>NC_133774.1:67685640-67760540 GCF_003597395.2 Chelonoidis abingdonii | reverse complement strand
TGTTTGATAGTTATTATTCTTTATATAGGTTTTTTTTGTGTTTATCTTATCTTTTATTGATTTTTTTAATAGTATGTAATTTTATTTTTGATTTTTTTTGTATATTTTTTTCGTGGTTCTTTTTTTTTGTTAATTTTTATTATTTGTTATACTAACTCTTTATATCGTTTTCTAAAACTTAATTAGTATGTATTGTTTTATTGTATTATTATCATAGATTTTTGTAATTGATCCCCTTGTTTTGTAGCTATATTTTCTTTCCTACTTATAATATACTAGCTTCTATAGATTTGTTATGCATAATATTTTTATTTTTGTGTGTATTTTCTATTATTTATTTATTTTCTGTATTTTCGTTACTTTGTTATTTTTTATTATTTTTTATATCTATTTTAAATATTATTTATTCTTTTAATTTTTTATAGTAAGTTGTATCTTAGTCGTTTGGTTTGATTTTTTATCTTATTCTATTTTAATATTGTATTTTTTTTTTATATTTATTTTTTTTTTAATTTGTTACTAATTTTTATTAGTTTTATTTTTGTTTTATGTAATTGATGTAATGTACTTCTCTAACTATTGTTGTTTTGGCTCTTTATTATTAACTTTATTTCTTATGTTTACCGAATTCTTATATTATTATTAACTTTGTTTTCTATAATAAAAAAGGAAAGACAAAGATCATGCATTTATCTCTGTATCACGTGACGTCAGCTATTGCTTAAAGACTATATGATCAACGTCTGATTATAAAAGAATCAATTGAAACATTCCAGCAACTACACCCAGTGTAAATACAACCAACAACGTAAAGCCTTATATGTTTTTCTAACGTACTTACAGTTTGGAACGAGAGTTAGAAGATAGATATAAGAACCTTCTCATTATCTGAGAGACCACAGACAAAAGACTCAGACCCAACATTCCCTCCCTGAGTTTTGAAAAAATCCAGTTTCCTGATTGGTCCTCTGGTCAGGTGTTTGGTTCCCTTTGTTAACCCTTTACAGGTGAAAGAAACATTTACCCTTAGCTATCTATTTATGACAGTATAGTTTGAAGGGGTTTTTTTTCCCCTATTTTATTTCTATTCTTTCTTCCTATTTCTTTTCTCAATGTTTTATCCTTTTTCTCTCCTTCTCTGTGAAGCCCCCGTGTTTTCAGCCCCTTTCTGAAAGTTGTCTTCTTCAGCCTATTTCCAAAAGTTGTTTATCAATCTTTCATCCATTCTCTCTCCTTTCTTTTCCCTCCCTAGTTCATTCCCTTGGCAATTTCCTTTTGCTCTTCCTCCCTCATCATGGTGTATAGTTGGCAACATGAAAATTTTTTCCCAGAAAAAAATCTCTTAATAAGCAGAGGGGTGCGACTGCATTTGTCTAAGGGCTGGTGAAGAATAATGCCATTGTGTACAGCACCCACAAGCTATGGTTCACACCCTCCAAACATGTGGAGTTCAATCTACATGGATGATCCATGGAGAAATCTTCCATGGAATCAGAAGAAAAGGGAATGATGCCACAGAGCTATAAATCCTCTCCTTTTGTATCCTTCAGGGGTGATGTGCTGGATCTGGAACCTTGCAGGACACAGCATGACTATAATATATCCTGTGCCTTCTAAAACATTATCACCACCTGTCAAAGCTGCCATGAAATAGTTTGAAAGGCTTTTGTGCTGATTTTAAGGAATTGGAAGCACTGGGCACGTTATTGATTCAGATACACATTCAAATACACACTTGGCCAGCTCCCGTGCAGAAACCAATGATTAGAATTTGGATATTCCCTTCATTCATTGCACCTTGTAGTGCAGTTAGTTGTGACAGCCATGCTCCCCTGTTGCGCCAAAGATCTGAAAAGGGACTAACCAATGAAACACACATCTAATGGAGACAGTTACAAAAACCGCTTAGTCCTCAGCACTGGAAATATTTGAAAGTGCATCATTTTTACTAAGATTTTTTTTTCTCATGAATATTGATAGTTAGTCATTATTCTTTTTGCCAGAGAAAAGCTAAGTCATGAATGCGCTACTTTTTCCTATTTGCATTAACACATCCTACTTAAGAAGAAGATGTCTTTAGTCTAATTTGATACACAATCAGACATAGTTTACCGTACGAGTGGGAGGGAAAAAAAGTCTTATTTTAGTACTGGTTATAAACAGAACAAAGCACATACAGGACTTTTGATCTACATGTTGACAGTCTAAGGTTCATAACATAGTTTGAGAGGAAACCTGTAATTAGTGGAAATTATAAAGCAATTGAGTAAAAAAGATTTTGATAGAGCTAGCAAGGTCATGGATCAAAAAATCTTCATTTTCTAAAGCAGTTTTCTGATTCCTTCAAATCCCTGTGACCCTCAACATTTACCAGTCATTTTCTCCATTACATTTTATTCATTTATCATCCCTAAGACTTTTAAGAATTCAAAAGTACTTTAAGATACAGTTACAAAGTCAGTTTGACAAACTAGTATGTTATGAAACATTTCAATTTACCTTACCCGACTTTATTCAGCTCCCTTACCTAGCACACCTTAATCTGTCACCACTCACTACTATCACTACAGTATATCCTGTGCCTTCTAAAATATTATCACCACCTGTCCAAAGCTGGCATGAAATAGCTTGCAAGGTTTTATGTTGATTTTAAGGAATTAGAAGCATTGGGCATGTTATTTATTCAGACCTTATCTTTGGCAAAATACACTATAACTCGTAGCAGCGAAACGCTTCCTGGATAGTTTCTAGGATGGGCAGCTGAGGTATTAAAACATTATCTGGATTAAAGCTCTCTATAGTTTGTACCCCAAAGGGCCTTTATTTTGAAAAAAAATTCTGTATGGTATGTTAAATCCACTCAAATTAGGATTCCTCAGTGATAAACCCAAAACAATAAGAGTATGGTTGTCAAATTGTTTGTATATGAGAGTATGGTTTTTTTTGTTTTGTTCTGGACAGTGAATGATCCCAGGAAATCTTTAAAGGTTGGGAAGAATGACCAAATCTATGCACTAGTTAAGCTGTCTGCAACTACCAACAAAAATCACTTGGAATGTGTCCAGTATTATCAAATCATTGCAAACTCACTGTCATTTAAGTTTCTCTGTACTTCACCGAAGCAGCATACAATAAGATAGTGGACAAAATCCAGATCCTGGTTAACAGATGACCACATACCAGAAAACCATCATGATCACAATGTTGGCACTAGTTCTAGTACCATTTTGATCAACTCAGTAAAAAGGCCAATATTTGGATGAGCATAGAACTGAATCACATTCATTTTAGGCCTGTTTTGAGGTACTGTTGCTGCACAATTTTATGGATGGACTTTTTGCAGTGTTGTCAATATGGCGCCTTTCATAAGCACAAAATTCACTAAATAAAAATAATGATTATTCAAAACTTCCCTTTGTTTCTTATTAAATGCCTCTTCTGTAGCGGAAAGAGCTTTGCCTCTGTTCAGTTTTGTCCCTGACTCTTGGATTTCAAAAATCGGGTTTATCCTGTTTGTATGTACTGAACCAATACCTTCCCTCCTCTTAGCAACCAGCAGCGAGAAGGGTTAGTCAAAATCACTGAAGCTGCTGACTGATATACCTCTTCCCCTCCCTCCATGCCCCCACACGTAAACAGGAGCTATCAATACTGTTGACTTCATTGGGAAATTTGTGGTGTTCTTGCAATACAGTTTCATTCTCTCCAAACTAATAGGAGAAAGAGACAGCACATCACAGCTAATTCTGATAGGGTGAGAGAAGACTCTTTCTATTCACAGAACAGGCAGAAGAATTAGCTTCTGTGCCTGTTGACTCTAGTCTGTCAGAGAAGGAGATAGTATGTATAATGCCAACAACATCACTGCACTTGATGCCATTGCTGCTCTGATCCCTAGTACTGCTTCACCTATATCTAGGGCCTAATTCCAAAGCCCATTAAAACGAATGACAGTCTTTCCACTGGCTACCAAGACATTAGATCAGACACTGTTTCTGCCTGACAGTAGAAGCATCTCCCTTCTGTTTTACTCTGGCTTAGAAAGTATTTAATTGAAGGAAATATTTGGCATGGCTTTGTTGATACCAGCTGAAAGGGTACAGACTGTTTGTCACTCCATCTCTATTCACTTTTCTTATATCTCTGTCTTTCTCTTCCATGTTTCTATTGCTGCAGGGAATTCACACTCACCGCATTCCACACCTCTTCCAGCTCTAAATGATGATGTATAATAGTATGCCAACAAAAAGAAATTTGGTGATTTAAAATATTAATACATTTAACTGACCATAGAAGATGCTGGACAATGAGCCCTGGAGACCAAAGTCTTCTCTTGACAGAAAAGATTTCCCTCCCCCTACCGTTCTGCCAATGTGCTTCCATTCTGATCTGGGAAGACTGCTTTTAGGTGTGATAAATTAATTCAATACTCTGCTGATTCAGTCCTTGGTTTCTCTATGAACATTGCTCACAAGAGTGTGAACTGTGGTAATAATTTAGTTGATGTGGGCAACACTCCATTAGGACTGGACTGATATCACAATTGATTTTATATAGACCACAAAAGGGAAGCTTTTGGGATAACTGCCTTTTCTTTACTGTGAAAATAAGTAAGCTTCATTTACAAAGGAAGGGGAAGGAGCTGCCTTTTTATAGAAATAACCTAAAATCATATGTAGGCCAACTTTTCTGTATAACTCTAGTTCCTAGACCTGTTGCACTCATACTGTCTTCACATAAGGACAATTTAACTTCAGCTAGTCTAACATTCACTGGAGCAATTGCAATACCTGCCCTTAGTCATTTTTTCACATCATAATTTTATATTCATTTTCTCCTCAAAGCATGTCCAAGTTTTTCGCTTTAAATGGGCAATGCCACAGCATGTCAATGACATCAATCAGAAATCATAACATTGATCATGCAGCTGCAGAGCAGTTGGATGACATCTGCCATAACACCTTACAATGCTACAATAATGTATCAGAAATTGAATGCATAAGGATATTGGTTTGTTTCCTTGCAATCAATCATGGCATCTCTTCTAGAAGAATATCTTTGAAGATGTAATAGAATGCTAATAAATGGGCTAGATTGTGCTCTCCATTCAACTGAAGTCAACAAAGATACTCTGGATTCAAACTTGTGTAAGTGAGAATGTAAATAAATGAAGTTATTCCAGTTTTGCATTGCAAATAACAACTTTCTTTCTTTCTTTGGTATGTTATTAAACTCTATTGTACCAACATTACTAATGCAATCAAAGGTTAATATTGACATTTTCCAGAGTCATGTAGATCTAGCAATCTTAAGGACCATATTTCTGTGTTAAACCCTGTGATATCTGTCCTTTGTCATCATTTATCTTACATTTTATTCATTTTAGATGTTTGTTTAAAGCATAGCAAATGTAACGCAAATCCAGCTCATATTCTCATTTATATTGTTTTAAACCTTAACCAGATGACTACCGTGATACTACTATTGTTAATACTCTTCTTCTAGATAAAGGTCCCCAGAATGAAGCTACCATTAGGACTAGAATGTACTTTTTTGGCACAACTCTGCATATGCCCAGTGGAGATCCATGGGACCAGATTGTGGCTAAGAAGGCACAATCCCTCCTCAGGAAAGGGTGAACATGGCACCATCCAATTTCAGGGATCTGGCCATGTATCTGAGGGAAGAATTTAGCCCAGTAAATGCAAGCCTATGGGTGCTTTTGTTTTTCGTAAGAAGAAAGGCAAAACACAAGTACTGAGATTTTGCCAACGACCAAAATGTGGACACGCCTGCCCATCTCATCACATAATAGAAATAAAATATATTTTGCCTTTTGTACCTGGTATAATAAGCCCATGGAATCATTGCCACAAGATATCTGTGAAGCCAAGAATTTAGGAGGATTCCCTTGAAGAATACACATTTAAATGGCTAGTAAGGATATTCATATTTACATGAGGTAGGACAAACTTTTTCTTCAGTTATATTAAACAGGACAAACATCTACACAGGATATTAACCCTTCATGCTTAAGGGCAAACACCAGCCACTAATTGATGGAGATTTGGAAGAAATGCCCCCCAATTAACCACAAAAGAGATCATTACATTTTCTTCAAAAGCATGTGTTCCTGGTCACTATCAGAGACAAGATCATTGTCTGGGCAGACAGCTGCTCTGCTGTGGCATAGAAATTCCTGTGTAAAATCTACTTATATATTTTACTATGAAGTCATGTGTAACAAATGGCTTATCTAATCACCCATTCATTTACAGATTTCCTAGATTACTGTCAACCTAAACATTAGATTTAATTCACATAATTTTGAGATTCTTATGCATACACAGCAATATTTTCTTAATCCTTTGAAAAAAATTCTATTATTTAAAAAAAATATTGCTTCCAAAGCAGCATAGTAGATAGTGGGTTAGCACTTTTCCTCATCTTTCACTCGCAGTCTCGGAAGCCAGCTGCTAAGCACTGGAATATATTTCTTCCAGCAGTAGCATCTGGCATTTTGGCAGACTCCATAAGTAATTTTGTTTTACAGCTTTAAATCTGCTTCTGGGTCTATTACATGGTTAATCTGATGGGCTGACTTGTCCTCCTGGATGCCATATGCCAGCAGCTAGAGATGCAGTGAACTGTTTGCCCATTAGACTTGCAATAAAAAGCTAGCCTAAAAAATCTGCTGAAAATTATGCACTTTACTATTGTTCACCAATTAAGTTCACAATGATGAGTGACCTTCCTTAAAATAGTGCCAAAAAGCTGCCAGGAGATATCAGACAGCAATGAGGGCCAGCACTGGTGCAGACATTTCATACAATGTAATACTTAGAGTGACATCACTAGATTCTTAGCTGGTTCTGAAAGTGATTTTTTTCTCCTTATGTACATATGGATGGAGCATATGACAGATAACGGGGTAGATTCTGGGAGACACATGAACTGAGCACCAAAAGAATAGTTTAAAGTGCATGTTTTGTTACATATTAGAGTGATTTTGAGTGGAGCAGATGGAAATAATAACAGAGAAGGCATTTTGTGCTGAGCCCCAAAATAGCACTTTAAAAGTAGAATTGTAAAATCTGGAAAATAAAGAACATAAGAATTTTGGGCCTGATTGTTAGAGGTCCCGAACACCCAAAATTCCAGTTGAAGTCAATGAACCTGTAAGCAGGGCTGGCTTTAGGAAGTGCGGGACCCAATTTGAACAGTTTCAACAGGGCCTTGGCAGGGATGACTTAAAAAAAAAACAAACACACGTAAAAAAAGATGTGGTGCTCTGAGTCTTTGGTGGCACTTCAGTGGTGGGTCCTTCATTCACTCCAGGTCTTCGGTGGCACTGAAGGACCCGCCACCAAAGTGCCGCTGAAGATCTGGAGTGCCGCCAGGTGAGTAAAAATTAAAAAGGCGCCTTTAGCCAGGGAAGGAATTCTCACTGGGTGGGGGGCCCTCTTAGGCGCAGGGCCCCATTCGAGGGAATTGGTGGAATAGGCTTAAAGCCAGCCCTGCCTGTAAGTGTTCAGCACTTATGTAAAGTCCTATTGGCTTTTTGTCAGCTTTGCAAAAACAGAAAGATAAAATGATAAATAGGTTCTCATGACCTTTGAGTAAATAATAAATAAGTTCTCATGACGGTCTGCCAGCATCCAAAATTGCTTTACAGTTTACATAAGTCAAACTAGTTTATCAAAATGGAGTAGGCATTTGGCATCCAGAAACAAAGAGCAGTAAAATGGGAGATGTTGTGTAAGAGAAATTTGAAAAATATAAAATATTGGTAGTGAAAAACAAAAATTAGCCACTAACTGATTTTCATTAGCCTACCTCTTTGCCCAGTTTTCAAAAAAGATAATGTATGTTTTTAGAGGAGGCTGCGTTGGACAGGATATAGACTGGGTGCAGGAAAGAGAAAAAAATAAATCAAACCTTAAAATAAATGTTTCCTGTGCAGCTCAAACCCTGAAAACCTGGTAATATGAGATGCTTCCACTACCATTAGGGGAGACCCAGTTTAGACCAGGTCTTGGGTGAAGATCATTTAATACCCTATATCCCTTCCTTTTTCAAACAATGAAGCTTTGTGTTTCCTTGGCAAACAATAAGAATCAGGTGTTGTGAAAAGATGCAGAATTAGTCCTTAGTGCTTCTGATTACACCTAGAATAGGTGAAAGAGCCTAAATTAAACTGTCAGTATGGCAGTTCCTAGATCCATTTCAAAGCTAGGGCAATGCTTCCAGCAGGGCAAGGTTTACCTGGCCAGTCACACGCAGGGGCTCTGATCTCACCAGCATCTAGTCAATTTTTTCACAAGAAAGGCAGATCCAGTGACATCTCCAACCAGTTTTTCAGTTTGTATAAGTTTCAGAACAGCACCTGAAATGTTCGCTGATTATTCATAGTAACCTTGAATACTTTAATAACATGCAACTTATGTCTACAATGCACTTAAGCACCCTTGGCTGGCCTGTGAGAACTGACTTGGGCTCGAGGGGCTCAGGGTACAGGGTTGTAAAATTGCAGTGTAGATGTTTCGGCTCAGGCTAGAGCTTGGATGCTGGGACCCTCCCTCTTGACACAGGTCAGCTGCTGGTGTTTAATTGCAGTGCAGATACACTCTTACTGAGAGTAAGGCACTGCAGAAGTTATGCTCAGTTGTAATCAGGCATTTATCAGGCCATTTACCACTATATGTAAATTACACAGGGCATTCCCCACTGCTGAGCTTTATGCTTATATCAACTTGAAGCATTTAGTCTAGTGGTTTAAAATTGAGTGTGTGCTAGGCAGAACTAATGAACACCTGAAGTTAAAGTTTATCAGCATTCATTTAAAACCAAATCCAGGCAAGATTTATTTTAAAAAATATAGGAAGTCTTCAGGGTTATGCCCTGAATGCTTAAATAGTTTACATAATATGAATTTAAATATTTACCAATATGGAAATTGAACATTATTTTTAAGGGGGGAAATGGAGCTGTGTGAAATCATCTCAGCAAACCTCAAATCCACTTAAATCTCCTAGAAGCAGTGTTGTCTAGTGGATAGATACTGAACTGGGAATCAGGAGACCTGACTTCTGATCCTAGCTTTGTCACTAGTTTGTTGTGTAACCTTAGGCATGTCACTTCTTCTCTCAGTGCTTCTGTTTCCCCTCCACTCTTTGTCACATCTATTCAGATTATAAACTCTTCAAACAGAGACTATATTTTCCATTTGTACAGTGCCTCAAACTGTGGAGCCATGTGTTTGGTAGGCTCTACTGTAATTGTTAAATAATAACAATAAATGTTTATTGAGTATCAAATTTAAGACATTTACAAAGTTGTTCATGAACAGACAGGACCCATGTACAATCTTTTTATAATTCCTTCAAGTGTATTTTTTGCCAGGTTCACACCATTCCAGTAAACATAGAATTTCCAGCTCAAAGCTATTTATACAATAAAACCACAAACTTAATTTTATCTAGATGAAATCTGTGAGGTATGCATCACCTATCAGTGCTACAGTGTGACACATTTATAGACAGATATGACATTAGACAGGATCTTTAGCATATTTCTACAGGGCTGTGCCAAAAAGAAAATGTTCAGAAACCATTTAAATTATGACTTTCATGACACTTCTGTCTTAATCCTATTAAAAACTTTCAATAATGTACAGCAATAATTCTGGAAAAGATGAGATTTTTTCCCCTTGTCTTTTATTTCATGCCAATACATTTTTTGAACAATGAGTGTAATGGGGTATATGTCTTCCTGGAACTGTTCCTCTTTGGATCTTCTCATCTGAGTACATGAGTACTGTCTCCGAAGATAAGATGAGTTTTGTTAATCCCTTGTTATTGTTTGGATTCAGGTTTTTCCCTCCTGATTCTTTTATAATCTATGAAAACATCAAGACATTGACTAGTTCCATCAATGAAAAATTGCATACAGTTCAAGAAAGTGAAAACAATGTCGCACACAAGAGCTTTCATGAAAAAGAATCAAATAAATTGTTTAATCATGCTGATGACTACAAATGAAATTCAGTACATAGAGACAACACAATGGTTATGCATCAGTTAACTTCTATTTCAACACCACTTTGAATGTCTGAATGAGATTTATAGCTTAATCCAAACCATTGTGAGTAAATGGAAAGATCCCACCAATTGATTTCAAAGGACTTTGCATCAGGCCTTTTTTGTGCATAGATACTATTTTTGCCCTTTGGAAAGGAGTAGATTTCACTCTACGTAATTAATTCACAATAAAATATCTATTCAGTACATAAAAAATCTACCCATGAATTGACTGCAAAGAACATGTCATTTTCATTGATTTGTTCACTATTCAAAATTATTTTCAGAATCCCTAAACTAAATAATTATTGTCCCATACATTGGTAGCAAGCAGTTCATTTATTCAATATTCAGAATTTGAAAGGTGTTTCTTCACTCTGAGCGGACACAGAGGTCACATGGTATTGGTTTAGTTTCAGTTCTCTTATTAGGTTTTCTTCCTTGGCTGGATTAATGTAACTCTGAGAACCAAACAGGGGAAAACCTTGAATTTCTAGTTTGAAATTTGCTGTCTTTAAATATTTTCCATAATTCACTTAAAATATATTGTTTCCACAACTAATTTCAGCTAATGCAAATCACAAGGCAGTACAAGCACAAGCAAAGAGAATTTGAACACAAAACACTTTCCCTGTTATTCAGCCCATTCTAGCTAACAACTGAGATCATTGTCAATGGATAATTGTAAGATGGCAGAAATTAACATTGTTGCTATTTTTGTAGCTATTTTTGTAGCTTTTATAACATTTTTGTGATAGGGATCATGACCCTCTTACATATTTACATAGCACTTAGCACTAAGGGGCTGATCTGGGCCTCTAGGCTCTACCATAATAGAAATAATGAAATTAATCATCCTGACAGAGATAGAAAAAGTTATGCTGATAGTTCTTTCCAAAGACAACAGAGCCTAAGAAATCCTAAACTTTGCCATAGAAAGTTTCTTTCTAGATTTCTCATGACTTATTTTTTCGACTTTCTCAAAACATTTTAGTGAGAAATTACTATCAATGTAGAAAAAAACACGTTTCTCTTATAAGACACCTGCCTTCATAACTTGTGGTACATTGATTGTTCAGCATTATGTCTGTGCATGGTAGTCAAAACTCATTGTTTCCAATGGAAGAAATTCCATCTGGAAATGAAACCCAATTTTTTAAATCTTCCCTTATAGGTCATGTTTTCTAGACCATTTTTGTTGCTCTTCTCTGAACTCTCTCCAATTTGTCAACATCCTGCCTGAAATGTGGTGCCCAGAACTGAACACAGTACTCCAGCTGAAGCCTAATCAGAGTGGAGTAGAGCAGAAGAATTATTTCTTGTGTCTTGCTTACAACACTCCTGCTAATACATCCCAGAATGATGTTCACTTTTTTTGCAACAGCGTTATGTTGTTGACTCATATTTAACTTGTGGTCCACTATGACCCCCAGATCCCTTTCTGCAGTACTTCTTCCTAGGCTGTCTTTTCCCAGTTTGTATGTGTGCAGCTGATTGTTCGTTCCTAAATGGAGTACTTTGCATTTGTCCTTATTGTATTTCATCCTATTTGATTCAGATCATTTCTCCAGTTTGTCCAGATCATTTTGAATTTTGATCCTATCCTCCAAAGCACTTGCAACCTCTTCCAACTTGGTATTGTCCACAAACTTTATAAGTGTACTCTGTGTGCCATAATGGTGATGATGTAGTGAGTAGCCCTGGGAAAAAGCAAGATGGCAAAGTGGTAGTACTGTACTGTTTTTGAAACTCTGCCCTGCTCACTTTTTTTTTAATTAATGTGAAATGAATGAATCTGCATCCCAACCCTGTGAGCAAAAGTTCTGTAGGCCTGGTCTACACACAGTTTTGGGGCCAGTATAACTGTTTCAGTTAGGAATGTGACTTTTTTATCCAAAATAGTTGTTTTAGCACACCCCTAATGTGGACCCAGGTATTCTGATATAAAGATGCCTTTTACCAGAATAAGCTATTCCAGGTTAAGTGCCTTTAAAGTGGGCTTTATACTGGACTATACTGGTATAGTTAAAGCAGTACAGGTAGTTTGCTTTCCTAATGGCTGGATGCATTTCCAGGTCATCTTTTCTCTCCTTCTCCACTTCCCCTCAGGCTGGTCTTCTTTTTTTCCTTTGTCAAAGCCTTTCCTGACAGCTGGGATTCAGGAATGGCAACTAGAAAGATGCTTTCCCCTCTGCTTTAGGAAGCACAAGGGACTGCTCTAACTCCTTGTCTTAGGGACACAAACCACCCAAAGGGTCGAGGAGAAGGTGTAGCACATGTTTCCCATACTGGTTTGTGGAGCTGGGTGTGTTCTGGGGGAGCAGGCTGAGCCATGCTGAAGCAATGTGCAGTGTGAAGGCCATGCACAGCAAGTAGCTCCAAGTTGAGCTGTTGTTTCTGCAGCATGATTGCTTCCTTATCTCCTCCTGGAGCAATGCAGCTTCTGAGCACTCCCTACATACGGCTAAAAACTATGCAAATATTCTTACAGTTAATCTTATTTCTTGTTCTGGGTCCATCGAACAGCTTAGGTTTTCATCATACCGTACATCTTGTTACTCTATTTTTGTAGCTACTCAAAGATGACAAGTTTGGGGAGAATATTTAGAAAGCATTTTCTAAATTCTAAACTATAAATTCATTATACTTAAATGAATACATTCAGTTTTACTTTGCATGACTCCCCTTTCTATCTTAAGTTCACACCATATCTCTGCTTCTCATGTGTTGCCATGTTTTTTTTTAGTTATTCACAAAGACTATAATCATTAGAAAATGAATCCTTCCGTCATAGCTCAAAATCACTATGGATAAATAAATAAACACACTGGATTCACAGAAGTCCCCTGGCACTGTATATTAATATTCTGAACTTGAATAAGTTTATTAACATAAACCATATGTACTTCAAGTTCAGCCGCATGCCTCTTCATTTATGAAGACCTACAGAGATACATATACACTATTTATACATGATTGCGCATATAGAAATATATACTGAGTAAATGTTCTCTGAATTCTGAGGTTAATTCTGAATTATTCCAATAATAAAGCTAGAGAAAGGTGCTAAAATCTATTTTAATCTTCAAAATAGCAAGTGACTTGCAATATTTTAAAAAAGATAAACTTCAATCAAATTTCATTTTCAAGTCTTCTCTTTTGGCTCTTTTTTTCATTTTGGATTTAAATTCTTTAAATAACAAATTTAAAGCACATTTTTTATGATTAGCACTTCTAAATTAAAATTGGAGGGTTTTATGCAAAAGTTTCAGCTAAACATATAACTGCGTTAGGACTATCTAGATGGACATTTACTTTCTATAATGGGATTCTGAGGTCAAGTGAAGGACAAATAGGAAGAAATAGTAACTGGACTTGACAGAAAATTTTACAGCTAAATACTGCATTCATGTGTGCTGCTCATAAGGAATAGCCTGTTCAATCTTTTTTCTAAAGGCTGTCATTAAGAACTAATTTTTGTTTTTAATTTGCTAATATAATGAAGGCGACAGTCACCTCAGTCAATATTTATCTCCTGGGCTAACACATCTTGCAGTTCATCTCAACAGAAGTCAATATCTGCTTACATTTATTGCTTCATTCCCAGATGAGTAACCCTAGCAGAGTGACCCTGCAGAGTGGTTCAAGGAGGGGAAAAAACTGTGGATGCTAAACAAAAAGACCAAATGCTAAATTTCTTCGTTTGTGATGTCTGACCATAATATTTTGAAAAAAAATCATTAGAAAGGGGAAACAGCCTGGCTTGGAGAAATGAGCATGGGGTGAGAGCCAGGAAGTATTGAGTCTAAGCCTCTCTCTGGTTCTGATTTGCTGTGTTGCTTTGGGCAAGTTATTTCATTTTTCTGCCTTAGTTTCCCTAACAGTAAAATTGGAATAATAACCCTTGCTCATATTTTAGGACTGTTGTGTATATTATTTAAGCAATAGTTCTCCAGTGCTTTGAACATATGAAGTGCTGTACATGTTAGGAGTAAAGTGGTATTTATAATATTTTAAAGGAATAGTGTGTCCATGTCTCTTGCTTTCATAATAGAAAAAGGAGCTAATGCCTGCTTGCTTTCATGCCCAATATATAACAAAGATGATCTGGGGATTTACTGGAGTCCACACGTTTTTGAAATGACATTGACGATACCAAGGAGTCTCAACCTCCAAGACAGAGCACAGCTTTAGACAACAAGTTATACATTTTCAAAACAGTACATGAGGATCTAGCAGCGTGACTCTCATTGATGTTAATGGGATTTGTATGGCTAAATCTTAGCACATGGCTTTGAATTTGTGTATCTCACTATCCAAAGTCATGACAATATGCTATTTAGACTGTATTATGTACAACAAATATCATTTTTATTGGAATCATTTAGATTTTGGGATCTGTCACAAACACATCCAATATTCAATGTAGTCAAAAAGAATTTGATCATCTGGGACCAGGTCCTTGGCTGGAGCAGAGGAACACTCAGCACAGCTGAAGGGAAAAGGGAAACACAACAGTGCATCTTGGGCTTCCTCTAGCTTGGAGTCACAGCATTACAGCTAAGTCCCCTAACACAAGTTAGGGCAGCTGTGTCAGCTGACAACACCCCATGGGACACTTTAGATGGACATGGCACATAGAAGACCCCACAGACAAATTGTACTGATCATGTAAACTCAGTTCAGGGTTGGGAATGGTTTGATTCCTTGTTGAAAAAGTGCACAGGGAGGAGGAGGAGGTTTCAAAAAGAACGGAAAACAGTCACCATCTCTGTGCTCCCACTCAGCCACCCTGAAAGGGGTGGGGGAAAAGGCAGGATATTTTTGCCCACACATTGGCCTACAGCCATGGACACTGAATTAGGATTGTCTTTCCCAGTGTACATGAGCATACAGTCATCATGTTGAAAGTTTCTTCTATTTTGAAAGATTTCATTAGTTTGAGACAGATTCTGTATTGTTAAAATGAGGAATATTGTGGGAAACTATAATATCCATCAAACCAGCAAGTACATTTTAAGTACTTCTTCTGTAGGCCAAACTTGTGAGTGCATAAACTTAGGCATCTACCATCTATGCTTAACATCTAAATAAAAATAAATAACCTGATTTTCTGAACTGCCATGGATATTCAGCGTCTTTGGGAATCAGGTTGTTTAAGTTCCTAAATATGGATCTAGGTCCCTAGCTTCAGACATGCATTTGAAAAATGTGGTCATATTTCCTTATTAATGCTTTCCACAAGAAATAATAAGACAGAAAATGAAGCAGCAAAGCTTGCACTGTGACAAAGTAACAGCACTTTCAGAGTTCCAAGACAGACTTCTCAACACATACAAACCTGTCTCCAACTGCTGGGCAGTACCTGTATACCTTAAATCATCCTCTAACACATTAAATCCTAAGCATAAATCTTTGGCTGACACTCAGAATCTCTCTGCACCCAACCTCAGTAGATATCAAACTACCTGGGTATCACTGATTTAACAAAAAAGGAGCCATTTTCACCAGTTACATTTGAAAGGATCATGTATGCGGATATGTGAGACAATGGGATGCTGATTGTCTGTATTCCCTACTCAAGAATCTTGCATACCAAGTTGTGAAGGCCACTCTGTGAAGACAGGGGCTCTTTATATACAGTCCATTTAAAAGTGTTTATTATTTTAGCATCTTTACACATGCATCCTGCCCAAACTTTTATTGATACAATACATTATGCTAAAGTACATTATGGGTAATTTTGATCCAATAGTTCATATCAGCCCTTTTGGATAGCTTCACTATATGGAACTATGGCATCATACCCTAGAACAGAGTGTATTTTTTGTCTTGTGTAAAGTACTATGAGGCCATTATGATGATGGTAAATAATCAGATAGTTTATATGAGCTTTCTGTGTTATTAGCATCAGTGGAGCTGTTCCAGCGTTACAGCATGGATAGGAGATTTTAAGAAAAAGCTCAGTGGAGATAGGCAGAATCCAGTAATTAAGGATTAAAGTGATGTTTTAAAATTTACCCCCAGTTATTTGCACACACACTTTTGTAAGCAAATCTTTGGAAGCCACTTCTCAAAATTGGGCTCTTTGTATTCCAAGGTTTTAGCGCCATCAACTATGTGTCACTACAACCTGAGAAAATGGAAATGCTGACACACTCATGTATTACGCTGCCACTATGCACCCTTGCAAAAAGCCCATTTAACTGAATTGCACACTGACATTTTCCTTCTGAAATTGAAAGTGTATTTCTTACCACACTAACAGACTGAGCACCTATTAGTGTGATTACCAATGGAATTTTTGAGCAGGTTGCATGTGTAAAGACTAATGTTCATCAAAAGAATCTCATGGGCTGTTGAAACTGTAAGACCTCAGTGTCCTTGGCCTGCTTATGACTCACAGAAGACATAAATATGGCTTGGGGATTAGGGATAGAGGCATAGCATGTGCAAATCTCAAACTGTCAATTAGCATCATTGAATCTGTAGCAGAAACATCAAGGGCATGTTTGTCTGCAAAAGAAAGGATTAAAACAGACATTCTCCTTTGACATTTAAGATGTATGTATATCTATGATTCATGACACACGAGGAGCCACATCTGAAAAATGTGATCATATCACAAGTCCTGGCAGTACTTTATGCTTCAGTAACCTAAGTAAAAATGCCCCAGCAAATACCTTGTTAATAAACCTGTATTTGTAATGACATTGACTTTCACTTTTTTGATGAAGCAGAACCATGTGGCATTAATCACCTGCAGAAGTGGAAGTTTTCATAAGTCTGCCTATCTGTCAATCATCTTAGGTCTTTCTAGGGCACCCTTCATCACAGTATCGTGCATCATATGGATTCTGTATGCCTGTGACTCTGTTATCAAAACCAAAAGACTTACAATACTTTTGAAGTTATTAAATATCTTTTAGTTTACATATAGCAATGCTTGTACCATGGGAGCATATAAAGTAAGTCAGGGGTATTTTTCTCTAATTTTGACAGGAGAGAGATTCTTAAACATAAAAAGTACAAAGATTTCCAACTGACACCATAACTGTTATAGTTGTAAAGTGCAGCCTAACTTCACAGCTGTGTTCTGGGTTTCTTTTCCTTTCCTCTTGAAGAAGCAAGCTGAGGATCAGCTCATGAAGCTGTGGAATAGATTGAAAGTAGAGCTTCTTGTTTTAATAAGGAATTTTTGAGTGACACTCTGCTAATATGAGCTGAAAGTCGTACATGATATACCTTTTAAACCACTGTAATTAATCCAGCTTTGTTTTTAACTTGATTTTCTCCTTTTGTTTACAGGATTAAATTACTTTGATCTAGAAGAGATAGGTATGCACGAACAACTGCTCTGTGATGAATTAGATTCCTTTAAATAAAGTATCTTTCTTGAATAGTAACTATATAATCCAGTGATTTATAGCCATTCTTGAGGAAGTAAATCTGCAATGATTAATGTGTATGGGGGGAGTTCAACCAAATTTAAAATATTTTACGATACTTCATATAAATTCTTCTTCTGAAAGTTACATGAGGTTTTCCACAAGAACAAAAGTCAATATTAAGTAGCCTAAGATAACATAATTTTGTCTACTTTGCCATGTATCATATTTCCATTATTATAACTATACTTATATTAATATTGGCATTGATAATATTATAGAGGTATATCAAAAAGGGAAAGCAGAACCAAATTTGGAGTCAATATTTTAACTCACTTCAATATTTCAAATTTCATCTGGAACTGCTCACAGCTTTTAAGATTGACTAACACTGGGATAGATTCACAACTCCCAGCTAAGCCATATAAAGCAAAGGGCAGAACAGATAGTGCCAGTAGAAAGAGGGCAAAATATGGGCTATACGTAGGGGGCTTTCTGGAGTGCCTGTCAGTATGACAAGTATACCTAATGTTAATCCATGCATGTGAGTAGAAGAACAGCAGGTATGATCGGGAGGTTAACCTCTGAAAGAGGAAAAGGAAGCCTGGAATTTTGAGGAGAAGGAGGCTTGAAGGAGGAATGGTTTGCATTTAAGGCACTTGACTGATTCTCAGAAGATCTCAGTTAAGTTCCCAGTTCCACCAGAGCTTCCTAGGAGACCTTGTCAAGTCACTTAGGGAGAGATTCTATGCTGCACCTATAAGACCTTGAAGCCCAGCAACCTTGAAGCCATCTTTGCACTTTCCTGATCATGGGCTACTTCAGTGGTTAGAAGTATCAGAGCAGTACTCATGTTAGTCTGGATCTGTGAAAAGCAATAAAGAGTCCTGTGGCACCTTATAGATTAACAGATGTATTGGAGCATAAGCTTTCGTGGGTGAATACCCACCTCGTCAGACGCATGGCAGTGGTTAGAGAGGCCCTTGAAATAACTTAGTCACCCCCTAATTCCTGTCTGATGGTAAGTCTACAGTGCAGTTGGGAGATGTAATTCCCAGCTTGAATAAACCAACACTTGCTACCTCTGCCCATGCTAGAGTATTGGAATAGCTATGCGGCCATTGTGGCAAGGATGGTAACCTGGGCTACTACCTGAGTACCTAGACTCTTGGATAGAGTTGAACTAAGGTGACTAGCATGTACTGTCAAAGCCACATCACTATCTGTAGCATGCTAGTTAAAGCAAAGCTAGCACATGTATCTTTACCTAAGATGGGAATTATACCTCCCAGGTGCAGTGTAGACATAGCTAAATTATGGGCTGCCGTGGTGGCCACAGCGCTTCCTGGAATCTCTTCACAGCTGCGTATTGTCACCCCATCCATTACACTGAGCTTTGGGAGGGGATGCTCAGGAGGCAGCTTTGTCTGTCTTCAACAATTCTTGGACTGGGGGAATCTTTCCTCAGCCAGATATGTGACTTTTAGAGATGCTTACAATGCTCAAACCCTTTTATGCAGTATAAACAGGCTGGAAAAGGGGGAGATGATCTTTGTGTCTTAGTTCCCAATCCTTTGTTTGTGAGTTCTGTCCTTATCCTCCACCCATCATCTGTCTTGTCTATTTAGAATAAATTCTTGGGAGCTTTTATTCCACATATGTGCAAAACCTAACACAATAGCTGGAGTCTGCAAGTTCCTACCATATTAGAAATAAATAATGATAAGGAAAGCTTGAAAGAAGAGAATGATGAGAGGTGAAGAAAGGCTGGTGGAAAGCAAGAAACCAGGGCCATGTGTGAGTAGAACTCATTCCTGGATGACATTAGAAAAGCCAAATGTCTTCAGAACAGAAAAAATAAAACCCATTTATTTGATCCAGACATCCCATAATAATAAAGCAAAACCATGCTGACTGGGAATGTAAAGGGAAACATCCTTTATTATGTATACTCTTAGGCCTTGTCTACACTTAAAACTTAGGTCAACTTAGCTATATCGCTTAGGGCTGTGAAAAATTTCATGCTCTAAGTGACTTAGTTAGGTCAACCTAATCCACACTATAGATTAAAGTAGAACAACAGAATAATTCTTTTGTCACTCTAGCTACCTCCTCTTTCAGAGTTGGATTATTTACATCAATGGATAAATCTTCCATTGATGTAGGACACATCTACACTACAGCTCAACAGTGGTACAGCTGCAGTGCTGTATCTATGCCACTGTCATGCAGACATACATTTAGAATTTGTAAGTCTTCAGATATGATGGTGATGAGCCCTGTATATGTACAAAACCCTGTGTAGATAGATGGATGCCAATCATTCATAGCTATGAAAGAAATCTAGAAACAACATTGCCCCTAAAATGCATGTGTGCCTGGCCATGCAACAATCTTGCATTGATCATACTTCACAATCTACCACTCAAAAGGGTGGGAGGGTGCAGCACGCTCCATGAACATCCTTCCCCAGTAGTGCTCCTCTGTGCAGGACCTATGTACTGCCTGGACCTGAACCCAGCAGAGCTCTGGAGCACTGAGAGACAAGGTTCAGAATGGAGCCCGTTGTGTAGTGGAGCTCACAGAATTGAAGTGGGAACAGCAGCACTGGAACCTGGAACATACAGCTGGGCCCAAAGCTCCCCTTTAACATGGGTGCAGTGGGAAGGATTACTGTGGGTCACTGCCCACTGTAATTAAGAGCCAGTGACTGAGCCATTTTGCCCGGGGCTCTTGAATGCTGGATTTGGGGATGTGACTATAGCTCTGTCCAACCTCCCTGCTTGTTGGATCTACCCCTTTCACTTGGCTGAACAATTGCACAAGCAGCAAATCCAGGTAGAGCCCAAGCAGCACATGTGGCACTGGCACAAGAGTGATGAGAGCAGGGAGAGTGCCTAGGAAGAACTGAATTGGCTGAAAAACTCCTCTGTTGCCATCCCTCACTCTGCCAGCTACCCCTTCTCCTTGCTGTACCAGGCTGCAGAGGTGTCCTCTACTTTTCCCATGAGATTCCAATGGTGTTACAGCAGCATCACAGGTACTTGTTTGAGTAACTGAGAGAAAAAGTTGTGGCAGTCTTCAGCCTTGTGTTCTGGGATTCCCCTCCAAGCAGGAACCCTGTCCTGGGTGAAGCATGGGGAGCCCTCCCTCCCACACCAGAACACTCCAAGTCCTGCCGGCCAAGGAGGACAGACAGTTCTCCCTTTGGAACTTGCTATGGCCATGGTTACTTGTGCTGACTTGATATCATAAGGCCACATGAGTAATTGTTTAACTGCCAGTGAAGCATTTACAAGTTCCGCCAGCACAGCCAGTGCAAAGAGTTTCTCTTGGGCAGGCACTGGGATTGGGGTTACTAGTGAGTGTGTGTCCCTTGGCTCCCTTTGCTATCAGCTGCATATTCACACCCACAGAATGTGCCTGGGAGCCCTGCTCATCGAGGGCCGGTAGTGTGTATATTTAGGAGAGTGCCATGAACTCCTGCTCTGACATTGTGTGCTGTAGGCAGAAATGCCCCAGGTGGGGGAGCTGTCAACTGTATCAGGCCGTGCAGACTCCTCCTCCCGCCCTATAATGGCCCCTCCTTCTCACTTGGGAGAGTTGGAGAGATTGGCCTAGAAACCTCTAATTGATGCCCCGCAGGGAGCCGGCGCAAGAGCTCATCTTGCCCACTTCCACACAGCCAGTACCCTCCTGCCACAACTGATTCTTCATCCTCATCTTCCCATTCAGTAGACCCAGGCACAGTGCACACAGTCTCATCCCACCAGCCACTAGAGCATGTACTTTGCCACATCTCAGAACAAGGATACAGTTGTAGCAACACTGGGGTGACCCAGTTCAGTGTAAGAAGACTTAAAAAATAAAAAAAAAGGAGGGGGACAGCTACGCTTGCCCAAAGAGAAAAGTGTAGTGGTAAGTGGATTTTATAGCCCACCCAGCACAAAGAAAATTTAGAGGCAACATAGCCTAGAAGGGATTACAGGTATGAGGCCCAGAGGTAATAAAACCTCATATCAGTTGTATGGGAGAAGTGGTCATATAACACACTGAGAGAAGGTGGAGATAGGGCAGATGGAAGGAAAAAGGGAGAGAGAGAGAAGCCCTGAACCAAGAGTTTAAGCTAACAACTATTGCCAAGTGATCCAACACAAAGGTCTGATCTGTGCTTCATTAAAAGTTTGTAAATATCTTCTCTATAGACTCAGGGCCTAATATTCCCTTTGTAATAAAAAATGGTGCATAAGAGGAAAAGATTGATCCTCATATCACCCCAACAGTGAAATTTGTAATCATCATATTGACACTCATTTATTAAGTGAGCAGCAGTCAGTGGGTGTAGTTTCAATATTGGTGTATGGGCTATCGACTCATGCATGCCCATTAGCTGGAATATTAGCCAAATGCTCAGCTGGTGTAAATCTGCATATATTAATTGAAATAAAATCAGAGCCATTCCTATGTAGACCAGCTGAGGATCTGGTCCATTGTACTCACTGATATACACTCTAGAAATTCATGGCATGGCAGAAAAAATGGTTGTGAGTAAATAATGTGAAAAACTTGACTCTTGTCATCCTACCCAATGGCCCTTTGCATACAGACTGTTCCATCAGAGAGAACACATCACCTTTTCTCCTACTACCCATACTGGAATATCAGGAAAGGCACCACCTCCAACCTTGGCAAGATCACCTAATGACCTCACTGCCATACAGCCATTTAGCATAGCGTCAATGCCTCTATCCCCAGGAATGGGGCAGAGCAACTCTACTACCAATGCCATATCTCTCAGGATTTGCTGATTGCTCTAGGGGTATGGAGTCTGGGTGGATTGTAGCCAGGCCACATTACAGACATGGAGCATCGTGGTCAGGATTTGAGCCCTAAAGAATATAAATATAATTGTCCATCTTCTTCACCTAATTTTAACCTCTGAAACCTTTTACCATCTGCACTGTAATAAAGGAGGATCCGAAATTTTGTATAATATTGCAGGTTCACTGGCTCACAACAGTGTCATAAACATGTCTTCTGATTTGTATGTCTTTCCTCTGTTGACACCGCAATATTCCTTTAATATTCCAGTCCTACAGCTCTAGGAGGGTGCATTCACAAATATAAATATAATTGTCTAATTCATTAATATTACTCTTTTTTTAAAGTTGCTGGGATGTGGTAGGTTAGTCTTATCATTAGTAACATATATCAGAGGGGTAGTCGTGTTAGTCTGGATCTGTAAAAGCTGCAAAGAGTCCTATGGCACCTTATAGACTAACAGATGTATTGGAGTATGAGCTTTCGTGGGTGAATACCCACTTCGTCATACGCACTGGTAATATATTTCACATAATCAACAATCCTTGATCAAGATGTGGCCAAGAGCATTTCTAAACATTCACACCTTGGAAAACAAAGTCTGAGATACCATTATTATATAGGCAATCAAAGCAAACCAGCTGTCTTTAGGGGATGTTGGCCTGGGTGCACCATAGAAAAAGAGACAGGCAGGCACAGGCAAAGTAGCATCTAGAAAGGCTAGAAAAGGCTTGAGAGCTAGTAGAGGAAAAGGAACTTCTGTAAAGGCTGGAGGAACAATTGGGAGATCCCAAAAGAGGTGTTGGAACAGACTACAAGGCCAGAGGAGAATTGAAGAGAGCCTGGAAAATAAAGCTGGAGAATGAAAGAGATTAAGAAAAGCCATTGCACTGCAGGCCTGAAGTTCACTTAGGACTATTCAGAAATGTTCTGACTTTGGAAACAGAGCTAAATCTAAACTTCAATCAAAAGCTCTCTGAACAAATCTTAATCTGAAGGTACATGTTTCTGATAAGAAAAGAATACAAAGCCATAACAGAGTCATTAGCAATCAGACAAGCCACTAGGTTAAATATATACTGTATGTTTTGCCTTGTTCAGAACTTTTATTTCTGCCTGAAACCATATCTTGGTTATTACTACATTTTCAATCTGACTCCATCAACACTTCAACAGAGGTTACTGCTGTAACATCAGGTGCTTAAAAATTTGACACATGAAAGGTGCCACTTATAAAAAATGACAGCCACTCACCAACCTAGTGGGACTTTATCAGCTGGTGAGATATGCCAAAAGGGGGGAAAAAATCAGGAAGGTTTATTAGTATTCAGGGCTGCAGTATTTCCCAATATATATTCTCTGACTGTTGTTTATGCAGTTTTGAAAGGTGTTACAGGACTGTAGTTGAATTAATAGGAATGGTAGAAGCATTTTTCAAAATTAGATGGATGCAATTATGTACACAACTACTCCAACAGAATGTGAATATGCCCAGTTAAGTCTAACTAACTATTTATGTATACAGTAAGCTATTTGCAATCACTGTACTTATGCATGTAAATAAGGCATACAACATAATATTTGTGCATTGATTATTATACAACTGTGCTTACTTTGGAGAGGAAAGAAGCCCTAAAGATTTCCCCAAAGGCCAGGAACTTCAAATTTTAAGATACCATTTCTCTCACATAAATAGCAGTTTAGAGTCAGATTCACAGGAAAATATATGTTTAATTTTATTAATACAAATATAGGCCCGAGTTTTCAAAAATGAGTACCTAACCTCAGGCATGTAAGTAAGTGACATGTTTTTTCAGAAGTCAATAAAAGCAGCAGATACTTAGATCATCTTAAAATCAGGCCACTTTTATTAAATTACCTTATTTTAAGAACCTAAATTTGAAAATGTTTGTCTTAGCCAGTATATGACATTCATAGAATATCAAGTGGCCCTGTTCTATCTGTTTGTAAGCTGGCGAGGGTTGCCAGGCATCTGGGTTTCAACCAGAACACCCAATGTCTGGTGGCTCTGGTCAGCACCACTGACTGGGCCATTAAAAAGCAGCGCAGCAGAGGCCTGGGACTAAGGCAGGTTCCCTGCGTGCCCTAGCTCTGCACAGCTCCCTGAAGTGGTCGCTATGTCCTTGTAGTTCCTAGGTACATAGGTGGCCAGGGAGGCTCCGCACATTGTCTCTGCCCCTAGTGCCGGTTCTGCAGCTCCCATTGGCTAGGAACTGCGACCAAACGGAGCTGTGAGGGCTGCAACTGCAGGTGCGAGGGTAGAGCGCAGTGCCTCCATGGCCGGCCATGTGCCTAGGGTCTTCAGGGACCTGGCAGCCACTTCCTGGAAGCCGCAGTAAGTGCCTCTAGGAACTCATACCCCGAACCTCCTCCTGCGCCCAATCCCCTACCCCAGCCCAGAGTCCAAACCCCCCCAACACCTTCCCTAGCCAGGAGCCCCCCCTTTTACCTCAAACCCCTCATCCTCAGCCCCACCCCAGAGCCAGCACCCCTCCCACATTCCAAATCCCTCGGTCCTAGCCCAACCCCAGAGCCTGCAGCCACAGCCAGAGTCCTTACCCCCGCACACCCCAGCCCAGAGCCCTCTCCCACACCCATAACCCCTAATTTCTGGCCCCACCAAGAGCCCACACTCCTAGCCCAGAGTCTGTAACCCACAGCGCTCCAACCTCCTTCCCCAGCCTGAAGACCCCTCCTGGACCCCATATTCATCATCCTTGGCCCCACCCCAGAGCAGAGCCTGCACACCAACCTCACCACCCTCCCGCACTGCAACCCCCTGCCCCAGCCCAGTGAAAGTGAGTAAGGGTGGGGGAGAGTGAGCAATGGAGGGAGGGGGGAAGGAGCGAGTGGGGGCAGGTCCTGGGAGAAAGGTAGCGGGGGCAGGGCCTCGGGGAAGGGATAGGAAAGGGGTGTTCGGTTTTGTGTGATTAGAAAGTTGGCAACCCTAAAGCTGGCGTACCCAACCAGTTCAAGATTTCATCTGTTTAGTGTCACAGATCCTTAGGTTCGGTGCTCTTGAACAACTCTGGAACAGTCCCTGGAAGGAATCCCTTCAGTGTGTTAACCCTCTTAGGGTCACACTCTCTCACTGGGATAAGCACATTGGTTTCATCGCCCCCAGGACTAAACCTCAGAGCCTTTAGCACCCCTGCTTCAATCCATGAGCTTCCCCCTATGAGTCCACCTGAACTGACAACTGGGAAAGACTTACACACCAAAACGGAGCAATGGACCCCCAACTTCCTGACTCTAGAGTGACTCTCAGCCAGCATTGTAAAAACAGAAGGATTTACTACATGTCTGGAATACAGCATAGAAAGTCTTTAGGTTAATATAGAGAGTTACAGCAAAGTCCATCTGGATCGGTCCTGAGCCCAGATTCCTCTGACCACCTTTAGAGTCCCAATCCAGAAGAGTGTCCTGTTTCCAGCAGCCCAAACGTAACAACCCCCAAGGCCCCCACCTCTGCTCTTTGTTCTTGTTCCCAGGCAAACACCTAACCAGCATCCTGAGTCTATTTGCTTTCCAGCTGTTCACAACTGGTTGCCTTTCTGCAGAGGGTGGGCCCCCTTGTCATTAATTGCTAGATACCAAATGGCCGGGCCCAGACCCCAGACAGCTAAGCAACAGTCACACCTGGATCTCTGAGTCTTTGCAAGAGTAAACAACCTTTTCACCACACCTAGTTAACCATGCAACACATAGAGGAAACTGAGGCAAACACCATATTTACACATAATATTATTAAAAATTCCCACTCCGTCACAAGTAGCAAAATCCTTGGGTGGTTTAATGCTCCACCATTATCTCCTTTCCCTGAGTCAGAGAATGTGACTAAGGAAAAGATGGCAGGAAGAAGCGGAGGGACTGATATGGTGGGAGGCCCTTATACTATCATACAGGAGAGGAGAGTCACATAACTTTCTCTCTGTACTTCAACACAATGACCTCTCACAGTCTGGCCCTTTATGAGTGAAATATGTGTCCCTTCCATAAACAGAATAGGTGATATTTCTCCCCATACAGATCCCAATGAAGTCAATGGATGTGTTTCCATTGTTTTAAAAGGGATCAATCCTGGACACATACTATATCTCACACACAGTAATTTATTTGTTTTGGGGAACCCTGGGAAATTATTCCTAACCTTCAAACTATGTATACCCCAACTGCAAAAATTTACAGGCCAATTTTTAATTTTCTTAAGAAGAGGTTCACTTGTGTAAACATTTCTGCATCCTACATTTTCATGTACAATCACCACAAGTGCACAGGTAAATTGGCAATCTGCATACGCAAATAGCTAGATAGGTTCCCAACCATCTGTGCACATGAATGTATGAACACACAAAAACATACATGGACAGTGAACTTCATAAAAATTAGACCTTTAATAATTTCCCACGCTTTCAGGGATTTGCTTTTTTCCTTTCTTTTTGGTATCTTGACCTATTTCTTGCTAAATATTTTTCAGCATATTGGCTTTAGTGGTCTAAAGCTTCAAGAACTTTGGCTTCCTTTGTCTAAGAATTTCACAACTACATCACTGGATGTATGTTGCCTTGTCTCTGTATAATTGTAGTAAGCCAGCATATCATGTTTTATATACTGTAATTAAACTGGATAAGGCTTAACATGCTTTTCAGTAATGTAATACATACTAATACTGTAAAACCTCAGCGTAATTGTTTCTGATTGGTGGAATGGCTTTGTACCATATTGACAAAAATCCTTAAGACTTTTAAAATGTTATGAAAAAATACATGGCTCTGTTTCTATATACATTTTTACAGATTTGGGGCCTAATCCTTCATCAGGATCCCCTAGAACAGATCCCTCCATGTATATTTTCATGTTAAATACTTTTTTTAATGGCAGATTAATGTGACACCAGATCAGAGTATGGGATAATCTGGGCCTGTCTGTGGCCCTGATTCTGCATTAGGATTAGGTATCACAAAACCTCTGCTTTAATGGAGAGCCTCATTAAAATCAATGCCGTATCGACATTAATAAAAAAAGTATTTTAAAAAAGTGTCAAAAGTCAGTAGTCAGAATTTAAAACTAAGATCTCTCTCTATTGTCCCAAGAATAGAGCAACTCAGGGCTCAATAATATTTTGGACATGTAGATTTATTTAAACAAAGGTTGGAATTAGAAAAACTGCCAATTTAAAAAAATATTAAAAAGCAAGTAAATATTGTCTAACCTATAGTTATATTGTTAATAAAGATTTTTCTAAATTATTATAACTTGTAGGAATTTTAAAAAGCCAATTTTGCTCACACCACTTAGGCAGTGAGTTGATTTTATTTAATTTGTTTGTTTGTTTATTTATTTATTTATTTGCCTTTCCTTCAGTTTGGGCAATGAAAATAGCTGGTTCCATTTCATATCTCATATAGTAATTTTCCTTTCATTTCTCATGCATTAGCAAAATGCTCAAACAATGTTAAAACACTGCAAAGATGTTACTTCTCATTGCTTTTTCTTTTCTTTTTTTTTTATTAATTTAATTTCCCGTGGTTTTTAAAATAAACAAAATATTGCTGGAGGTATTAAATTTTTGAAAATTTTGTCTTACTAAACTTAAATTCAGGGACAAATTTGATGTGATAGAATTCCTTTAAGGAGCTCAGCTATCATAATCAGCAGAGTAACAGATGCTTCATAATTCTGACCTTTTACACTCAGCAGTAGTGATCAGACACTGCTCATCTTGATCTCTTTAAGTTCCAAAATATTAACATGATCTTCAAAAAGAATTAAGAAAAAAAATATGTCTTGGCTACTATATTCTCTTCTCATGTAGCTCCCTATGGTGTTTCAAAATATCTATCTGACATGACATTTACAAAAAAAAAAAAAAAACCAGAAAGATCCTCCACTAGAGGAACAATATTTACAATTAAATGAATAAATTTTGATACCTACCATACAATCTTTCTGTTTTGACAATTTTAACTAATAAGGTAAGTTATTCAGATTCCTTCCACTCAAACTACTACGATACTGGTGACCAGTAGTCAACCTCTTAATGGTGTTTTCCATTTTTCCAGTAGCAGTCAAGAAAATAAATGAGGTAATCAACAACGCTTTCCCCTAAATCGTTAAAGTCCAATGTTATGAAACTCTAATAACTTTATGGATGTTTACTCTGGCTACATCAGGACCAAACTACTCTCATATAGTTGGTCCACTATTCTGCTAGTTCAAAGTATATTTCTCCCTAAGTTTACAAGCCAAGTGAGGTAGAATCACCTACACACTATCTGACACACTCCTTTTTATAAACTGTCTCATCACAAAGACACTAATGTCATCATAAGAAAATGTGTTCTTTAGTTACAAAGCTACAAATTCATTAACCACAAAAGCAAAGTCACAGCATTTTAGTCAAAGTGGTCTTTCTTTCTTTCCAATGAGAGTCCACAGGAGTTGTCCGGCTATACCAAAAGAAGGGCAGGAGACATTTGACATGGTTTTAATCAGGCCACAACTTTATTATTAGATGTCTGAGGCTACCTACATAACCCTATGTTTATTCTGTAATTACCCAGGGGGATCCCCCCAGTTCCCCCTCTTTTTCCATACAGGTCCCTCAAGCCAATCCATTGCTGGCAACTTACTATCCACCCCACCCCCCCTTGTAGGAAGGTTAAGATGAGCAATAAGAAAGTGGGGGTTGGATCCATGCTGTACCAAACATAGGAGTCCCAAACCCTCCTTTCATTCCCACCCCCAATTTGTTCCTTTAATGAGCACCTCTTTTTAAGTCCTTTTCCAAGCCATTTATCCACTTACTGTATACCTTTCCTATGGAGTACCTGCACTGGACATCCTCCCTACACTTAAATAATAAGTTACTACAATAGCCTATCACCCTTCATGCCATGCATAAACAAAGTCCTTCCTGAACCCACTGTGGGGAAGGCAACCCCCCCCCCCACCAATTGCACTTAGGCCAATATGGTGGTAATGGAAAAATTCCTTCCCAGACCCCTTAAAAAAGGGGCGGCTAGCATAATGCCCACAGCAGCTCTTGACCAAACCTGGTATTTCACCACCTAAAGGAGAGGGAGTATAGGTGCTGCCTCAGCCTGCTCCACATAAAAGGAGGCTCCAGACATAGGGCTGCTCCTCCTCCTTTTTTACAGCAGTTTTTCTTCTTCCCTCTCCCACACCCAGCCATAAAGCACTGTTCCCTCCATTTGGCCAGCCAGATAAATTCTCTCCACTCCCGGGCTAAAAGGTGTGATGCTGTCATTTGTAGCTTTCTATAGTAATAACCAGTTGAACTAATTTCACTGAGAACCTCAAGACTGACCTAGTTAAATCCTAAGCTGCATGGAGGAAGCAAGTGGGTTTGTCTTCACTAGACAGAAGACATGTTGCTTGGCATTTGTAATAAAAATAATTTGGGGCCAGATCAGCTATCCCAATTTACAGCTGCAGATCTGACCCTTTGTGCCACAAACAAAAATGGTCTAAACATCGCTACACCTTTGCCAGTAGCCCTGTTGTGGGACCTATTTCAATCAAGTCTTGACAATGCCTCCCTCTGCACTGGGGTATTTCACAGTGGTGCCACAGTGGAGAACTACCTGGAGCATCTCTCACTCACCAGATACCTATGTAAGATAAATAGGAGGAGCATTCTAATGACACCAAATTTACAAATATAATAACTAGACAAAGCTGCTCACACCACTAGGAGGAAATGTTAAGCCTCAAGTTTTCCACCAAGTGAAATTCCAAATATCACCAGTTCTCTCCCTATCCCAAACAGACAATCAGCAAGTGTAGAGAGGAAATATGGCTGGGCCAGAAGAACTCTTCTGGAAAATTTAGACCTGGATATACAAAAGGAGTTAGGCACCTTAGTCCCTGTTTGAGATGTCTAAGTCCCATTTTGAGACTTCTGAGATGACTTAACTCCCACTGAATCCAGTAGGTTTCTAAACTCACTAGGCACCTAAGATTTTGCAGGGTATAAGTTCCCTAGGGTTAGGGTTTCTGTCTTTGGGCATGCGCACTAAAGCCCCACTCTAGATGTCTGGATGCCTATCTCCTGTGTAAGCTTTAGAGTGATTCACAACTGTGGTAAGATAGGTGTTCAAATTGCAACATGGGACCCAGTCTAGTAGGCATCTTTTGAGCACACCTATGGAATTAGGACCATCAGGCAAGTTTATACAAAACAGCTGGAGGGTGGGGGGAAATAAACAGAAGAAGGAGCTCTTTCATAGCTTTGAGCTCAGAGGTAAAGGCACTCACCTGGGATGCGTGAGAACCACACTTTTGGTCCCCCCTCTACATGAAGGGATATCCCATAGCCTAGTGGTTCAGGTACTCACCTGAAAGGTGATAGATAGAACCTGGGTCAAATCTTTTCTTGTTCTCAGGTGGAGGGAGCAGGGGCGACTCCAGGCCCCAGCATGCCAAGCGCGTGCTTGGGGCAGCATGCCGCAGGGGGCACTCTGGCAGTCGCCGGGAGGGCACCAGGCAGACAGCCTTCGGCAGCATGTCTGCGGAGGGTCCGCTGGTCCCGTGGCTCCGGTGGACCTCCCGCAGGCGTGCCTGCAGATGGTCCGCTAGTCCCGTAGCTTCGGTGAAGCCGCGGGACCAGCGGACCCTCCACAGGCATCCCTGCGAGAGGTCCACCAAAGCTGTGGGACCAGCGGACCCTCCGCAGGCACGCCTGCAGGAGATCCACCGGAGCCGCGGGACCGGCGACCAGCAGAGCGCCCCCCACGGCATGCCGCCATGCTTGGGGAGGTGAAATGTCTAGAGCTGCCCCTGGCAGGGAGGACTTGAACTGGGGGTCTCCCACATCTCAGGTGAATATCCTAACCATTGAGCTAAAAGCTGAGGGAGGGCCTCCTTCCTCTCCCCACCGTGAGCCTGGCTTCTTGCAAAAATGGCATAAGTGCCTAACTGCAGAGAGGGATCACAGCTGGGAATTGCTATAGGGAGACAGGCACAAATGCTAAATCCCCCTTCCACCTCACATGGGACTTACATGACACAAATTCTGTCTGCAACATTAAAACCACACCAGATAAAAGGAAAGAAGTTGCAAGTATTCAATAAATGTATGATTTCACCATGACTAGGCCAGGACTTTTTCTAACAAATGCCAAAGTAATAAAAACAGCCCTAGACAATAATGGTTTTACATTTTTTGGTATTGCTTGACTTCTAAACCCACAACATTTCAAGGAAAGTTGCACCAAACCAAAGCCCCAGAAGGCCTATACCTACAGGTGCTGAGCTAGATAGCTTTAGGGAGGTGCTGAGGACTTTAATGTCCATTAATTTCATTGGGCGTAGAATAGGATTAAGCAGAACTTCCTTGGATCGAGAAAAAGGAACTTCTTCACTCTTCTGCTTTAATTCAGTTTTCATTCAAAATAATTTTATCAGACTGAATTATGAAACCATCCTCTTGCATTCCTCTGGTGCTAGCAATAATTCCTCATCCTTCGGGTTTTGAAAAGTTCATATAACAAACAACATGGGTTTTCTCCACAGGGCAGTTTCTATAAGACCTTTTCCTCATCATATTTCCCTGCATTCTATGTGTTCCCAATGTCTCTGGAATGGACTCTTGCAGCCACTTGCAGAACTGTTTTCCAGTCGCTATGCCAGTCACGACAGACTTTAACATTAACTTGCAACAATTAAGATAAATTAATTATTTCTTTGCTACATATTTAATTAACTCTAACTCTCTGAGAGAGAGAGACAGAGATTTATAATACTAATACAATCTAATTGTTCCCTTAGACTGTAAGACTGTAAGAGTAATATATGTCTGAGGTTGCAGCAAAAAGTTCACCGAACTCAATATAAAAAGCTTAAGTGATATGTGCTCTACCATGGTGTATATAAAAGTCATACTTCTTTATTTGTGTTGATTCAGTATTACTTAACATATTGCATCTCTCCTGATTCTTTTTTACACCATGGAGCTTTCATCTCACCTTGTTCTCTGTCTATTCTTCCTGCCTCTCTGAAATGGTAAGAATTCAAATTCACTGAGCCCTGATTCAGGAAAGAATTGAAGCAACTGTATAATTTTAAACACCTGAGTGTCCCTATTGATTACTCACATGCTTAAAATTTTGCACATGTTTAAGTATATTTGCTGTATCAGAACTTTAAACAAAATAATGTGACTTAAAGGAAGGTAGTTAACCAGTCCAGTACCTTATCAGGTAGAATGGGATCAGCTCTTCCTGCTCCCTGTTTCCTGTGGGCAAATTATATAATCTATTTGACAGTTCCTATCTCAGAGAAATCTTTCAACTTTCCTCATCAGGACATGTGACAATACATTCATTAAGGCTTGTGATGGGCTGAAATACTACAGTGATGAGTGCCACAGAAAAGCTGATCATAAATTAAACATACATTTTGATAGGTGCAAATTAATGAATTAAAGTAGTCTGCTTTTTTTTTTTTAAATTGAGGTTTAAAACTTGTGGCATATTTAGAAATAGGTTACGTGATCTTAATATGGTCTCTAGCAGGAATTTATCTATACTTAAACCAAATGATCAAACAGTATTAGTCTAGCCTGACCCTTAGCAAAGAATGGGAATAGCTGTGTGATATGAGTCATTACTAGAGTATGTCAACAGCACATCCCTATAGAAAAGTTTCCACAAACACCTGCCTTTATTTTATTTGCACGGCCCTAATTAGTGCTATTCGTCTCCAACTACCCAATAATCAAATGTATATATTAGTGCTGGTTAATTTTTTATCCATTAGGTACCTTCAATGGAAATGTTGTGTGATGGAAAATTGGGTTTCAACTAAATGATTTTTCTTCTAGAAAACTGTATGTTTTTATGGAAAAAATCCATGAAAACCAAAATATTTCAATTCAGATATTCCACCACAGTGACTCATGAGAGTTTATCTCCTATGAAGCATGATAGCCATGGGACTTCTGTGACGCACTGCTTCCTCTTATCAAGGTGACTTATCATGGGGTATCATGGGAGATGTACTCCAGCCAGAGATCATGGCCTATAGAGTAGAATGCAGGCATGAGGCATGGGAACAACAACTCCTAAGAAGTACTACAGTGGCATTTCCAAATCAAACTACTTTGGCTTTAGCCAAATATTTTGGATTTCAATTTTTCTATGTAGAGTTCATCAACATTTTCTACACAAAAAAATTCTGACTAGACCTCAAAACTCTTTCTTTGAACTGCTAATTTTCTGACTATTCAGAACAGCTAGGAACTACTTCATGATATTACATATTGCAAGTTATGTTTTTGTAATGCACACACATCTGCATTAAATTGCATTACAGAAAAACATAATTTGCAATATTAATCTTATTAAGTGTTCCTAACTGTTCCAAAGTCAGTTAAAAAATCAAACAGTGTGTGTGTATATATATACATACACACACTTGTTTATCTATATACACACACACACATTGAACCTGTATAATTGACCAAATAATTAACAGTAAGTCTATCATCCATTTAGTACATGTAATTTGGGAAATCTTAATCTCTGTCTGTAACTGTAGACAGCATTATTAATAAAAATGTATCATTTGGAACAGTAATGTTATCAGTTTTTAAATATGTTGTGTGAATAATATGTCCAGTTTTGATTATGTAGAGTTAGCGTCAAAATGCAATGGTCCTGCTGTGTTGTAAATAAGACATTTATGTAAAATTTTGTCCATGACGCATAGAAAGCCTGACCTCCTATTTCCTTACTCACCACTGTTTAATCCCACTGAACCACAAGCTCTTAATTAAAAACAAAGATGAATATGCCTTAGTGTAAAAGTTATTTTCATTTCTATCTGAGTGCACTACAGTCAGTGATTTCCCGTATAGCAGGGCCAGGTGGAGGCTTGGAGGTCACCTCTGTGTAGCAGCGTGTGCCTCTCAGATCGATGAGAAGCCCATGTTGCTGACTTCCTCAGTGACCAGATGGGCCAAGTCCTGCAGAACATTCCACAACCATTACTCTGTGCATCAGGCTGTGCAATTGATTTCAAGATAACAGACATAAAGGAAAGGGTTGTCAGGCCTGACTGCCTCCTGTCAGTGTAGAGGGCTTGGAACAGTGTAATTCAGCAATTTTTTGTCAATTTGGGGGAGGGAGGGAGACCTGACAGGATGATTCTTTACTTGTCATGCAGTACAAAGGTACAGTGGGAATCCATTCACTAGCTACAGAAATGTGACTGGACTGGATATAGCAGGACGTCATGATACATGGCTCAATTTTACAGCAGCTCTCTCTGTGAGGTTTTAGTCTTGTAGACAGGGGGGAAGTTGAAAGAGGGAAATGAAAAAGGTAGTGGGTTTGTTTTTTGTTTGTTTTTACAGTTCATTCATTTAAAACTAAAATAATGTTTTTGCTCTCCAGGGAACCAATGCCTGACAAAAGAAAGGAGGCTGTTCAATAGAGGCTGGCTGGCAAACGCTGTACATAAGTACTTGCAAATATTGTTTTGCACAATGTCATGAAATTGCTGTGACAGATTCACACCATTTTTCACAAATATTTATAATAGTGATTTTCATTCTCAAGAAAGTTCCTAGGAACTAAAAGTCTCTGTAAAATGTACACTTGTGTTCATGTGAGGGTTCAGAACAGAAGTATTCATTCATTCATCTTGTAATCTCTTCAATTTTCCTTCTCCTGTTTATACAAAGTCCTGTGTGACTCCCGTGACCTATCACAACAAATAATTTTAGACACTGTTGGAGTGAATAGTTTTAGAACCAATCATAGGATGAAATATATCTGCCTAAAATATTAGGTTGAATTATTTTGAATAGCAAATAACTTTCTAAAAGTCTAAGTTAGTTTATTGGTAATGTTCAAACAGAAAAAAAGGGGAAATTCTATATTTGCAATGAATAGTTTATTCTGCTGTACTGTAGCCAGTGATACTAAGCAGAAGCAAAGAGCAGTTATGTTTAATGTCAAAACATAAGGCTTATTCCAGCAGAAATACAGACATGTCCTCAACTCTCATTGAAGACTTAAGGAGTCGAGGGCCCTTTCCTGCTTGTGGGATCAATTCCAAAACCAGTTTAATTGTATTTTATGAGAGGGAGTTAAAATCCCTTAATCAAATATTTGGCAAATACACCATTAATTGTATTTCACAAAGAAATAGCAAATTGTTTATCTGGACTTTAGTTTTCATTTGCATAGAACACTCCCCTGAGATGAGAAATACTTAATTGGGAAATCCACATTCTTGGGGAATTTTATAGGGAACTGAATTAAGACCAATGTTATTTAAAGACTGATTTTTTTTAAAAAAAAAAATAGAGGCCTGATTGCATTCACATTTTTAATGTGCATTGGCTTACCTAGATTAGAATAGTGTGTGAAACTTAGGTATTTTTATGCAAAAGCACAGATAGGTACCTATCTAGCCATTTGTCCATGCAAATGCTCACTATGTACACACAAAGTACCTGGATATGGACCTTCTCTCTCTCTCTCTCCCTTTTTTTTTTTTTTTTTTTGAAAACTCAGATCTTTTATGGCAAAAATTTCTCTTCAATTGGGACACCAGAAGGTAATTAAATATTGTTCAAAGGGTGATAGCAAGTCATTGTGATGCTGAGAGATGGTGCTTTGTCTTCCTACAAAAGACCTCTACCAGTGTTGGTCCAACAAAACAACACTGATTTAATTTTCCTTTATAGGCTCTTTCATTGTTTGAAATGACTTTCTCTTCAGGCTGGCAGTATCACAAGACTTTCATTACAGCTGAAAAAAAAATCATTTTGACTTTTTTCTCTGTGGCAGACCTGTGTCACCTTTATCTCTTTAATGAGCGAGCAGGTTTGATGAGAACAAAGTAATTTGAGAACCATTGAGAACAATTTCTGGTAGGATAAAATGGCTTTTAATTGGGATTTCCACTTAGATGAGATGAAAGGCCATTGATTAGGGTGTCCCGATTAAGGAGATTTCATTTGTCTATGGATATACTTGTGTATAAAATACCTGTTATCTACCCATGGCTGTTATTAGCAGAACGTTTGCAAATGGAAATTAGGGGTGGTAGGCAGAATTGAGCCTGTGCTTAAGTAGTGAAATGAATGACAAGACCCATCTGGATTCAAACTTGAAGATATTTCACTATTTAGGAGTACTAAACTGTTCACTAGTGTTATGGCACCCATATGCTTGATTCTGATGTCACTTATCTCAGATTTTCATTCGTTTAAACTTTACTGGGATAAACTGTGCTCTTAGGTACATCAGTATGAATTGGGAATAACTCTACTGACTTTAGTTCAGATTTGTACGTGTGTAAAATTATGGAGGGGAGGGATAGCTCAATGGTTTGAGCATTGGTGTCCTAAACCCAGGTTTATGAGTTCAATCCTTCAAGGAGCCATTTAGGGACATGGGGCAAAAGTCTGTCTGGGTATAAGCTCTGCTTTGAGCAGGGGGTTGGACTAGATGACCTCATGAGGTCCCTTCCAACCCTGGTATTCTAACTGAAATCAGAATTAGGCTGCTTGACTTTAATAGTTAGCACTGATTTACATTTGTATAAATGATGGAAAAAATTGCCCCATTGTCTCTAACTCATACTATCAAACTACTTCATGTTGTACTTAGTGTAAAATATAAATCAACACTCTAATCAGTAAAACAATGCCAAATGTATATTTTCATTTCGCTCAGTAACTTTATCAGTTACATATGATAAAACCATGAATCAGGAAGCACTGATCAGCAATTACCATTTAAATCAATGGTTCAGGAACTGGTTGTATTATCATAACCATGAAAATCCACATCAAGCAATAAGTTATTATATATAACCTTAATTATTTGTTTTCATTGCTTTATAAAAAATTAGCAGCCTCCAGACTGTGAATACTGAGACCCATTTCCAGTACAGATTGAAAAAGTTATCTTGGCTCTAATGGACTTAACACTTCAGGCAAAGTTCATTCACATGGACAGAAGAAATCTTTTCTTGATGTGCTGCTCTAATTAGCCTCATGATAATCTCAAGTGATTTCTAGTTTAACAAATTTATGATTCCATCAAGTATCAGTTTCTTATATAGTAAGGACTTGTTTTGAGAAGGAGGCAAATTTTACAGGGAATGCCAAAAAATTAACATAATCATTTTGACAGAGAGTGGAGGTCAGGGACATTTTGTACTCTTTACTGCTCAGTTGTTTTTATGGATGAACCATTCGTATGGGTCTGTATAGTGTAGTGAGAACAAACTTTCTCAATCTAGCCTTTTATTAATTGGTTAGTGGACCTTGAATCTGTTGTTTCGGGAATTAACTAGAATTCATTTAGACTGAGCAAGAATCCTTATTCTGAAATTGACCTGATTGTTACAGGTGTTAGAGTGGATGAACTGAAAAATAATCCTAATTAGTTTCACAGTTGGTTTCAGACTCTGATGTAGCCAGGATCTATGTAGAAACTTTTAGAATAGAGATATTGGTCCAGATATTCATATCTCAAAAGTGTGGCATCCAGCATGGTTGAATTCTTTATTAGACTTCATCTTCATTGATAAAGAGGAACTGATCCAGGAACTAAAAATGAAAGGTAATCTAGGTACAAGTGATCATTACTTCATCATATCTGTAATGTATAAAAAGAATAAAGACTTAATCAGGGATATATACATATATATATATATACTCAGTGCAGAGGTGACACATCGGGGGGGGGGCATGGAGGGTCAAGTGCCCCCTAGCAGCCACCCAGGCAGGGAGAGGAAAAGGCGGAGCCAGAGCCTCTCCAGCCACTCTGGAATGCTACCCAGCTGCCTGGGAGAGAACCTAGCTGTGGTGGCAGCAGGCTGCCCCCTTTGGCTTCCAGGGACAATGTCCAAGGAAGTTGGAGCCCCCACACACATTCAGCGCTTGTCCCCAGAAGCCGAGCCCGGGCAGGGAGCATGCTGCCACTCCTCCCCAGCCAGGCAGCTGCTGCTGCCAGGGCCGGCTCTAACCATTTCGCCGCCCCAAGCATAGCGGCACGCCGGTGTGCCTGCGGATGCTCCACTGGAGCCGCGGGACCAGCAGACCCTCCACAGGCACGCCTCCGGGAGGTCTACCAGAGCCTCCTGCTGCCCTCCAGACAACCGGCAGAGCGCCCCCTCGCGGCATGCCACCCCAAGCACGCACTTGGCGCACTGGGGCCTGGAGCCGGCCCTGGCTGCAGCACACTGAGCATGCCAGGAGCCGGGGAGAGGCACTCTGGCTGGCTCGACCCCTGTTCTTGGAATTCAAGCCTGGCCAGGGAATGAGCTGTCGCTGCTGTCCCTCCCCAGCCAGGAAGTTGGCTAATCTGCATGGAGCAGCAACCAGGAGTGGCTCTGTTCTGCTCCCTTCCCAGGCCTGGCTGCCAGGACAATAAGAAAGAGTTTTCCCAAGTACATTAGAAACGAAGAGCAACTCAACAGTGGTATTTGTCCATTACTAGGTAGAATTATCAATAATAATGCAGGGAAGGCAGAAGTGTTCAATAAATATTTCTGGCTCATATTTGGGAAAAACAGATGATGCAATCATATCGTGATAAAACACCTTTTGTATTCCACTAGTATTTCAGAAGAATGTTAAACAGTAGCTACTAAAATTAGTGATTTTTAAACTCAACCTAGCCAGATAAGTTGCATCCAAGAATTTTAAAGAGCTGGCTGAGGAGCTTGCTGGACTGTCAAACTTGATTTACAATTAACCTTGGAATACCAAGGAAGTTCCATAACATTGGTAGAAAGCTAATATTGTGTCAGTATTTAAAAGGGGTAAATAGGATGACTCAGGTAATTATAGCCCTGTTGGTCTGACATTGACCCAAGGCAAGAAAATATAGTGGCTAATACAAGACTCCATTAATAAAGAATAAAAGGAAGATAATATAATTAGTGCTGAGCAACATGGCATTTAACATTTTTATTAATGACATAGAGGAAAACATAAAATCATCACTGAAAGTTTGCAGATGATACAAAAATTGGGAGAATTGTAAATAATAAACAGAATAGGTCACTGAAATGAGCGACCTATATAACTTGGTAAACTGAGCACAAGCAAACAATGTATATTTTAATATGACTAAATGTAAATATATAAGAACAAAGAGTGTAGGTCATACTTACAGGATGGTACTCCCTATCCTGGGAAGCAGTGAATCTGAAAAAGATATGGGGTCATGGTGAATAATCATCTGAATATGAGTTCCCAATGTGATGCTGTGGCCCAAAAGTCAAATGGCTTTAGTGTAACTCAGATTTGTATACATAGTTTGTCATTTCCAATCCTAATCTACATGCTCGAAAAGCAGGTCATGCAGTTGCATATCTAGCAAGGAAGATGTATTTTTTAGATTAGAAGGTATCACTACATGGTTCGTGGACATATAAGTTTAAGTGTGCCACTGAGTGCTATTTCAGGCATAAGCAGATGTGGTGAAATAGCTAATGGAGAAATTATATGTTTTCCTAATTTGCATCCACCCAAAAAAGTGTAATGAAAATTAACATTTTTTTTAATGTGCAACAATGTGCAATACAAAATATAGATCTGTGTGTGCTGTGCCTGCCTCAGTCCAGGACATTGGCAACCACAACACATAATGATTCCTCTTCACACTTGCTTTTGAGTGTGCCTATTACATCAGTGTTCTTTTCCTTTTTTTTCCGAAATGTAAGAATAATTCTCTTCCCAAATACTTTTCAATTCCCCCCCCCAGTTTATAAAATTATTATTGAGGCAGTACTGAACCAGCAGATTCTAGCCTCTACACACATGTGAGTGAAGATGCACTTGGGAAAATATAGCCCACTATACCAACCTCTTTATGTGTTGTGATTTTACAAGTAGCATGGAAAGTCATATCACTTACTGACCTAACAGTATTATGCACAAGAGCTTGAGATCTTACAGAACCTGCTCCTGGTTTTCTGGTTTAACTTGCCTTCACTCTACTGTTAGTACCTCAACCCCAACATCTGGTGAAACCCTGAAGAAGGGCTAGAATAATTAGATCTTGAAAATGTGTATCTAATACTTGCATCCTGTTAATCTAATAAAAGCTCTCACCTTCAACCTTTTGTCATAGATTTATTCCCAAAAGGTAAAGTTAAAGCTTCCAGGGTAATAAATTATGAAACAACCACAGCTCATAAATTAAGCTTTCATGAAAAGCTACTTACAAATAGGAAGTCAAATTAGTCCATATTATGTGATTGTGTTGGCTATTACTTTAGAGTAAGAGGGAAATTAGTTATAGGAAAGAATCTGGAAAACTTTTGTATTATTGCTGTAGTTACCTGCTGGGATATAACTGAAATGTAGAAGCTTGTTTTTTAAAAAAGAATTATTTAGAAAGCCAGTGTGGCTGTAGGAATTTGAGATACTTGAATTTGTCAGTCTGGGGACATTATCTTGCTTCCTTTACCTTAGCCCCTAGGAAAGTTTCAGTTTAATATTTCACTCTCCTGAACCTTTTTGTGATAAACACTTGGGTACAGATCTCCTACAAATTGGTAGAAAGGAAATAAATCACTCTCCTTGGCATGCCCCGTGGTCTGCCAACACAGTCAGCCAGCTAGTGCAGATGCCATTCCTGGCATCAAAAACCAGGATCCCGCAGGAAGCAGAAAATGCCAGGTTTCTTCTTCTGTCTGAGAAGGCTGTGTTTGCTATGAGAACCCTCTATGCTATGATAAATGCTGCTGTGCTGAATCAGCATGGTGGACAGTTTAACTTTGTGACCTTCTTCAAGTTGACAGTTTCCCCTATAGATTGTCTTTGACACAACCTATAACATAGACTGTCAAAACTACTACAGTAAAAGAGATCTGTATTTATTTTACTGCTTAAGACTCCTACCTCTGTGCAGATCACAGGTGACTTGCCATTCTCCTGGCAATTTCATATGCTTTTTTAGTTGTTGTTGCTTGTCATGTCTAGGGGTTCTATCTAAGGGAATGCATTCCTTGATTGGCCCTATTCTGTCACCTTGCCATTATACATGTGTTTTGAATGCCGGGACCCAGTTTCCACCAATGGCTCAAAACAATACTGAAGTTTCTTGCAGTCTAAGCATTATTGCCATTACATTTACTACCTTCTGAGCCTCTGGAAGAGTTTCTCTTTTCCAGTTTGGGATCTGTTTGCAGAGTAATACTTCCCAATAATAATAACAACAACAACAGTAACAATAACAACAATAATAACAACAAGAAGAAAAAATCTCTCATTCTTGCAAGCAAAACTTAACAGGAATGTTCTGGATGTGTTTAAAATATCACCTCTTGGTTTCTGAGCCTGAATACCAATCACTCTCTTCTTTCTGTCTGTGGTTGATTGTGAATATAAAATGTAACTTTGAGGTAATTTTGATGCCCAATTGGCACACACAGAAAATGAATGAGGAGGTTAATTCAGACCAGTATTAATATTTAAAGCAGCAACTGATTAGATTCTGAATTGTCAAACAGAGCTGGTTAGAAAATGGATCTTCTGTCCTCTCCCCCACACACCCAAAAAAAAGAGGAGAGGGTTAAAAAGTCTTTGGCAATCAAGGATAAAATTTTGAAATTGTTTGAAAAATAAAATTCTGAAAAAAATTCCTTTATATAAATTCAGAAAGATTCATTTAAATTTTGACCCATTTTCCCTTAATTTTTTCTTTAAAATAATCTAAATTTAGAAATAAAGTAATTTTAAAGCATAAAATAAAAATGTTTTGTTCTGAACATAGCAAAATGACATTTTCAAAACAGTTTTTCCATTTTTTTCTAAATAAAATTTCATCAAAATCAGTAAGATTTCTAAAAATAATAGTTAGGTACCCAGAATCCCCATACAATGCAACAGGAGAGTTAGGCCCTAAGAATGGAATTGCAAAAGGCAGCAGCACATGATGTGGGCAGCTGCTGAGACTAGCCAACAGGGAATGCTGAGGAGAAGAGAGTGGCTTAAACCCCATCCCTCAAAGGGAGTTAGGTGCCTAACGGACCAGAGGAAGGCCCACCCTCTACTTGGAATTCATAGTCATGAATGTGGATTTAGCACCTTAAGCCAGGTCAGTCCTTTCTCCTCTCAAAAAAAAAAAAGGGGCTGCTGTCCAATAGCCTAGTGTCTCCCACCTCCCAGATGAGTGCCCTAACCTACGACCTATGAGGAACTCTTGGTGGGTTCTCTCAGTCTCTCCTGATGAAGCTTTTCCACTTTGTATAAATACTTAAATATTCATTATGACTAAGAGAGGATGAGAATGACTGTATAGATCAGGGTTTAGAGCATGCATTTAGAAGGTGGGAAGCCAGGTTCTAGTCCCTGCTCAGAGAGTTCTGTAACCACTGAGATACAGTATATAAGGGGGCACCACAACCACCATTTCCTCTGAGAGCTGTGCTTTGTGTGTGATCTGGTAGACATTTTCAAATGTGACCTCTGAGTATCTACTGTTGAAGGTGGGGGAATGCCTGGTTTGTGTATCCTACTGGGTGTTAGGCATGATTTAGATGCCAGTCCACAAGACTTAGGCAGCTGTGTACATGGCCACTGGCAGAAATTAAGAAACCTAGGAGACTTTTATCAGTGGAAACAGTGGTGCTTCGGGAATGTAGGCACCTGAAGTGTTAGACTGCAGCTAAGAGTGGAAATTTTTGAGGATCTAAATTTTGGATTAAGTGCCTAAAGTGCTAGTTAGGTGTCTTAAATTCCTGTGTGGATCTAGCCCCCAGAGACACACCCTGCAAGTGCTCAGGGCTCTGAAGAATCAGGCCCCCAACTGCAGCTTATTCAGAACCTCTGTAGGTTCATGAATTTAATCCAAACAGGTCTGTTCTATACTCATGGAAAACCTATACCTCTATACCTAATTCCATCTCATGTGCATATTAAGTACTCCTCTCCCCATGTGTGCTGTCTAACTTAGCCTATTCACTCTAGCATGTCACAGAAGCATTTTTGCTCTGGGCAAAGCTCAAGTTATAATTAAAATATGTACAGGTAAATCTACCACCACTTTGGGAGGAGGGGAAGGGGAAATCAAGCTGATTATTGCTTTGCTATTTCTCTTTTCCAGCACCAAGAGCAATTATTATGTAAATGTTCCAATCTCTTTTTCATTATCTTTAAAAAGAAACTATGGAACAATTAATGTTGCTTGAAAGTGTCAAAAGAGATTGTTTACTGAAAAATCACTTGGTTTTACATTTTTTCATGCACACAGAAAAAAAAAGTAAAGGCAGTTTAAAGAAAGATGTTAGCTAAAGTATTATCAGTTTACTACTCTTCATATAACATGATAATCAAAGATTCTTTGAAATGCAAAAGGAAGAACAACATCAATATTTGAAATGGGCAAAGGCGACCATAAAATCTATATGTAGTGTAAATAAGGTGGTCTCTTTTGAATGTCCCATACAAATATAATCAGTTTTGACTTCATTGATAGAAAATAACAGACAGTGTTTGATGTCTTGGCATAATAAATTAAGCTTCTTTGTATCACTCTATTATGCACAACCAATGATTGATGGCATAACTGAAATATCACCATGTATGCATGTCCATATTTATGTGTGAACAAAGTCTCTGAGTGTGTACTGTATATGTAAGTGGGATTACAGTGCAATGTTACACCGTATATATGTATGTATACAACTATCACACTGGCATTGTGTAACCTATGATTCAGTGTGTAACACCAATGTCACCGTTTGTATACCTGTATAGCCCACTGGTGAGTGTGTGTTACAGGTCCCCCGTGCGTCTGTTCTGCAGAGGATTTGAGTTGGTTATAGTCCCACTGACAGAGCTTCAGCTCAAGTGGCAGCAACCTATACTTTTAGGTCTAAGGTTCCCAGTTTAATCCCCCATTGTGTGGCTACTCTGTGCCTCCTCCTGTAAAGTGAGGATCCCAGGGCTTCTTCTCCCCAAGCTTCCTCCTCACAGCCTCTCTATTCCCAAGGAGTAATCTTAGAGCCTCCTCCTTTTACTTTCTCTCCTTTTTTTTAAATGATGAAGCACACACAGCCTCCTTCTGCTACAAATCTATTTATAGTAACCAGCCTACTCCTGCCCAGCTGGACTTCATAATTAGTTAAACCTGACTCTCTGTTCAGATACAGCCTAGTATGTTGACTGGCCTCTCAGCCTCACATTAACCCATTCAGACATATGTAGGGTAATCCCATCACATACAACACTGGCTCTTTAACTCAAACTGTAGCAGTTTGTACTTCTAATTCTCAAGGTCTCTGTTCAATCCCCATTGCCAACCAATATGGTAGGCTATGAACATACATGTTATTATTCCATGTACACCACTACCTTGATATAATACCACCTGATATAACACAAATTTGGATATAACGTGGTAAAGCAGTGCTCTGGGGGAGTGGGCTGCGCACTCCGGTGGATCAAAGCAAGTTCAATAAAACACGGTTTCACCTATAATGCGGTAAGATTTTTTGGCTCCCAAGGACAGTGTTATATCAAGGTACAGGTATGTATATATATACATATAGTTCCTACAATTTGCTAGGCTCTTCATCTCCTCCTCTGGCCAGATTTTGAATGGGACCTGATCCTATAGGTGACAGGACCGTTGGTGAGCTAGGTAATCCTCCATGTATCTTTGCCCATTTGTGGATTGCTCTGGGGCTTAGGCAGGAATAGGCATCCCAGTGTCTAGAGTAAGGCTGCAGTGCACATGCCCAAAGGCAGAAATTCAGGTACCAAGTGAGTTTAGGCACCTATAGGGTTAGGTGGCCACCATTGTGAATTTCACGGATCTCAGTGGAGCCTTTTAGCGGGGTGGTTATCCGCTCCTGCCCTTTGGGGCTTAAAACCGCCCAGGAGAGTGCTGTGGCTGGGGCAAGAAGGGTAACAAGGATCATGCATATTCACAGAAGTGCCTTTGAGAGTCTGTTATATTGTCACTCATTGGCTATTCATAGTGGGGGTACTAAAAGTAAAAATGCAATTTAACATACCAGTGCATCAGTCTCTCTGTGACATACATAATATTCCTAGACAAAAATGTTAATAATATGTGAAAAATCCAAAGGTATAGAAATGCACAGTTAAGGCATGCAAACAACCTTAACTCTGCCCTGTAGTAATAAAAATAAATAAGAAAAAAAAATAATTATGGAAATACACCAATCTTTAAAAATCAGTATAATCAAATCTAGGCTCACATAAAATGCCATAATCATAATCATATAGGTTCAATATATTCCTCACCCCATTCCTTTTACATAGACTTTTCTCATCCCAACTAAAGCTGAATGAATTTTTTTGACAAACTTTTTTTTTCAGCAAAAAATTCTGATTTAGGTTGACCAAATAATTTAGCAAATTCATATAGATTTTGCCAAACTGTTTTGATCAGAAAGAAAAACCTAAAAAAAATTCTAATTAAGTTGAAGTGTTTTCTTCTGACATATTCAGATCAAAATGTTTTGACTTGATTCAAATTAACTTCATTTCAAAATTTCCTTTTGCTTTATATTAAAAAAGAAACCTATGAAATGCTTGAAAACAAAATGAATTGTTGAATTTTGGATTGAATAACATGTTTTGTTTTTACTTCACAATTCATCAAAATTTTTGAAATATTTCATTTTTTTTAGTCAACTGGAAACAATATTTTTTCAGAATTTCCTCAAATTGTGTTAATCGCACAGTTCTATCTCCAACGTCACAACGCAGCATCATGGGGAGCCAAGTAAGGGGGGAAGCAGTCATGTGTGGGGATGAACTGGAAGGTTCAGCATGCAGAGGGGTTATGAAAGGCAGAGAAAGGGACAAAGGAGGAAAATAAAGGAGCCATTCTTATCCCCATATTTATGCCCCCAATTCTCTGAAGGAGCTGTTCACTTTGTGCCATAAGAGTCTGACTCCAATGAACATCCTAAACATCAGTGCAGAACTAGTCTTTGATGAAACACAGGAGCCAGTGTGTGCCATGGAACCTGTAAACCTGCCTATTGGAGTCAAATTTTCTACCAATGAGAAATCTTGGCATGCATAGTCTCCCTCATTGCCAGGACTCTTCTCAAACAATAGAATTGCAGCAGGTAAACTGGTTGGACAGGAAAGTTCATGATTGCTTGAATTATCTCTGATGTCACAATGGCCTCACTTAAGAGTAACCTGAGTTATAGATCTGAATCAGTCTGTTATCATAACAATCTGATATCATAATTTTAATAATTTACAGAGCCAGACAGAAAAATTGAGATTTTTTTCTCATGGAACTTTTTGCCAGAAAAGTCCTGTTTGAAACGCTACTATCAGGAAATTCTTATTTCCATGCAGGAAATTCTGAAAATGTTACAGTATAGGATCTTTCACAACATTTCAACAAGCAGTTCTGAAAATCAGTGTGTGATCATGTAATTAAAGACTGTATCATTAGGAATATACATCAGGGAGCCAAATTAATGTTATATAGACAACCTTATCTCTGGTACTTATTTTTGCAACCTTAAGAACATTTTAACTTAACATTTTTATACGTAATAGCAAACAGGCAATATGCCTTCTTCAAGAGCAAAACTCAGTCATCAGTTTCTTCATTTCTAAAAGGCAAGTTTTGTAGAAGATCTGTTTGAAATAGTCCACAATCCATTATTTCTCTCTAGAAGAATAATACCTACTCTAGGTTGTTTATGGGCAGTGAATTTTAAATTAAGTATCTAAGGCTGTTGTATAGGTTATAACTACATTTTTAATGGAAACATGCACCCTACTACTCTCAAACTGTCTCATAGTCAATAGCAAATAAAATATGGACAGTTTCAATGTAAATCTCCTCATTTGTAACCTGATTTTTATATATATCGTTCTTATCCTGTTTCTTACAGCTTCAATTTGATGCTTCCTCAGAAGCTCTGAAACTTTCCTGTTATTGCTAATAAAATGATGAAATCATCTTCAAAAAGCCTTCATGTTTTACATCTTTTTTGACCTTCATCTCTTTCTTAGTAGTACCTGTATAGAGCTCCTTATCATATTGGAGGTGCATTCTGGCTAGCACCCAGAACTGTGTGGCATCTCTGACAAAACAACAGCGTTAGTTCTCAGTCCTGTTACATGTAGAATAGTCTCAAAACTGATTTTAATCAGTGGGCATGGGAGGTGCTCTATCCCACATAAGAGGTACTCAGTACCTCAGAGAAGCAGGCCTTTTTCACTATTACTCTATAAAATTAAAAGGAGTCAGTGTCTGTTGGTGTTGTACAAACATCTTCAATACTCAAGAACAGAGTTCTCTATTTGTGGTACATAGCAGCATATGGGCCAAAAGTAGGAAGTACACTGGGGTTCAAAGTATAGTATCATAACAAGAATACATTATGCTTACACTAATTAAATTAGAAACATGGTTCTCCAAGTATATTGTGTATTAGATGTGATGTGCTTAGTCTGAAAGTCTAAGAACTGCTGGAGAGACTTCTGCAAAATGCATTATCTCAATGAGAAGGAACAATCTGACCTCCAACTGACACTATTTTACCTGTTTACAGCTCATTCAGCAGACTAATTCTGTCCCTCCAGCAGGGCCGGCTGCAGGCCACAGCGCGCCAACCGCGTGCTTGGGGCGGCACGCCGCGGGGGGCGCTCTGCCGGTTGCTGGGATGGCGGCAGGCGTCTCCAGTAGATCTCCCGCAGGCATCCCTGAAGAGGGTCCTCTGGTCCTGCAGCTCCAATGGAGCTTCCGCAGGCACACCTGCAGGAGGTCCACCAGAGCCGCGGGACCAGCAAGCGGCAGAGTGCCCCCCACGGCGTGCCGCCGTGCTTGGGGAGGCGAAATGGCTAGAGCCGGCCCTGCTCTCTAGAGAACTGGGACTCTGATTCTGCCTGTTTCCCCAGAGTCCAGAAAGGAATCTACCATGTTACATTTCCACCTGACTGTCATCAGCCCTGCACAATTCACCAACTTCCATGCAGAAGGGCATAGAGGGGGAGAATAATGCTGTACCGCTAGCCAGAGGCAATAACAAATGCAAAGAACTTCATTAGATACTACTACAAAGATACAGCCCAAGGCATCCCCTGCTCAGATACTTTTTTTCTTCTAGATCTTTCTTCTAGCTGTATATGTTGCAAACTGTTAAGGAAGTAACCATAATAGGACATGGAGCTCAGTAACTGTTCTGGGTTTGTTCTGGCTATATTGACTCTTTATACTGTTAAAGACTCTGCATGCCTGTAGGAAGATCTGCCATTTCTGTGAGACGGAAGAGATGCAGCAAGTTACAGAGGAGATGCACACTGTGCTCTCTCACAGAGAATTTGTTCTTCCTTGCTTTGTTTCACTTGATGTAAAACCAAAATAATTCAGACTGAAAATAAAGTTGTTTTTTGTGTATAAAAGAAAGCCTATCACATAGTGCAGTTGCATACCAAATATAAATAACAAGAACAAACCAACTTTAAAGACAACAAAATTACTTCCTACCGGAAGCCTGTTAAAGACGTTATATTTACCTGATGGTCCCATTAATTTGGTGCACGGTTCTTAACATTAAATACCATTCTTCCAAGATTCAGTTTAACAGGTGTGGCAACTATAATTAAATTACCATTGATTACTTCATCACAGTGTTTTTAAGTGGTTAACAAGTAAAATAAACACTGGAATTACTATCTGCAGTCTTCACAACTCATGTACAGTAAGAAGTTCAGGAATATAGCTATATACTAGGAAACACAAAAAAACAGTGGCTATTCATATTAGCTGTTTATTGCTTGATATCAAATATATGAAGAGATTTAGTTACAGGTTCCATATTCCTAAAACCATGTAGCCTTCCAAAAAGTTACTGAAGAACAGATAAATTCAAATAAACCCTTTGAAGATTTTGCAGACAAATCCACTTACAGAAAAAAAAGTATCTGCTTCTGTTAAGATTTTGCTTAGCCTTTTAAAGGCAAGGACTTAGCTTGAATAGACTGAATCAACTCATTTAATATGGATTTGCATCTTATCTAAATTCCAGTGACTCATTGCCTCTTAAACAGGTAGGAGTACAAATCTGAATATTAATGCAATAACTGCAGTATGACGTCAAGAAGATTCAATAATAAAACAGACCAAGTGATCAACTATTAACTTGTCCTAAGAAAGATACTGGCTTACTTCAGAATTTATTTTTGTGTAGTCATGCAAATGACTACTAAATATCACGTTCAGCTGGAATGTGGAAGTGATTCAGAATGCATTAGATCAACTAAGTTGTATGTAAGTCGTTTAGAACTCAATATGTCAAAGAACAGAAACCTTGTGGCTTTTTAAAAGAGTGATGCTGGAGTAAATTTGCATTCTATTATTTCCATATTATGTCCCCTAGGCTTTGGTAATGACTTCAGAAAGCAATTCCAGATGAGTTATGCTTGTGAAAACATGCATACACTGCTGCAGCTCACAGCAACAGCAGTCTTATAACTGTCTGGCTAAACTACTGTGACACATACCAAGTGCTTCAACATGCTAGTAAATTATACATGTCTTTAACAAACGCCAAAAAATGAACAGTATCAGGCTGGAACACTGGACTTTGTTTTCACAAAGACCTGATATGAAAAACATCACCATACTCCCATTAAGCTCTACTATCATACAGAGTTGTATTTAATCATCCACAGACAGAGAAGACAGAGTAGCTCTTGAGGTTCACTGTGAGCTGTTGCTGCCCCCTTAAGACAAGTAAACATAAATAATAGTAAGTATGCAGCAGTTCTCTGACTACGTTTTCTCAAGGGTCTTTCTCAATGAACTATCACAGGATAATCATAATAAGGGGCTTGCTTAGTGGAAGCTGGTGCAACAATAAATCCAGGAATTTTAATGGACTCCATTACAACTGCAAGGAAAACCTAAGGTTTAGATTAAGGACCTTAGAGAACAGGAGAACCAGAGTCCTTCAGTGAATACATGCTAGCAGCTTTAAGATAACAAAGCTCAAACTGTGAAAACAAGGATACAGTTAACATTATTCACTCTTTAAATGAAAGTTACTAGCAGAGGGAGAAAGAGGCCCAGTTTCTCTCGATTCACTTTAGAATGACTTACTGTGCGGTAACCCAGGTAGGCCATGAGATGATAATCTGAAAACTATAACAAGAATAAGTTATTAGCACTTTCCATTATTTTAACCTTTGTCAAGAGGTCTGATTAATGTTTGGTCATTTGCTCCTATCTTTAAATTTTGTCCAAGGCTCTGATATTAGAATTTTAATGGCTGCTATAGATGTGCTTTGAAATGGATTCAATGTAATATTTTGATCGAGACTGATTTTCTTTATTTTCATGTGGATGTTTATTCTACCCCTTTGATTCAAGTTTGCCCGGATGGAATTGTGAGAGGAGAAGATTAGACACACTAAGATCAACATTGTGTCTTTAGATGGTTTTATACAACCAACATAATATGAAGTAAACATTTGGGCAAAATGGGGTCCAAAGAACCCCGTTTACTGAATATACAAAATTGAACATATACAGTCAGATTCTCTTCTTTGCCTAGTTTATGCTGTGCAAAGCGGAGATGGGATTCTGTAAGCAATGCCAGCTCTGAGCCCACTTAGAGACTTCTCCATGCCAACAGAATCCCCAGCTGTGGGCTGCAGCTAGTCTCTGCTCCCTTACCAGCATCTTGAATAGTGCAAAGGGAGCAGAGCAGGGGAGAGAATCTCCCCCAATATTGAAACTGTATGAATACAAACACATGTTACAATGGAGATATGCAGAATATATGAGACCCAACTGTCAAGGTATTTTTCCCACTTTGAACTTTAGCGTCCAAAAAGTGGGGACCTGCATGTACCCTTCTAAGCTTCATTCCTAGCTTAGATCTGATAGCGCTGCTACCAGCCAAAATATAGTGTTTGGCACACTTTCTGTTGCCCCAAAACCTTCCCTGGGGAACCCAAGACCCAAACCCCTTGGGTCTTAAACAAAGAAAAAAATCAGTCAGGTTCTTAAAAAAGAAAGCTTTTTAATAAAGAAAGAAAAAGTAAAAATTATCTCTGTAAAATTAGGATGGAAAATGTTTACAGGGTATTCAAATTCATATAGCCTAGAGGGACTCCCTCCCCCTAGCCTGAAATTCAAAGTTACAGCAAACAGAGGTAAAATCCTTCCAGCAAAATACCCATTCACAAGTTAAAAAAACAAACATAAGACTAATCCGCCTTTTCTAGCTAGTAATTACTATTCTGAACATGAGAGATTGTTTCAGAAAGATTGGAGAAACCTGGGGTGCACATCTGGTCCCTCTTAGCCCCAAGAGCGAACAATGAACAAAAAAACACAGCACAAAGAAAGACTTCCCTCCACCAAGATTTACAAGTATCTTGTTCCCCTATTGGTCCTCTGGTCAAGTGTCAGCCAGGTTCACTGAGCTTCTTAACCCTTTACAGGTATAAGAGACATTAACTCTTAACCATCTGTTTATGACACCAACAATTTTCATTTTAAAAACAAGGATTTAAAATACATTAACCTATTCCTGTAACACAGATTCAGTAAAGTGGGAAAGGAAACAAAAAAGTTCCCTTTGTTAAATATTATTTTTATTGGGGTTCACACCCAGATTACACTGTAAATACAGGATGCAAGAGAAAAGCAACATAGGGACCAGGAAAGAAGTGAAATGTTGCTGCTGATTATCTTCCTGTTTCATGTAAAAAATAATATATGTATTTTTAGCTTCTAGTCCTAGTGTGTGTTAAGAAATATATTGCATTTTAGGTATAAAAGGTAAATAAATTAATTTTCTCTAGCTAGTGTTTTTTCCTCTCTGTTTGGACAACAAGAATACTCTAAACTATTGTGTATTTACTAGAGCTGAACAAATGAAACAAAAATATTTCTGAGAATAGTTGTCCAAGATCAAAAATGAATTTTGTTGCCACTATATTCACTTTCAATAAAAACAATAATAGCTTTCCAGCATAATCACTTAAACCTCCATTCAGGAAACAGATACAATACCACATGGTTTCCCTAAATATTGAACGCAGAGTGAACTTTGAAAATTAAGGCTTTTGTAATTGAATATGTAAGTCAATTTGTTTTTCAGGGCCTGTCCTATATCCAGCATTTAAACATGTGACTTCAATGGCACACTTCACATGCTTAAAGTTAATTTTGAGCTTAATTGCTTTGTTAGAGCAGGATTTATGTATGTCAGTCATTCAGGATACAAAAGTATATGAATTATATAATGACACAGATCAGACTGTAAATATTTATAATAAATTTTTGTGAAAGATCATCAGAGCATGAATTATTCTTTAAGAAATATGCAAATAAATTTAAATAAATAAATTCTAAACTTTCACAACATTGTCATGGACACTTCAAAAATAGGGGAAAGGGCAAAAATGATTGTATTATTTCTTGAGAATTATTCATTTAAATTCTAGTAATTATCTTAATTAAGTCCATGGACACAGGATTAGAGGGGGAAATGTTGAACAGTTGTAGCTTAGCATTATTCGCTATGGACACTGCATTTGTGAAAGAGAAGTCCTAACTATAGTGTGGTATTTCAAGTTGTGCTATATGTTGTTTTTGTCACAGAATATGTTATTCCTAACCCATTTTGCTCCCCCTAAAAAGAATTAACAGTATCTTTTTGGGCTAAGCCACATTTTTGTTGTTCTTATTTCAGTCATTTAGTGGTTTTTGTCTCTCTTTCCCAGATAGAGTTCATTTCTTCTTGTGTTGTTATTCTTTCTGTATGCCCATTTATTATGTGCAATCTAGCATTTGTGACATTCTGCATATTTATAATAGCATGCACAATCTGAGTGGTTTTATTTATTGCAGTAAAAAATTCTAATTGGTTTGAGTTACCTTTTGAACTGGGAACATTTTAACTTCTTTGCTTGGTGTTCTACTGTCTCACAGTTGACAGCTTTGTCCATAGTCTTTTTTTAATGTAAGGTCTGCTGTGCTAGTGCTTTCCTGTGCATTCCAGATATTAACTGATAGACGAATCTCTCCTGTGAAATCTCTTTTAAAAGCTATCCAAACCTCTCCTATGTTGCAATTTTAAAACTGTTGAAAATTGTTGATTCATGTTCATGGTCTTTAATTAAATTTTTACCTTTCAACTTATTATGAATATCCTTGTATATTAATGCTCGTTAACCAAATATTCTTCATTATATTTTGACACTAGAACATTGGGGATTCTAATCAGAGTGGGGCAACATTTTTCGACCTAAATTTTGCTTTGTCAAAAAAAAACAAAAAACGGCAGATTAATCGCCACCAAGAAGTATCATGAATTTTGTCCATTTCACCATGTTATTTTGGTAAATAAAAACCTTAAAAGTTTCCATTTAAAATGGCTTTTGTTTCAAAATTTCCTGTGTGGTCATCTAAGTGTTTTTAAGATGCTGTATGGCAGCCCAGAATTTGGCCATTAGTTTGCATTAGCTAAAATCTTTTAATAGAATGTTCTCAGTCACTTCTCTGGCTGTTCCAAGCACGTGGTTTGTAGAATCTCCATAAAAAGTGAATTAGCCAAGTACCTGACTGTAACGCCTTTTATTTTAGTTTTTATAAAATATTTAAATTTTTTTGATCAGCTTTTCTCAGCTTAGTTTTTCATTATAATCAAATGTTTGCTGCAAAGCTTAGAGCAAGGGTTCCCAAACTTGGTTTGCGGCTTGTTCAGGGTAAACCCCTGGTGGGCCGCAAGACACTTTGTTTACCTGAGCATTTTCAGGTACAGCCACTCGCAGTCCCAGTGGCCTCAATTTGCCATTCCTGGCCAATGGGAGCTGCGGGAACCAGCGCAGGCCGGGCCACCACTTCCTGCAACTCCCATTGGACAGGAACTGTGACCCTGGGAGCTGCAAGCAGACGTACCTGTGGACGCTCAGGTAAACAAAGCATCTTGTGGCCTGGCAGGAGCTTCACCTGAACAAGCTGCGAACCAAGTTTGGGAACCCCTGCTCTATGTTTTTTTCTTAAAACTCCAGCTCCTGGAGTTATATGATTAAATGTGAAGCTCAGCTTTCATGTTTTAAAAAGTATATTTCTGTCTATTATGTTGTGAGGAAAAGTTTGAAAATGTGATTTAAGTGCACTCTAAAAGCTCAGAAACCAAAACGAAAAATAAAATGAGCCCCAAATTTCCCCTTTCTTAAAAATGACATGATTTCTAAGCCAATCTCATGATTTTTGAGGCCTGACTCATGATTTTTGAATATTTAGGGTTGGCAATACTGGCATAGTCCTTGTGCTTTCTTGGCAGATGGTGTAGTTTAGTACAGCCCTTCTGCCTACTCCAGGAACTAGGCCAGTATAGACCCACCCTCAAGACTGGAAGCTGTAAATGGCTTTTTTGGGCTCTCTCTCTCTGCAGATACATGGAATTGTTTCATTGGCGCAAGTGAGAATCTTGAGCTGGTCAAAAACCAGTGAATTACTTCTTGATTTAAAAAAAAAATGTCAGTTTTACAAAATTATATTTTAATAACAATCTTTGTCAAAGAGTTTCAAAAACAAAACATTCTAACCAGCTCTGCAGCAAGTTAAAAATCTTGAAAATAGTTTCATTTTTTTCATTACAAATGTGAAAATTACCAGCTGTAATAATGATCTCTACCAAATATCAACTATTTTTGCCAAAAATAAAAATTGTTCAATTTTGTAGAATAATTTGAAATGAGTTAGAAACAGTGTTATGAGAAATGGAGAGTAAATCTCACCATATACTGCATTTCTACTTAAAGAATAGAATATAAAGCTACTTTTTCTTTTTGATCCCAAGATAATTATATATGCTCTTTCATCTGCTTTTCCAAAATTATACACAACTAAGAAAGGAAAATTGTCCTTAAAAGTTTGTTTTCACTTTAATTTCTGTTTTTATTACACCATGAAGATGCTAACTGAAGCTTTTTCAAAACTAAATTTACACTTGGAATAAAGCAGAAATCAAAAACCTGCAGCAAGAGCATGTTTTCAGTTGATATGTTTGACATGATTGTTTATTTGTTCCCTGAAGTTACTGTTTGTTTTGACTGGCATTCAGTTTGTGTTTTTCCTCTGTTGCAAATGTTGACATTGCTGGATTTGAAAGGGTTTTAATCACTCTGTTCCATGTTTTTAGATTTATTCAGATATACAGTTATATAGTCTTATAATTGCATGAATTTCTCATCTGTAAGATGTATATTATCTTCTTCAAATCTCTGTCCTTCTCACTCCTCTGTTCCATTTTATTTCGTAAGTAAGAGGAATGGAAGCTAACACTTTCTCTAAAAACAAATTGGAAAAATATAACTCTAGTGAAACCTGACTCTTTTTTAGCACCTTCCTGATTCCTATTTTCATAAATTCTTCAAATTTTAACCCATAATTTTAATAAGAAGTATCTTCTCCTCTAGCACTTAATCATAAACCATACAGGTAATTTGCACAGTACTTGAAACAGCAAGTTAGATGTGATTATATCAGTGTGAGTTCTTGATGGCACTAATTTACTGCTGTGACACTGTAAGAATACCTAGAGATTCACATTCTGAAAATGTTGCCTCTTGTCTTCAATAATTAATCCATTCTATAAAGAGTGCACTAAAGGTTCATGAAATCAGGCTAGTGTTCCCAAATAACAGTACCACTTTGAATATCTTATTTCTAAGGAGCAAACAGATATTTTGGGTTTGAATAAGATAATATGTTTTAGATTTTTTTTTTAATTTTTTATTTTTTTAAGAAAGGTGTTTGTTGGTCTTCTGCTGAATTCTTGCAGTGCAGACACAGTCAACCTGCTCTTCTACACATAAAACTTCTACACTGTGTTAACAGGACTACTCTGTTTTGTTTGAGGTTATTTTTATGGTATGATCCTGCAAAAACTTCATATTGAGTAGAGTGGTTATTAATTATTATTATTTATTTAATGTGATTGAATCCAAATGTAATAGGTATTTTTTCAAATACAGAGGAAGACACAAGTTTCTAGGAACTTTCTAAACACAAAGAAATAGACTCCAGCCCTGAAAAGCACAAGCTGTCTATATTGAAAAAAAACAGTATATTAAAGATGGTATGCTCTCTCCTCCTCAATAGTAACAATTTGCAGGATTGTGTCATTTTCTGAAAAGAAGTTTTTGCAGCAATCCACATGATGAACTATGGATACAGAGTGAAAGAAAATTAAAAAAAGAAGCTTACCAGTGATGATCATATAAAAGAAGCAATTTGAATGAAGAAGAAGAAGAGAAAGAAAATGAATCAATTAGCATTCATTTATCTCCCACAGTTGCTTCAACCTTTTTACTCCCTTTTAAAGGCCTGGATGGATTCTCCATTTTGTTTATGCGATAAGGCTTACTGATTTGTTATTCATTTTCAAATGGAGGCTAATTGATATTGATCTCCATGCCTTGTTTATTATCATTGTGTAGAGAGGAAATAAGTTTAAGGGTGGTATATCTGGAGTGAATTGAGGTCCTGGAGGCAAAATCAATATGCTCAGGAAAAGCTGAAGAAGTGGCTATGCTTGTAGTTTGTTGTTCTTAAGGGAGATATACCTGGGGATAGATCTCAGTGAAAATTTTCACTCAAATTTTTTTTAGATGAAAAATGCAGATTTGGGTGAAAATATTTTATAAATTTGCTGAATTATTTTAGTTTTTTAAAAAATCCCCTAAAACTGAACTGTTGCAATATTTTTTAAACTGAATGTTTTATTTGAAACTATTTTTAATTTCAAATTTTACTTCAATTTTTTTAACATAATATTTATTTTTTGTTGGAATGAAAAAAAATCTAAAAATAATTCATTTCGGGTAGATACCAAAAAAATGTTTTTCTGATTTTTTGGAAGAGCCAGAAAACCAGTTATTCATACCGCTCTAGTTCAGGAGCATACGTTGGATGCTTAAATCATCTAATTTTTCTGAAGAGCTCTATTCATTTCCATGTTTAAAAAATATAAAGTGCCAGTTTTTTAATATGTAGTGTTTCTGTAGCCATGCTGGTCTCAGGATATTAGAGAGACAAGGTGGGTGAGGTGATATATTTGATTGAACCAACTTCTGTTGGTGAGAGAGACAAGAAGAAGAGCTCTGTGTAAGTCCAAAAGCCTTTCTCTCTCACTAATACAAATTGGTCCAATAAAAGATATTACCTCACCCATCTTGTCTGCGTAGTTTTTGAATTATATACTATCCAATGTATTGAATATATGGAGGGAAACCACAACCTGCCTGACCATAAACACATGTGGGTGTTGGAAAACAATCAAGAGTGTGAGGAGAAGCAGGAACTGTCACTAAGTCAGTAGGGAGAGGCAGTCAGTGGGACAGAAAAGGCAGAGGGTCAGCCAGTGGGTGTAGGTGCATCCAGCATCAGACAGAAATGTCGGGGAATGAGAATGGCATGGGTTGGGATGGATATTTTGGAAGAGTGAGGAAAAAGATTCAGGATACTGGAAATGGGGACACTTGGAAGTTCTTTAGGGAGGGGAACTTACTCCACAGAACTTTGTACTGACAGAGATGAAGTTCTCCATGTTCTCTGCACACAGGGAAGAACAGGCAGTTTTATCTGTTTGGCAGTCATTCTGCACATTTTGCTCCCTTCTGCAAGTGGATAGCAGAAGCACAGCATGTGGCCCAAGAGCGTCAGAAGAAAAGACAATAGAGTCAGATTTCTACTCTAAGACCATGTCTACACTATAGGGATTATTGTGGCGTAGATACAATGCTCTAGCTATGCCACCATAACCCCATGGTGTAGACTCAGCCTACACCAATAGAAGAGTTTTTTTCATTACTGTTGGAATTTCATCTCCCTGAGCAATGGTAGCTAGGTTGACTGAAGCATTTTTCCATCAACCTAGCTGTGTCTACACCAGAGATTAAGAAGACATTTGTTTCACATCCCTGAGCCAAGGTAGATGTGTTGACTTAAATTTTAAGTGTAGACCTGGACTAAACTCTTAGGCTCAATTCCTCTCATTCATATTTAAGAAGGTGTTTAATGGGAGAACAGAGTTGTGCAAGTTTGTTTTAGGTTGACCTAAAAGGAAAATGTGTCAGTATTTTCACTCATTATTAAATAATAAAATTAAAGTATAATTCAACAGGGAAAGGGAAAGACATTTTGAATCAAAAAGTTGAAATGATATGAATTTGTGAAAATCTGCATTTTTTGGCAAATATTGTTTTCACCCAGATCTACTCTGGGGTCACCTCTGATCTACTTTGGGGCCATTGAGAGCATGCATCTGAGAGGGCAAGTGAACTGTGAAATTTTCTGCTGAAGAAATCCTATGAATCGCTATGAAGCAATTACCCAGGTTCATTCTCCTGGGCCTAGCACTGCCCTACAGTACCAATTCTTGCCACACCTGCCTCCTACTTTGTAATGTACAAAAAATATAAAGGGGGAAATACTGTTTCTCAGAAAAGCAACAGTTTACAGTATTCAGTTCATCTTAAATATGTATACATTTCAAAGGGAGGATTTCAGACACCATCAAGAGCAGAAGTTCTGATTTCTCTTGCAATTCCCTAGCCATTTTCCTCTTGGTTGCGTATTGTTGAGGTCTGGGAAAAGGTTAGAGAAAAGATAAGATCACTTTGTTGGGGAGAGGAGGCAGGTGATCTATTAGCATGTATAAAAACCTTGATAGAAAGCAAGAGAGCAATCTAGATTATATAGCATGCTGCTATATAACTACCTTTCCCAGCTGCACAAACGCCATCCTTAATCTAAGTAGGACCTTTGAACTCTGCTCTATTCTTCTGTGATGGGGTTCACTCACCACTATGGCACCTCCTCCCGGCTGTCCTGGGGATTTGCTCTGTTTGTCAGAGCACCCTCTTTTGGTGGTGCCTCGCTGCCGTCACTTTCATTCCAGGACCCGCACCACTCTCTTCAATGATGGCCCTCCAGTTGTGCCACACTCTGTGTTCTCCTATTCTGGGGCACCTGCAATCTCTGTCCAGCCACTTCCCTCAGTGGCAATTGCAGTCCATTGTCCTGGGGCCACTTACCATGTGGCTCCAGAACCCTCTTCTGCCTTTATCTGAGGGCCTCAGGCTGCAGGCCCTAGCAACCCACCAGGAGCTCTCTCTAGCTCCCCAGTCCCTCATGGCAGCACTGCTCTGTCCCAAGTGCTGGCACTTCTTCCTCTTGCAAGCAGCCTAGTCTTCTCTAGTCAGCTACTGACCTCTGCTCTCCCCTATAGCCCTTCTTATATGAGCCTGCCGAGCCATGATTGGCTGCTCCTTGAAGCCTCTCTCTAAATGGCTGTCTTCTCAGAAGCCTCCCTAGTGCTCTATTAACCCCTTACTGGCCAGTGTGGGATAGATGCCCCATCATACCTTCATTCAATAAAAACACACATAGATCAAATAATATAAAATATTATTCTGTATGTCTCAGCAACAGATCAGAAGTAGAATCAAGAGCATAGGCTACGAATAAGGCCCTTTGTTATTGGTATTTACTGATTTCCCCTCCAAAATTCCTGGATTTTTGAAAAAGCCAGCGTTCAGGTTTTACTGATTTTCACCCAAATTTTGGCTTTTCCAGGACCAGGTGTTTTGTACTGGAGAAGCGAACTGGACTGCATTGAAGGGATGGAGTCAGGAAGGTTCTGTCTGGCAGGGGGTACTATTCTCATTATTTTTAGTCTTCTGCTCCCCTCTTGATTCTGGCCCTTAAGCACTTCCTCTGTGCAGTGGGGAAGTGAGATGGTTGGGGGGGGATCCTGGTTCCTGAAGTTGAGACTACCCAGTAACAGGCCCGCAGTGAGCAGAAGGCTGCAACCTGGGACTACTGGCCTCCTTGTCAGACAGAGCCCCCTCCTCTTAGCCTATAAACTAGCTACATATATGCTTAAAACAGCAATACTAAACTTGAGGGTTATGTGTGTTATTTCTGAAGTCTTAATAATACTGTGAGATTTGCATGTTCTGTTTTAGCAAAAATTCAAATTATTTTGAAGGATAATTTTAGAGGAAACTCCTCTTAGCTCAGTCTGGGGTGCTGACATTAGAAAGATGAATTCTGAGGATATATGTAACCCGTGAATGTGTGTGTGCGCTAAAAGGCATATCCCCAATGCAAACTATTAAATGTGTTTTTAATTATAATCAAGACCTTTGAGAATCAAAATTTAGAGAAGAGTATTCTTCTCTAATCATGACTGAGAAGATACTGTATCCAGCATGCATGCCATATTCGTTTATATAAATTAAAACTAGAAGAGTTTGACAATTCCAGCAAGTAGAATAATATCTATTTAATAGAAATGTAATTTATGTCTGGACTGTGTTCACTGAGTTTAGAAGAGCTAATATTAGAAGGTAAGTGCAGCATTAATGTTTGTAATGTGATCATGTATGTAAGAGGTACTTCTATGGAAAATCACTAATTTTTTGTGGAGGAGAAAATTTTGAAAGTAGATTGTTGTCACTTCAGGGTAGATGAGTGTAATCAACGCAAAGTCGTCTTTGGAGATCAGTGAATATAATGCAGAGAAGGGGAAATAATAAATTTACTGAGCAGTAACAGAATATTTTCTAATAACAATCAATTTGAAGTAATGCCAAGTCTTTCTTCAGGATTAATGGAAATTCTACATCGGTATGAATAAGAAAAGATTATTTTCTCCAGCAATAAAATGAATGATAGAATACTTTATTACTGTTGCCAGAATATTTATACTGACAAGTATACCCATATAATTCAAAGCATGACATAGAACATTGTGTTGTCTTGTCAAAAAAAGAGGATTTTAATTTAAGATGAATTATTCTCTTCTAACCTGTGCAATCTTCATAGATCTGAGTCATTAAACTAATTTAAAGAAAATTGCTAAGACATGAGTTTAGCAATAGCGTGATTTGAACAACTTAGTAATTAGCCAAGAAATTTAGCATTTTGAGCGTAAATGTCTGCAAGAGTTGATACCTGCAATAATATCGGTTTTTAAAATTTAAGAATACCTCATGATATGCAAGATGCTTTGGATACAAAAGATGCTTTGGAAAAATAATTCTGTCATGCTCAGCTCTGCAACAGTTGTGCAGGAAAATTATGGTCTTCATGGAGGTGTTTTAATCACTTCCTTTACTTGAATCATGTAAAGCTTATTATTAATAGAAATAACTACTTGAGCAGTCTCACTCCATTGATTTCAGTAGGGCTGAGTCAGTACAGTACACATTAGTATAATGAAATATAAAGAAATTGGACTATTTTCACATCTCTCAGCCACAAAAAAAGCGTGAGCTGAAATCGTTTCCATGGAAGATGAGCAGTATCTTAGAAATTGCTCATTTTGTCACTGATGGCTATTTCTGTCTTCAATTACTCTGGTGGAATTTCTAGTGTGGATAGCTTTGGTATAACTGAGACCAGAATCTGACCTAGATAGTGTAAACCCTGTTGGAGACATCACCACCTGTCCAGAGAAGGGGTAGGAGGTCAAAGAAAAACAGTGGATAAAGAACACAATTTGAAGAATTTTTATCAGTTCCCAAGGGGCCTCTTGATTGTAATGAAAAATTAAGGGGAGACTAAACTTTAATAGCTAACTTAAAAGACTTGACAATATGGACAAGTTCAGTGAATATACTTGTCTCTTTAGCACAATGATTCTTGCTTAGAAAATACAAGTATGGAATGGGTTTCAATTTATTTCGTAAAGCTCCACTCAAGAGGGGTTGGGGAGGGAAGATGGAGGTATGAATACAACTGAAAACACTGATATGTTGATATATTAAAAGCAATTTTTTTTCTTTGCACAATTTGATTGTCAGAACTTAATGAGAAACAAAATATATCCATAATCCTTAAAGGTTCCAAATCACATTAAGCCAAATGCAAATTAGCTTAAAATAGGATTAGATATTTAATGGTATCCATTATGATAATGAGAAAAGACATAAAACAAAGTGAAAATAGGCAGTTATCCTGTTACAGTTAACAAATAGGACATACAAATTATTAAAGTAATGCAAGTTCACTGAATATGTTAAATAAAGGAACTTGGTTTTTGCAATTATTTTTTGTTGTCTCAAATATTTGTGTATGGTGGAAGTTTTTATTCAAATTGATAATCTGTTCATTTGTAAAGATAAAATAAATAATTGTTTGTTCGTAGCACCCCTATTGTAAACTTGAGTACTGCTTTAAATGAAAGACAATCTGCTTGTCATGACTAATCCAGTTTCCTAATTCCCACAATGAGCTTGATCCGTCTTTGGTACCACAATCAACCCTTGATTATGGTACATAAACCTGTGGAACAGATGGGCAGGTGAATAGCTCATACAACTAAGCTCTTTTCATCCTTCCACAGTCCACCAAGTGCAGTAGTATTTTTAAGTCACTATTGATGCCTGACCTCACAATACATTTTGCAGCATAAAGCGTAACTGGAGAGGCTGATCCTGGAGTTCCATCACTTTCAAGAGACCAAAAAAAAAAAAAATAGTACAAGGCAGGGAGTGGCAGTTTAACATGGAGTTTTTCCTTTTTAATAGGGCTGGCTAGAAAACTAGATTTTCATTCCACAAAAATAACTGAGGTTTCAACATTTGTCCCCGTTCCAGTGCTGAATGAAACAGAACTTTTGAAATAAATTTAGCAAAAATGAGACACACATACACACACCCAGCCCCAAATTTCCAATAGTCTTAGGATTAGGGTACTCACACCACCTTTGGGAAATCCATGTTCAGATCCCTGGTTTTCCTTATTTAGACCAGGAATTTAAAGCTGATTGTCCAGCATCCCATGTGAGGGCCCTAATCAGCAGGCTGTAGAGTCAGTATCTCCTGTTCGAGCTGTTCTGCTTTGTATCAATAAATAGTCTGTCAGAAAAAGAGACTTATGAGTGTGGTGGTTAGGGTATTTCCGGTGAAAAAACATTTTGTCTAAAAGTCTCTGGACCAGCTCTACTTTTTAGTAAAAGTTGCATTCTCAAGGATAGTTTACATGTATGTATTTAACCATTGATACCATTGTACCTTTACCAGTCTTCCTTGGTTGTTTCCTTTCATATGGACAAAAGCCAAAATAGAAAAACTGTGGGATGGGCAAGGACTTCTGTAGATGTAATTCCACAAATAGAACTACAGTCTTTGAGCTAGTGGTAGTGGCACAGAAGGTCTGCTATCACTTTTTCACATCTTTCAACCAAAACCTTTTGGAAATGTCATAAGCTCAAGAATGAACAATGTCAAGAAAAGAAGGGAAAAAAAGAACAGAAACAAACAAGAAAGGAAATGTCTATGCTGCTATAGCTAGCCTTACCAAGCTATTATCAGACATTGGCAGTGGAGCACCTGTCTTAATGCCAGTGATTTGTGCCTTGGGCATCAGTTTAAAGAAGCCAAAGCAAGAAAACGGTGTATGGATGGGTGAAATGTGCAAGGTTTGATTGTGTGAGGTACCACAAAGAGAATCTTTCAGGGCCCTTTTGCAAAGGTTTAGCAATGGGTCAAACAGCACAGTTTGCTTAGAAGGAAATCTGAGCCTCCAAGGCCAAAAATTACCACTTACAATAAGGGCACTCTTGTCCCAGAAGCTGTCCTCCAAATGCCCTTATGCATTTGGATGCAATGGCAGCTACTTAATGGCTACAAGAAGGGGAAAACAGCTATCATGGGCCTCAGGGTGAAGCGGGAGAAGGAAACAAAGGTAAAAGGTAAGGTAGGGAGATCCTGGAAACTGGGGATGGAGAACTGAGTTACAGAAATAAGGGGAGAAGTGGGTTGTAGAGGACAGGCAATGATACATATAAAAAACATGTGCTCAGATCCAGGGGAAGTTTGTCAACTGGCCTAATCTTTGCAGATTGCCATGAAATCAAAATCTACCCTAAATTTACACTGTCTCAAAAGGGAAATAAAGAATTAGGATGCATTTATATATTTTAAAATGCTCTCTATGGGATACCACATTACTTTGTTGTAATTTATGAGCTGTAACAGTTAGCCAGTTTCTCAATGATATCATATATTGCATGGACATTTAACTCTCCCAATGCAGATTATCAGGGCCGCCCAGAGAGGGGTGCAAGTGAGGCAATTTGCCCACGGCCCAGGACTCCACAGGGGCCCTGCAAGCCCTGGCCCAGCAGTGGTCCGGATCTTCGGCAGCATTTCGGCGGTGGGGGGCCCTTCAGTGCTGCCAAAGATGCAGAGTGACTGAAGGGCTTCCCGCCGCCGAAATGCTGCTGAAGACCTGGACCGCCGCCAAGTGAATACAAGTGCCGCAGCTCCCCCACTTTGCCCCAGGCCCCCTGAATCCTCTGGGTGGCCCTGCAGATTATATAACTTTTACAAAAAAGATTCTTCTTTTGTATTGTTCCCTTTCTCCTGAGGGCAAGACTCCTAACTATAGGATGTTTTTTCTGCCTGGTCATGTTACGATGATTATTTGTAAATTATACAGATGTAGGAGAAAAGTTTGCAGAGTCAAAGACTTGCAGTCCTTCAGAGTAGACATAAAAATTAGAGAGCCAAATTAAGCACTGATTTACATGCCATGCCATGATGTCAAAATGGATCTGGACAGTGAGGAGGTCAGTGCTGAATGTTGCCCAATGGATTTATTCCAAACTGTTATACAATATCTAAATATTACAAATCCACATGTTAAATATCTTAATCTTGAAAGATCTTCTGTTTTTAGGGTTAGGAAGTGCCTCTGAATCACTGGCACATTTGGAAGTGAGAGTGAAAATCTGGGGTGCCATAGTATCATAAGATAGCACCTTTGTACCTGGGTTTTGCCACATATAAGATATATATCTGGCAAACCTCAGACCCCCTCAATGCCCAGGCATGATAGCTAAATTGAGGAGCAAGTGCTAACCTATATTTTAAATCTTAATTTCACTCTTTTATTTTATTTTATTTTTAGACACTTAGTAATGTCATGATTTGAAAGTGGAGAGGGCAATTTAGTCGAAAATATTCAGCTCTATGTTTATATGCCCAGTAATTGGTTTAAGTTTCCCCAGCTATTTTCAGACAGTAAAAGGAGTTTGGGTTGGTTCACAAAATTTACAAGAGGTTTATGAGTCTCATCAATTTCCCCATGCAGTAATACTATTTCTCTGTATAAAATATTAATCAACCCAACCTTTAGGTTTAGAGGAGATATTGATTCCACAATTACCTCTAGTCTATCAGTAAACACTCTGGATTTCTCAAATATTCATTAACAAACACATTAGGGAATGACATGTAAGAACCTCTATGCAAATCACCATGAGTAAAGCCAATCACCACTGGTAAAGAGGTTCAGTTTAATAATGCACATTGATATGATGTGATCATTAAGGTTTCAGTACTTCTACACAAGGTCTATATGCAGCTGCATTCACATACCAAAATTCATTTTGCAAATGCAGGTGACACGCAGAACTAGGCCTCAATTTTTTTTTAAAAATGTAGCCATGAATGTTTTTTACCATCAGGAGGAATTCTGCACCAGTAGTGCCTGGACTAGTTGACCTAATAAGTAATCTTCCATCTCTAAAGTCTTTATTCATTATCTGTTCCTATTCCCATAAAAGTCAACAGGAGTTTTCCATTGACTTTGATGGAAGCAGAATTGGGCCTTAATTACTTATTTCTGTGACATTGGGTTCAGCATAAGCCATCTGGTCTTTATCCACAAACTGATTTCCCGGAGGCATTATAATGTTTTATCAGAAGCGTGAGTCAAAAATTACCTGTATGTATATAGTCGAGTGTCATCAGCATATTTTTGGGAGCTAAGCCCATGGTGTCTCGCTGTCTCTCCCAGGTCCAGTGTCATTCCCTCTTGTGGCTGGTGGAGGTGCACATTCAGGGCATCTCTGGACACCAGATGTTCCCAGAAATAAGGAAAACAGCCTGCAGCAAAAAATTAGAGCAGGCCTTGAAATCAGGGGATTGCAAATGTAGCATAAAGCTACCTTTACACTCTTCTTTTCTCCACTTTCTTCAACAGGTGCTGAACTCTTGTCTGTCACAGCTGAGTATTGAAGCCTTAATTATCTAAGTACAATTTTGTAAAAAGTGAAGTGTATCATTTTGAATGGGTTCAGTCAGCTGTATCATTAAGTTGATCATTTAGTTCTCTGATATGATACATTGCAAGAAGATTCAGAGTCTGAGCAGGGTTCATGTTTGTGCAGTATTTTTATTTGTTGTGAGTCTTTATGACATTTGCCATGGAGGGGAGAATTTGCTGAACTCTGAACCTTATAACTTACTTCTTAAACAAATTAATTTATTTAAATGTAAAGAGGTCAACCTAGCAAGAAATGCCTTGAGGCCAGACACTCCTTAAGGGCTGCTTAGCTTGCCTAAGAAAATTAAGAAGACAAGGTGGGTATAAGTATGATTCAGCAAGAACTTTAAATCACTACCTACACTTGCCAGTCTCCAGCTCGGTACTGCAGATGTGATTATATAGACATGAGATATTATTGAAATGGTGGCAAATAAGCCATTCTCTTGTGTAAGCCACTATCTCATACGTGTTACATTATTTTCACCCTGCATAAGTTGTTTCAGAAGGACTTACCTCTGCCTGGAGGCTAGAAAATTTAAAACAACTAAAGGTAAGATTAGTAATGGCATAGCCTTATACCCAGTGCAGTGGAAAGTCATAGTATATTTTATGCAGTCTTCTGAAAAGTGCCTCCAGCACTTGAAATGATGTCCAAGTTTGCTTTTTCTCACACTTAGCAGGTATCAGGCTGTTCTTCAAACTCTCTTTCAAGAGCAGTTTTTTATTTTATATGTGACCAGCTATAACATAAACCATTTCCCTCTGTTTTTACTTTTTATTCATAATTTCCTTTGCATGTGCTAAGCACTTTGTGTGGGAATTTGCTCAATAGCTAAGGGTTCTGGTTCAATGGTGATTTAAACGACAGAAGCACCTGCTTCTAGTTATTCAGCTTTCTCTATTTTTGGACAAAGAGCTTTGCTTACAAATTTTATTGCTATATTTTAGGAACCTTAAATTCTGATGTCTGCTGGTAGCTAAGGGACTTCACATAAACCAACTTTTTCCTTCTGTTCCTAGGCAATTGCTATAGCTGTCAGCACATTGCCAGGTAGCTAGGGCAGTAACAAACATCTCAGACAGTTTCTTAATGAAAGACCCATGCTGGTCCTTCTATTTATGTATTAAATCATTGACTGCTCTAGGAGTCATGCTATTCTAGCAATATACTGAATACTTATAATACTCAGCCAAAATTCTCAGCAATGAGGAGATAGTGTCCACAGTGCAACTGACCCCCCAAAAGGGCATTATAATGACACATCACATAGTGTCCTAACCTCTCCATCTAATCAAACATTATACAGTGGAAACTGAAAATAGCCCTAAATCTTACAACTTTCCATTGGGCTGGTAGAACTGGTAAGCTATGCCACCTTCATCAGTGGAATATACAGTTTATTTGAACAAGAGCTACTGGCTTGGCAGAAATGACTATGTGATTGGAACTTGTAAGTTCCACAAGATCCTGCTTGATTGGTTCCCACAAATGTTTTTAGTGTAAATGATAGTCTTATCACCTGCATGGATTCATTTACTAGCAGTCGTTGTTTGAATCAGTTTAAAAAAGATTGTAAACTACTCCATTGAATTTGTTCTCCATTCTTAGAACAAAAAATGACCATCTAGCTTCAAATCTAGGAAGGGCAGGAAGGAGAATGTTGCCTCAAGCAAATTTTCACAGTTGAGTTTTATGAGTGGCTTTTAAAATTGAAATAATGTCATACCCTTGACCACAGCAGCATGAATGGTCCTGCTAAACTTGCAAATGATCTTATGAACAAGTTGGTAGTTAAGACACTATTGATATCATAGTGTAAAAAGTGAATATAAAGTAGCTAATAACTTGTTGCTTCTGTCAGTCAAAGTTATTTGTGGGTTACCAGCAGGACACAGTTTGGATATGTAAGACTTCTGTAAGATTACGAAGTTTTGGATTATAAAATGTTAGGAAGAAAAAGTAAATGATTAATGGTAAATATGATCTGAACATTAAACATCAGAAAACTGAGGAAATCTGCAATGAGGAAATCTGCAATAAGGAAATGACAAATTGGTTTCATCACAGTTAGTAGTTAGTTTATATCAATGTAAATTCAATAATAGACAGTATTTTAAATTTATATATCTTTTATTGACAATCTTATTTTCCTACCTCTAGAACAACACTACTATAATATGTCATATTTCAAGATAGTTATTTCTTTTACACTACCATTTTTTATTTAAAATAACATTGCATGTTGCAACTTAATAATAAATCCATGAATTGCTATATACAATACCTAAGAATAAGCTCCAAAGCATACCAAGAATCCTGTTCTATCGGATCATCTGAAAGGTTTATGTTTTGGAGTGTCACAGCTATGATATTAAAGGAGACAGGTCATGCCTGACCTACTGTTGCTATAACCATAGGCTGATAAAAAATTCTTCAAGTGTTTTACAACCTTCCATCATTCAAGAAAAGTTGCAGACAGATGTTTTCCATCAGACTGATAGTATGTTCTCACTGCTTTCATTAAACTGTCATTTTAAAAACTACTTCAATTTCAGACCCCTTTCTGCTGTGTTAGTTTTAATGTATTTCTCTGTAACTTGGATAACGGAAGAGGTTTCCTTTATTCTTATTGTGTGTAAATTTGCCAAAGATTAGGCCATGCACACACACACACTAGCCCACACTGAACTGTATGTAACTGTGCAATAGCAAACTGGTTTAGGGCAAGCACAGGTTTAAGGAGTTATACTTATTTGTCTCCGAGCCTGAGAAGTGTTATAATGTATTAAAATGCTTTGAAGTGAAACATTTATGCAACTTTCTTTGGAAAGACTCAACTGTAGCTCATATAGTTCACTCAACATACAAAATAGATGCTTCAGCTCTTCCCAAACAGACATAAAAGAAAGATTCCAGAATAAGTACAGCAAATAAACTGTATAATTGATTTAAACGATCCTTTAGCAAGACAGGCATTTGGTTCCAAAGCCTGAGAGTCAAGGATGTAATTCCCCTGCCCCCTGCTCCTAAGCAATTCCATGATTGCTTTTTTTGGCCTTGGATATTTTCAGTTCTTGTAAAAATGTTGCCCTTAGGAGGTAAGAACTCAGTAGGAGAACAATAAAAGAGATGTTTCATAAAACAAATGTTTTCAGAAGTTTTGTAGGAGCAGAGGCACGGGAAATCAGGTGACATTCATCCAGTACTGGAACATTGTATACAGAAATGAAGAAAATAGTTTATCTTACTTCTCTTCACATTACTAGATAATATAGGCCAAATCCTGACATCTAGCCAAACTGTACAGTGCACTAGTCAGCAGAGAGTGCAATGATGACTTAAATATCACATTTGCACTTTCCTGATCCAAGGGCTATAGTGTGCAGGTTTAGTCCCCTGGTGTAATTGAGATCAGCCCTCAGCCTGTTTGTACTTACACAAGCTACATAAGACACCAAGGGTTTGGAATGAAGGCTAGGGAACATTCCAGCCACACACCCATTCCTATGGCCATGCTACAGCAGAGTATGTTGTGAGGGTGGTGTAAGAACCTCTGTTCAGTCCTGCTTGTGCTGGAGTGATCATCTTAGAGCTACAGACAGATTCCACCAAAACTGCAGCTCAAAATGGTCACATTGCAAATTGAGAATCCGCCCCTCGATGTGTAATGATGCTATACTTAATCATGGAGGTAGCTGCAGTTCAATGGCACGGCCTTGAGAAGTGATTCCTCTAACTATCTACATACATGTGTGTATCTAAGCAAATTATTTCTGAAAGCAGAGGGGATGTGTGGAGGAATGGGAGGTCAAGTGCCCCCAGACTGGCCTGCCTGGGGCAGCGAGTGAGAGGGACTCTGTCCTTCTCTCTCGTTGCCTCCCTCCTCCCCTGGCATTTTCGCCACTCTTCCTGATAGCCAGATGGGGAGTGAGATGGAGCGACTTCTGCCTGAGAGAGCGTGGCTGGAAGGCGGTGGTGGTCCACTCCTTTCCCAGGCTTGGCTGCTGGCAACAGGGGTTGAGCAAGCTGGAAATGTGCCGGGGAAGAGAGGAGGCTCTGGCTGCCTCAGCCCCTGTCCTCAGCAGCTGGGGCAGCAGTGGGCTGCCCCCTACCCAGGCCCAACTGCCAGGGACAGAGGCTGAGTAAGTTGGACCCTCCTTCTTCTCCAGCATGTTCGGCCCCTGTCCCCAGCAGCTGAACCCACTGCTGCCTCCCAGCCAGGGTCTCTCAAACAGAAGCTGCTCCACCCCACTCCCCGCCTGGCTACCAAAGAGAGTGGCCAAAAGTGCGGGGTGAGGGAGGGGCAGGAACAGGACAGATCTCCCTCCCCCTGCAGGTAAGATGGGGCAAGGAGAGTGTGGTGGGCTGGGCTGGGCACAGGGCTGCGATGTCATTGGGCAGAGGAGACATGGGGTGGTCATATGTTCTCCGTTTTAGATTGTGCCCCTCAGTATGGGGAGGCACGAGTTATCTGTGTTTGAAAGTTCATTAAAACAGAGGCAATTCAAGAAGAATGGAATAAAAAAAATGTCATATTGATCTACATAAAAGGAAACAAGGATGATACTGGTAATCAATTTCCTATGAGTGTTATTTCTAGCCTTACCAAAATAATGGTGCAAATATTATGATCCTACTCCCAGTGAAATTCTTGGTAACACCTCTTCTCTCTTACAGGAACGATGGTCCAGTGGTTCAGGCACTCGTTTAGGACTTCAGCAGAGGTGGGTTCTATTTCCTGCTCTGCCCCAGACTTCCTGTGTGACATTAGGCAAGTCAATTTCTTTGTGCCCGTGTTCCCCATCGGTAAAATGGAGACAATAGCACTTCTCTACCTCATAGGGTTGTTGTGAGGATCAATACATTAAAGAGAGTGAGACACTCAGGTACTACAATTAAATAGATAAAACCAACAATGGCTTCTATGGCAATCAGAGCAGGCTTATGCAAAAGTCACTGACCTTCTAGAGTATAATGGAATTATGAGAAATAATCAAAAGGGGTTTACAATGAATAAATCTGGAGTGATGAACATGTTTATTTTTAAAGAGATTAAATTAATGGATGAAAGAAACAGTACGTGTAAATGTCTGGATTTCAATAATGCATCTGATATGCTTTCTCTCAAAATTAATCCAAATAGGTTTTGATGTGAATTCTGTCACTTGGGCTGAAAACTGTCTGAAGGAAAATCATAATTCTTGTTGTAATTTTTGCAATGATTTCCCCATAAGTTTACAGGGCACTTTTCAAATACAAAGCACAATCCCTGCTGTGAAGAGTTTATTAAACTTCAAGTCTGATTCCACAGCCCTATGTAAAGTGGGATTAAAATACTACCATTCAGATGTGGTAACATTTTATGTGCAGTTTGAATTCACTTTGCCCATGTGCAAATGATGACACAAAGCTGTAGACAAATAGTGCCCCCCACACACGCAAAAAAATGATATAAGTAACACAGAGAGCAGAAGAACAGTCCAGGGGATGTGGCCAGAGAAAAGTTGGAATCTCTGGAGTGATGCTGTGCTGTGGTGTTCCTATCTGGTAGAATAGCCACTTCCTCTCTCAATTTGTTCTAACTTTCTCCAGAAACTGAAGGATGATCTTGAGAACATATTTATTAGTACTGGTTGGAAAAAATGTAAAAACATTTTTGAACATATAAGCACCAATACTAATTTGTTTAAGGCCAGTTTCTGCCCAACTCTTCTGCAGTTTGCAAGAAGCTGGCAATTGGCAGCAGGGGATGGATCACTTGATGATTACCTGTTCTGTTCATTCCCTCTGAGGCACCTGGCATTGGCCACTGTTGGAAGACAGGATACTGGGCCAGATGGACCTTTGGACTGACCCAGTATGGCCGTTCTTTTGTACTTACATTCTAGTTACGCCGTGGTGGGGAATGGAACAAAGAACCTTCTCTTTTGTTTCAGAGTGGTAGTCATGTTAGTCTGTATCAGCAAAAAGAACTAGGAGTACTTTAATAAATTTATTAGTCTCTAAGGTGCCACAAGTACTCCTCATTCTTCTCTTTTATGTAGTCCATGTAATGGCCAGGCAGTGTTGCAGTGCATGTGCACATGGAATTGCAAGAACTACTTCCTCCATAATCCCATGGGGTCTGCAGTTCTTCAAATGGGGTAGGGAGAGGGTGGAACTATGTCCCTCCTTCCAACAGGCAAGTTCAAAGGAAGAAGGGTACACCTCATTAAGGAGTACAGCAACTCTGGAGTGATGCATCTATATGCCACCCCTTCTATGGTCTGTGCTTTAAAGCCACAGCCCTAACACATTGCCATAGCTTCTGGGCATATAATCGGGATTAAGACCCATATACAAAAGTCAAATGGTCTAGAAGAAACAGCATAAACCTCCTCTCTCCCTGTGGTCCCCTAACCAAATATAATCTACCAATACTCCACAGTCAAGCAAATGCTTGACCAAAGAAGATATTTTGCAGTCTCTTAGCAACCTATATACTGTATTAATATCCATGCAGAGAGTATTTATTAAATCTTCCCCAGTGGAATTAGATGAAAACTCTTTTGTAAAAAAAATAATGAAATCTCTCTTTAAAACCCTTTTTATGAAACTGAACAATAATTGGAACTCCCTCAAATTTGACAGAATGCAAAGTGGAGTCCATAGAGATTGGCATGTATTTCTCAATACTGTGTGCACTGTAGTTTAATTTTTAATATATGTCTCTATTTAATATTTAATTTTCCCCTGTTTTTTTCTTTAGATTATAATGTTTTGGTACAATTCAATTTTACACAAACTTTTCACATTCATTCTTTATTCCCAGTGCAGCATTTTTGTAATCATTTTCAGCTCTTCTTTGAACACATTCAATTACACTATATGGGACTTACATAATACCAAACCTTTTATGCCACAACAGAGACGGTGTAATATAAGATAGCTCTAAAGCGTAATAATTTGCTTTACACAGTATTTCTTTCATTCCACACCACATCAGTTTCATTAACAGTGATAATTTGAAAACTAATGTAGGGATGCCATTCTGATCAGCAACAATTATTTCTGAGTTTTGCAATAAAGTTGGCACAAATAAAGTAGAATTTGTTCCTATCAGGGCAAAATGGTACTCATCCTGACAGCTTCAGTAGCCGTATGCAGAGGCTATAACAATAGAAATGCTTTTCATTTCATATCCAGTGCTTTTCTTCTTAATAGGGCTTAAAAGACTGCCAGAAGTATTCACTAATTTTGTGTGTCTTAGTTTTTCTGTGTCCAACTTGAGACACTTTGCGCTTGAGTTTTTGATCACCACATAGCAACAAATACAACTCGGTTTTGCTGACTTGATTAAGCCCCTGGTGATCAGAGTGTGCTTCATATTTCACTTGAGGAGAAACAACGGGCAACCTACACAAACACAGGGAGTCCCTACCTTCCACTTTACACAAATAGTAAATTATACTTACACTTAAATGAGAGATGCAAATATGGCAGGACTGAGGGAATGGATTCTAATAGGGATTTTCTAGTGATTTTACTAATCATTCCAGTAATAAGAACTAATCTGCTTTACTCAATAAATAAATCAGACAAAGGCACAGATTGATATCCAGACCAAGTATTTGGGCTCGGTGATGGGCAGATATATAGGTGGGAACACAAGGAATGGGGGGCATGTTCCCAGCTACCCATGAAGCACTGAAAAGCTTCACTGAAGTAACTTAGGACATCAATCCAAAAACTGACATATTTCTGGGTGATAATAATATTTCCTCATCATGGGCAGCTACTCCTCCGACAGTTTGCTCTTGCTCTTTCCTACTGCCTGCTGTGTGCTGAAATGGAGTAGGGCTCTGTATTGTGCAGAGTTGTGTATACTTTCTTCAGCTCCATAATTTCTCCACCTGCCCTCCACCCCCCGTCACTCCATGCAGAACCTTAGTACCATTTTGTGCTGCCATGGAATCTTCTGCAGCTGCAAAGGAAGTTGGGCTAGTTGTGTGCATAGTTCAAAAGACACATTTTTCCAAAAAAAGATGTCTTATCTTTCTCTCCATATTGCTAGGAAGCAAGCTAGATAAGGCAATTTTGTGTTTAAACGGTGTGTTTAAAAATACAATAAAATATATAATTGCATAGCAAGGATAGTCAGCCTAGTGCTTTATGCTCTCGTTAGTCTAATAGATAAAATTTAAGAAGGGACAAAATCTGTTTGGTTTTCAACATCTGACTGATGTTCAGTGTTTTATGAGACTCTCTCTGCTTTTCCTCTTTAATGTGATTTTTCTAACCACCAACAGATTTATCTCACTTTAGAACATAAGAACATAAGAACAGCCGTACCGGGTCAGACCAAGGTCCATCTAGCCCAGTATCTGTCTACCGACAGTGGCCAATGCCAAGTGCCCCAGAGGGAGTGAAGCTAACAGGCAATGATCAAGTGATCTCTCTCCTGCCATCCATCTCCATCCTCTGATGAACAGAGGCTAGGGACACCATT
>NC_133774.1:67652739-67684647 GCF_003597395.2 Chelonoidis abingdonii | reverse complement strand
TATACATGACATGGGCGAACCATTTTGAATTTATATCTTTTAATACTATTTCATAATATAAATCTATTAAGGCGAATGTGGCAATAATTATATTCTCAAGTCTTATTCTCTCTATCCCCTTTTTAATATTACCTTAATCCTGCCTGTTTGCTTTTTGACTGCCTCTTGAGGCACCCACTGTGTGAATCTTCAGGAGACTATCCACTATTCATTGCGCCAAGATCTTTTTCCTGAGACCTCGGTTTTTTTTTAGCTAAAATGGCCCCCCCATCATATTTTCTTGTATAGTTGGGGTTACTTTTTTTCCAATTGTGACAATACTTTATACATTTATCCACATAAATTTCATTTTGCCATCTAATGTATGCCCATCCTTGTCTTGTTGAGATCCTTTTCTTGAAGTCTCTTTCACAATACTGCTTTTTGGGTCTTAAACTATCTTGAGAGTTTTAGTCTTCTCTTGCAACTTTGCCACCCACTGTTACCCTTTCTCCAGATCATTTATGAATAAATTGATAGGGACTGGTTCCTAGGGACTGACCCTTGGGATTACCACTAGTTACCCCCCCTCTCCATTTCTGAGAATGTTACCATTAATTCCTACCCGTTGTTCCCTTCTTATTCACCAGTTCTCAATCCATGAAAGCCTTTCCCTTTTTCTATCCCCCAAGACAGGCTTAATTTTAGTAAGAACCTTTGGGTTGAAGCCACTTTCCCAAAATCTGGACTTAGCGTCCAATGTGGGGAGGGTTTAGAACAACTAGCCCCATTGAAAACCTCCAAGCCTTTATTACCGCTTGGATTCTGATCTCGGCTTGCCAGCAGACAGGAATTACAGTGCCTGCCTCGGCTCTGGTCCCCCAAACTTTTCCCTGGGGGACCCCAAGACTTCAGGACCAAAAAACCCAAAACCGGACACGATCTCACAACCAAAGGGGAAATCACCCACTTCCCTCCCCCTCTCTGCTCCACCCGACTTTCTCTGCTGGGACTTTCTAACCACCCGGGAGAAAGGTACTGATGCAACTCCTCTCCCACCCAGGACTTTCCCCCTCTCTGGGGCGTAACCTGGGGCGGAGTATTTTTTTTTGGGGCTTTGGTTTTGAAAGCTGCAATCTCTTTACATCACAATACAAGAGAAGCGGTTTCCTCTCTTCCACAAAGAGGACTCCCACAACCCCAAAACAGCGGGGGGGAGGAGGCGGAGGGGGGGGCGAGAAACCAGAAAAAAGATTTCTCTCTCTCTTCCCCCCGTAGCTTTTCCGCCTGGGAACTAGCGAGAGTTAAACACAGAGGGAGAAAGCTTTTCCCCTCCCCCCCTGTCTTTCGCCTTGTCTCCCACAATTTCCTGGTTGCCTGACACGAGCTCTTCACCCTCCGTAGAATCTAACACAAAGAGAATTTCCTTCCCTTCGCTTCCTTAGCCTACCCGAGAGAAGGGAAGAAAAAAAAAAAGAGAAAAAGAAAAAAAAAAACAATCAAAACAAGTTAACATAATCAAAAGCAGCCACATTTAATATAAAAAAAAAAAGAAGAACGAAAAAAGAACAATAAGAAATAGAAGTAATACTTCAATGCATATCAAGTGACAATACAAGGGCAATAATTATAAAGACTTATAAGAAACATAATGAAATAAACAAGATTCTAATTATCTATTTTAGGGGAGGGAATTACAAAAAGATAATCCACATTTGCAAGCATATCGCCAAGAACATAACACACAACAATAGTACATAAACAAACAACAAAAAAAACAAAAATAAAAAAGAACACATAATTTGGATTTTTCATACAATGTCACTATACATATTTAGGAAAAACAGAAAGATATAGAAGATAGAAAAGACACATTCTAATAGACTGAGACGAAACAAAAGAGAAAAAAAAGACTAAACAAGACAACCAAATTATCAAACCTCCACCTGCAACATTTTGAAAAAAATCCAGTATATTCCTGAATTGGATCCTCTGCGCTCAGGTGTAGTGAGTATTCCCATTATGTTACACCACTTAAATACAACGGTAAAAGAAACACAATTTCCACCCTTGCTGTTCTATTCATAAGTGCAACAAGAGGGACCTTGATACAAAGGGCTTTCCATTGAGAAAAATATAGATACCAACTAATAATCACACTGGATACCCCCATGGTCAGATAATGTTTTGAATTGACCCATTCAAAGAACTCTGCTAAGAACTTACCGGAAAGGAACACCAATATTACCACTATTTCACAGAACAAACATAGTTGAACTAAATTGCTACAACGTGTTTACAGTTTCTATCTAAATGATGTCATGAATTTTATTTAATTAAACTATTGTTTCAACCTAACTTTGCCCAGTACCGACGTTACGACTTTACCGGATACTAGTAATTGCCGGAATCAAACCTACAGAGCCCTCTTTATAATATTGGTTTCATCTAAGCTAACTCTCCAGTCAACTGGGCTACCGCAAGTTGATTTTTAAGGACAGGTCTACAATCTGTCATAGTTCCGCAACTTCATATTTGCAGTTCTTTCAGAACTCCTTGAGGTGGAATTGACCATCTGGATCCTGGTGACCTTTGGTATAATGTTGGGAAAAACCAAACACAAATTTATCAATTTAATTCAAACCTCCTCTCAGTGGACACTTCAATCTTCCTGTGACAGTTTCCTCCAGATTTGTTCACCTACAAAAGCAGAAATATCAAGGTTTGGCGAATCTCCCTTAAACATCCTCAGCTGTTGAAGACTGGAAGCAAAGAATCCATTTATAGTCTTCTCCACAATGCCTTTAACGTCTTTAAGCTGCAACTTTTGTTATTTTCGATCGTTCAAGGGGCCCCACTGGTGTTAAGCAGGCCAGGCTTCCTGCTTCTGATGTACTTAAAAAACATTTTGTTATTATCTTTGGAGTTTTTGCCTAGCCGTTCTTCAAACTCCTCTTTGGCTTTTCTTATTACACTCTTGCACTTAAGCTGCCAGTGTTTGTGCTCCTTTCTATTTGCCTCACTAGGATTTGACTTACAATTTTTAAAGGAAGTCTTTTTCTCTCTCACTGCTGTGAGTATCCCACCATATTTTCTGTAAATTTAAAGGCCTTTCATAGTGGGATTCCATACTTTATCAGTGGAAATATTTGATACAATTAACTTTAAACTTATTTGAGATAAATACAGGTGCCTGTTTCTCATTACTCAGCACCAGTATTTTGGACTTATCTCAGTGTTGACACTGACCAAGGAGCCAGCCAGTCCCATTCTACCCACATAGGATGCCAAGTGATGAGACAGGTGATTCTTCTTCTAGCTTTAAAAATTTTGAATGGAGATATATCTACATGTATACAGGTTAAGATATGAAAATACTCCTTGCTCACCAACACCCACTAACTGAAGTAGATGAAGGCATTCAGCATATCAAGTACTTGAGACTCTATCAATTCTGCTAGTTGTCAGCCTTAAGTTTCATCACATTTTTATATAAATACTGACAAATACCTCTGTAGTTTACATCTGAAGGAAACATGACTATTTTTTGTTAATCTGTTCCCTGTAGTTTTGTTCCTTTACTCCATAGCTAGTCTTGCTTTTCAATTACTGCTCTATGTTTTAAGTAATTCCTCGTATCCTACAATATCTTCTTATTCAGAGAGTCAGACAGTGGCCAACAATACAACTGCTTTGTGCCATCCCAAAAGCATCAAGCAGTCTCAAAGATACCTAACTGGGCAGCTGAGGATTCCCAGGAATAGAGGACATGCCAGAGAGAGCGGTTTTGGAAGTGAGGGCTTATGAGCACAGCACACCAATCTCCAGCAATCCACAACTGCAGAAAGTTTTCTAGTGGGTCCAGCAACTGGGCATAATTTACAGAAACCTAGACTAGGGCCCAGTGTTTCAAGACTAATGGATGTGCCAAGTTTGCTTCCATGATCTTAGCTCCCCTGTTTTGAGCAGAGCTCTGGCACAGAGGAGGATCTGAGCCAATATCTCAAAGTTCTGTTCTCTCTTAAAATATGAGCAAAGCCTTAATATGTTTTAAAGCATCCTACAGCACTTTAGGCTTGCTTGTAGCCTTTTCCATACATGACCTCCTGTTACAACAGAAAAATAAATTCCTTCCACAGGCCATACAGAAAGGACATGACCCTCAGGTTGAGAATCTATATTCTAGTGCTGATTTTAATTTAATTGCAAGAGCTTCTGCAGAGAGCATAACGGTTACTATTAACTATCCAACACTTACCAAAATTTATTTCAAAGTGATACATGAGATGCTGCAATTTTTCCCCTTAACTAACTATGGCAATTTCTATATTAAGAGTGCAGTGTTTCTAAATACCTAATTTGTGCCCACAATCAGATAGGAGAACAGGCACTCAGATTTTCACACATGCTCCATTGTATACACACTTCACCTAGGGACACAAATAATTTCCTCAATTCAAAAGCAAGTACTTGAAACCTATGGAAGTTAGGAACCTAACCTATTCAGATCCTTTGGAAAACCCTGCTAGAAACCTCTCTGCATCTTTAAGCACCTGGATACTTTTGAAAATCTGGCCAGAGATCTTCAACTACACTGAGCACTGTAAGCCATCTTTCTATTCCTTAAGTCCTGGGGCCATTGAGGGCTGCTCTAAATTATACTTCCCAAACTTCCCTAAAGGTCTTGCAGCTGCATCCAGCTGAGGATCAGCCAGATTTCTAGGAGTCAACCCTGTTACCTCCCAAGGCTAGGGAGGAAGGTTGGAGCGCAAAATTGTCTTTGCACCAGACAAAAGTCCCTCACTCTGAGAAATGCTTTATTCTCCTGTTTGAAGTAGCTTTTAAGCCTCTTTGTATCACTGGAGAGACACCAGGGGGATTTACACAAAACTGAGGATCTGGACTTGGAAGCACACCGCTAATAAAGATATAATAAAAGTGCAAGGAATGAGATGAACAGGGAACCCAGATGAAGGGACATATCTCCAGACATAGGTGCAGTAGCGCTGAACTGAGCTAAGCAAACTGTGAAGGATCTATCTATTGTGTATACCAGGATATTAAAATAAAATACACAGCATATATTTAATAAGAGAAGTAATAGGAAGCTTGTTAGTGAACAAAGGAGTGTAGTAACTCCAGCTTGCTCGCTCTGACCCCAGGCTATAGTTCCTCTCTAATGTTAAGGTTCAAAGGAGATAGGGGTCCCTCCTTGGGTACATGTTTCACTTCTACAGGGGTAAGTTCAGATGAGCAATGAATATATTTAAACTAATCAATAAGTAGGAAAAATATGTAATCAGTTGTCTAAACTGTCATTTTCAATTTAACACTAACTTATACACAGATATAAACACAATCATACAAAATTCAATCCATTCCATGAGTCCTTGTTAAAAACCAATTCATAAAAGCATAATATGATTTTAAATAGTTATTTGATGGATAAGATGCTGTTTTTGAATGGTTGAAGGAAATAATAAGCAGAATCAAAAACTCAGGCTTTGGAGAAGTTAAAATTTGGGTTGGAACTTCATGGCTGGTCCCGATCTCTATGATTGGCTAGCCAGAAGATCCAGATTCTAGAACACAGGGGAAATTTGAATTCGTGTCAGACTCAGATCAGAAATTTGAGGCCTAGGTCCCTCTCTAAGATACAGTTTTCTAACCAGATCAGACTACAGGTCCATAGTGAGTAACCATGTAACCACCTCTGTTAGATAAAATGCATGATATAACAGGAATAAATACAATGTAAAAGCAATTTTCCCAGGATCCATTGTCTTCTACCTAGGAAATTAAACTTTTGGTTTCATTTCAATATTAAAGGCTGGATATGGAAAATGGCAAATCAGATATCTGTGTAAAAACTGCAGAATAAAAACTAAATTGTGGCTTTGTGCAACTGTGTGAGGAGGAAGCATGTCGGGAGAGTTTATCTGCCCTTCCCCACTGCTGCCTTGTGCCAGGCACAGTTGCTGTTTGCTGATCCTGCATTCTGGGAAGAGTTGAGATTATTCTCTTGACACACTCCTGCAAGTTACAAGTCACTCTGAAAAAGAAAGGAGATTTAGGGTGCAGGTGTTACACTCCCAAACCAGGGAAGTTTTAAAACTGGAGTTTTCTTCAACTTGTTATTAAAAAAACAAAAGAAACCCAGTTTGCATAAGACCCTTTGTGGCTCAGCCCTTTCAGAGTAGTCACAACTCTGCTGCTGAAATTATTAGAGCTGTCTTCTTAACCACCCGCCCCCCAGCAGACATTTAATCCTTGAAAGGACAAGGCACAGATAAATCTAACCTTGACATTGCTTTATGAGTGCTACAGGGGCAGGACCCATATGTCCCGATCTTCACAGAATAGATTATTTTAAGGGAGGGTTCAAGATGCACATTCTTCCTGTGTACACTAAAACTACAGGATAGTCTGTGCCTCTTGAAGAGCAATCTTTTCCCAGAGCTGGGACAGATGTGCATGTCTCCAAAGTGGGCTTGTGCCTTCAAGACATAATCTGACCCTAAATGTGCTGGCAAAGGTGAAAACATACAAACAAGTTGACAATTACTTTTCAAAGCTTAACTTCTTTTTTTAGACTTTCAGTCCAATGTCCAGAACACAAATTTCCAAGAAACATTTGGGTAAAAGCACTCAAATTGAAATAACTGCCCCCACCTGCCAAATCTTTTCAGGATCACTTTGCACTAGCTCGTAAGTAAAGCATGCTGCATTAACATAACCACTTAAAATTGTGCTGAATTCATGTTCTTCATTAGAGAATGGAACTTTCCACAACTTGCCTGTAAACTTTAAAAATAAGCCCTTGCATACTTCAGCCTGTGAGCTGATCAAGGAAGGTCTCTTTAAGTATAAAACATCCTGAAATTTTAATTTAATCATTTTGTGCATTTACATTGTTAATCATGATTCAGCTGCCCAAAACTTAAAAGCTTTGTCTGTGTAATATGGGCCTCAGTGTTCTTGTTGTATTATAGCCAACCTGTTCAAAAAGAAAAAGAAAAAAACATACTTGGGGAAAATGCCAAGACAATTACTTTAAATATATAATGAACACTCACATATACACACAAGTACCGACTAGATTTGTTTTAATGATTTCTTATCCAACTCCTGCCATACCGTTATGTTTATGGACTAAAAGGCAACCAGACATTAAATGCTTGAATATTGTGAAGTGTATAAAAAGCAGGTATTTGTATGCACTATATGGACAGTTTTGTGGCTGATGACAGGAACTGCTTGCCTTAGATCAGGCTCTAAATCAAACTGTCCACGAAAGACAGTATAACTAATCCTCCATCCTCTATAACACCAACATTCATAAATAAGTCCACTGTCAATCAAAAGTTTCATACAAAAAGTGTGTTTGCACTGTATATTGAAAGTCAGTAAAATCAAGTGCTGGTGGGATGACAAGTTTTGTAAGACCTTGTAGACTAAAATAAACATCCTAAATTATATCTGAAAGCAAGTGGAAAGTCAATGCAATTTTTTGCAGAGTACATGTAATGTGTTCATTAAACTTACCTCACTAAGCAGATGGACCATTGAATTCTGCACTAGATGAAGGTACTAATGAGCTTTCATTTCTACAGTACATTGCAGTAGAACACCAGAAAGTGTCAAGAAAAAATATGATGAAGGAGTGGCAAGGTGAAGCTTGAAGGACCCACGTGCACAGGACTTCTGAGGTATAAGAAAGGCTATTAAATATTATTTTTTGAGATCTCATAAAAAGAGAAGGAGCCACTGAAAAACAAGCCAACACCTATGATGCCAAAGTCCATTAAATGAGCCAGTAGGTTCTGAAGTCTACCATTGGAGACTCTAGTTGGTCCTCCAAGTCTGCTGAGCTGATGCCTCAGATTATTTGAACTTTTGATTAACTGGAGGTTCTGGGCCTTTTCCAAGATCTTTCGGTAATGAAAGATGTACAGTATAGCCCAGCTAGCTAAATAGTGATCAAGTCATCAGAACTTCATGCACTGAAATACCAACGACCACCTGTAAAGTAAATCTGACCATTGTCCACACTAGATGCTTTTTTAAAAATAATGAGAGACACGATTTTTATTTGACAAACTGAAACTTCTTTAGTATTATGTAAAATGAAATATAATCGACATGTAATGGTGCTCTTCATGTATTAACACTGAATTTTATTTCACTTCAGCTTTAACAAGTTTTTTTTTCATCTGCTGTATGTGATATTTTTCTTTAGCAAAAATTGATATATTGTGTATGTGATATATAGCCACATCACACAAAAACATATATTTGCATGACATTTATTAATGAAAATTTACAACATACTTAACAAACATAGATGACAATAAGCTTACAAGCTAAATAGCACAAACAAAATAAGACAAACAGAAGGAATGAATGTTGTGTTGAGTCCTGAGTGAACAAGGAAGGAATGAGGAAAGATGAAAGAAGTAAAAGTTAAGGCTAACATTTTGAAAAATGTCTTCATCTTGAGATCCCAGGCCTGTTTTTCAAACTTCAGGGGCAATTGTGGGTACTCAGCCCTTCTGAAAACCAAGCTTTAAAGCCCAGATCCTTAAAGATATTTAGGTGCCTAATTCAACTTGATGGGAAATTAATGAAATTGATGAGAGTGGAGTACCTAAATACCTTTGAGGATCTTGGCCCAAATGTGTAAATTTGAGCAGACAAACACAGCCAATCAAAACTAGTGGATACTTTTGAAAATGCAGGCTGCTCAGAATAAAGGGAACTGTGAAGGAAGAAATGAGTCACTGGCATGCCTGCAATTCTCTCTGACTTACTATCCCTCTCACTTATGTGATTTAATGAAGAAAGTACCTGTCCTCTTTTAGTATATACATAGGTTTGTCTTCTCTTTAGCTATACAACTAAAATACCAGCTGCTATTATTTACCAGAGGTGAAAATACATGGAATTAAATGAATGCAAAGTATCTGCTACTTAGTTTTTCATAATGCAGAATATGAGCATATATGAGTAGAAATTCCCAGTTGTAATTATGTACATTTGTCATGGTGACAGCAGAAGCTGCTTGGAGTTCTGCACTATAACTCCATTTTGGAAAGACCATGTGGAAAGTCATAGCACATCCTAATAACTCATCAGGGAGTTCATAACATACCATATTGGAAACAAGTTTTGTGCTACATGAGTCTACACAAAGAAGGTTGTTTTTATGAAAATCATAGAGAATTATAATGTGTTGACTCAGTATACTGCCATCTAGAATAGTTCTATGTTACAAAATAATATGCACATAAAAAATTAATATTCATTAGCATGGGGATTTTTAAAAGGAATAGCAGAAAATCTGTTAGATGCAGAAAATCTGTTAGTGCATAAAAGAGTTTTGATTTCCTCCCCTATTTGGCAATGGAATACCTTTGTGGGAGAAATTAATGGTTACCTACCTGAGCACTCCACTGAAGCAACTATTTGTTGTAGTGTGGTTGCAAAGTATCATATGTACATATGAGTGTATATGCAGAGGTCACAACTGAAAAGTCAACAGTTACCACAGTTTGAGCTTCAAGACTACATTTATTGCCTATTCTAAAGAAAGGGAGATGCAGTAGTGTCTCTGATGCCATTAAGTGGCACTTGTTAGCAAATGTCTTTTAAAGGTGACCATTATCTAAATGCTGCATATATTTATGAATAGATGTATCTATATTTATCATGTAGCTTTTACGTAATCTCTTATTGGTAGAAAAACCCAATGAAGTGATGAACACCAACTGCAGAATTTTGATCCGCTTTGTTTAAATATAGTGTAATTTTTTCAGATTTATGCAAGTTTATGCTTAACTGAAACCATGAATGTAATGTAAATTAACAGATTTCCCACCCATATTCCAGGCATTTTGACCTCAGGGTCTGAGAGGTAAAAGTCTGATATTTTTTCAGTCCCCAGTGGTTGTAAATGTGGAAGGCTCTGGATATTTTAGGGCAATTTACAATGGTTATTGATTTACATATGGCATCTATGTGCGACCACAGAATTACAATTTTAGTCTTTGTCACAAGAATGGATTACTTTGGTGTGATTTTCAGTTCTAGATAGAGCCTTTGTCCTGAGGGCCAGTTAATCTTGTATCCTTTCCTGCCCTATTACAATATTAAGATTGTCACAAGAAGGATAAATTTCATACCATTTTCTGTTCTCATTACAATCTTCACATTGTTATGAGAATGGATTAATTTTGTTCCATTTTCTGTCCTCATTATAGTCTGTTATGAGAATGGATTAATTTTATGACATTTTCTTCTCTCATTATAATCTTTGTTATGGGAATGAGAATATGTAATGAGAATGAGAACATATCAGGCATTAAAGGTCTATGAGAACTCATGACAAAGATTGTAACAAGAAGAGAAAATGGTACCCAATCCATTCTTGTGACAATCTTAAGATTGCAAAGAGAACCCAGACTGACACTGCATTTATCCCTTCACAAGACAAAGATTGTTGAGAAAATGAGAACTGGGACAAAATTAATCAATTCTTGTGACAACCTTGACATTGTATATAACCTTATGGCACATTTTTGTATAGTAGAGTATTTACATGACAATATGCATGACATGAATATGCAGTAGCCATGACCAAGAATCAGATTTCTTTCAGGTTTCTTTTTTGGATATAGCCAAAGTCTACTGCGACTTAAAAGGATAATGGCATATTGTATCATCCAAAGTGTCATAGTGAAAAACTAGGGTCCACAGGTGGCTCCACTAAAGTTCACTGCAATCTGCCTTTTCACCTCAAATCCTGATTTCCCTATTTAGTCACCAAATGAGGGTCCCCTCTGCATGAAGACTGCAGCATTTGTCCCTAGATTTAACACATTAAATACAAGAAAAAATCAGGCTTCAAAAAGCAAGAAACTATTACCAAGTATCAAAGGACCAAATTCAGCAGGGATCTAAGTGAGTACAAATCCCATTCACTTCAATAGCTGTTATATCTCTTTACACCAGAGACAAATTTGGCCCCAAAAGAAAACTGGTGGGTTTTTAACACTATTTAGAGTCTTTCTCTCTGACCTTTAAAATCATATACTATCATGGGCAACGTCTTTGTTACCAGCCCCTTCAGGATTTGCAGTCTGATCTAAGAACTGTCCCTTAAGAAGTGAGCTAATGTAACTCAGCCACAGAGTCTTAAGAGTACTTTAGGACATGCTCTTACTGCCGTAAAGGGGAAAATTAAGTTTTACTGCTGCTACAATCTAAATTGCCTGTACCAAATGGAAACTAAGTAATGAATGTGAGACTTGGCAGGCTTTTGAAGACAGTTAAAAGCCTATTCCTCTTTTCTAAGGTGTCTGATGTCAGATGCAAAATAGACAGGGTACTTTGAAGTTAGTGAGAGGAGAAAGAGCAACATGAACCAAGGGAAATAAAAGGTTACTCCTTATGCCTGGGAATTCTCTGCTAAAATGTTTGGTCCTTCATCAAAATGGAAAAGTGTCTGACAAAGGATGACTTAATTTTATCTATAACTTATATATGATGCCAGTAGCAGCACTCCAAAGCTGCTTTCAGCTGGAATCTCAGCTGAAATCAGTAAGAATGATTGATGATGCAACTTCAAATTCAAAATGGGTATCAGTGCCTCAGATCTAATCGCATCTTGTACCAGGGTGTTCTTGTGGGAATTTCAATCCTGCTCTGCACTGACCTACACCCATTGTTAAAGGTCAGTAGCAGTCACCTTGCATGGCAGTTGTTCAGGGCAGGAACATAATCAAAGGGACAGTGGCAAGGCTTTTAGGTGAAAGACTGATATACCTTGACAGTCATCCCATGTTACGAGGATTCGAGGATTGTGTGTTCTCAGCCAACTCTAGATGCAAGGTAAAACTAATAATAATAAAAATCTGACAAACTATACAATCCATTGTAAACAAAGCAGTAGACAATGTTATCATAAGCCTCTTCCCAAATCTGGACCTTAGCGTCCAAAAATCTGGGTGCCTATCATGAACCCCTCTAAGCTCAATTTACCAGCTTAGATCTGATCTCTCTGCCACCATCCAAAATTTCCAGGGTTTTGGCCCCCTCTGGTCTCCCCAAAACCTTCCCTGGAGGGACCCCAAGACTCAGAAACCTGAGCCTACAACAAAGGAAATAAACGCCACTTCCTTCCTCTCTCGTCTCCCCACCCAGACTTTCCCCTCTCTGGGCTATACCTGGGTATGGATGCAATCTCTTTACATCACCATTACCAAAGAAGCATGTTCTCTCTCTCTATTCCAAAAAGCCGACAAACCCCAAATAAAGGAAACAGAAAAGATTCTTATCTCTCTTCCCCGTAGCTTCTTCCCGACCCTGACATATAGAGAGTTAAACACAGAAGCGGTAGCGTTTCCCCTCCCCCTACCTTTCCTTCTCCTTACCAGAGAAAAACTCAAACAGGTTTTTAAAAGAAAGCTTTATATAAAAAAGAAGAAACAGACATAACATATTCTCTGTAAAAAGATGACAATACAGGGCTATTTCTTATAAGAAAAATATGAATAAACAGTCTGAGTCAAAAAGATATCCAGTCTGAAACATTCCAGCAAGTTACACACATGTAAATACACCCAAAACAACATAAAAGCCTATATTGTTTTTCTACCTGTACTTACAAGTTAGAAACAGAAGATTAGAAGAAGAAAGAAGCTTCTCATAGCTGAAAGACAAAACAAAAGACTCAGAGTCCAAAAATTCCCTCCCTGACTTTGAAAAATCTGGTTTTCTGATTGGTCCTCTGGTCAGGTGTTTGGTTCCCTTTGTTAATCCTTTACAGGTAAAAGAAACATTAACCCTTAGCTATCTGTTTATGACAAATGTGGTGAGCTAGCGCAGCAAAGGTAGCAGCAAAATTCAATTGAAGTAGAGGAAACAGTTTTATGTGGATATTTTATGGTACAAATATTCATTAACTGAAGGGAGTATCATAAACTGATCAGCAACAATCCTGGCTTCACTTATTTGCCCCACCACCTGGAGTGGTTTAAGCAAACTTCTGTTTACCAGTAAATAAACCAATCCAGTTAACAGAGTCTTTCATAAGTATCAATGGTCCATTACAAAACACACAGGATGAATTCATTTTTGTACCTCAGTCATGATAGTATGATGAATTTGGGCATATGTCACATGCACCAGTTGTTTACAATAGCAGACATTAAGTGTATGGATGTGGTTGTCAAATGGTTGTGGTTGGGAATACTTATTACTATTTGAGTAGTCCAAAATTTTTTGTCAGAACAATTTTTTCTATCTTATCTTATCTTATCTTATCTTATCTTATCTTAATTTTTTAAAGACTCAATATGTTTCATTATAAAACAAACAGTAGACACTTTGATCAAGAAATTAAGAAGTATCTGTATTTAATGTTATTTTTTAAAAATAAAATACGATGTCATAATATGATGTCATATTATACACTACTCCGTCAGACATGAAACAATGTAAAAATAAATATATATATAAAACAAAATAAATTTCAAAATAAATATTTCAAAAAGATTGAAACAATTTTGGAAATGATTCATTTTTATCTTTTAAAATTTCTATTTTGCAGAAAACATTGAAAATATTTGTTACTATTCCAAATCAGTATGAAATAAAATGTAAAATGTCATAATTTCCTGCAAAATGGAAATTCTGAGTTTTTACCTCCTCTAGTTACTATTTGCCCTGCAGCAAGAATTGTTGGGAAAAGTCCAGGGCCCTTTATTCCTTATGATAAGGCCAACAGTAGAGGTTTGTCACTGGGGTCAATAATTACATGTCCCAACAGCCTTTATTGTGTCCTCTTCACTGATAGAAACAAGTAATTTAATCTACTCAAATCAATAATTCCATCAGTGTTGTTTTAATTAGTATCTTCAGATAATGCTTTTAGCTGTTCAGCTGTTTAAGCTATATGAAAGCATTTACTACTTGCACAACTGATCTTTAATCCTGTTTGAGTATTTCTCCACTTAGCTAGATAGAGACTTGGATACACATTTTAAGAAGGCTATACTTTTGGTCACAAACTTGAGGATTGTTATCTCAGCTACAAAATAGATGTGTGAGAAACTGTGGACTTCCTTTCTTCAAAGGAAGAATATTCACACCATATCTTGTAAAATTACTGTATGACGGATTGTCCTATTTATTGTATATGGTCTAGAGCTTGTTAGATAATGCTGATTCATAGCCTCGTAGTCAACACGCTTCATGATCATTTTTAATAAAGTATTCAATGAATATTTTTTCTTTTAATCTTCATCCATCTCCATTGTGTGCACACAAGCAGGACCTACTTTCACAAGAGACAGAGCAATGCACACTCTTGTGTACTGCTGAGAGAGTTTATACCAGCTATTTAAATACCCAGAATTATGGAATTCTTGATGTTAGTTTGGAAAAAGGTCACTAGTTGTAACAACTTATAATGCATATAATTTGATGAGAAATTTTGAGGATTGTCCTGACAATATTAAACATTCTTTTGCACAGACCAATACCCTAAATCAGCAAAGCACTTAAACACGTGCTTAAGATCTGTTGAATTCAAACACATATATAAGTGCTTCGCTATCAAAATCTTCCTTTAACAGTACATAAAAATACTAGTAAAGTAACACTGTTCTCATTTTTCCCCTATGTCTTTTTACAGCTAAAGAAAATTATGGTAAATTAAGTCTGAGTTTCGTGACATTTTTATGCTTAGAGATGCTAGTATGAACTAGGGAACACATGAACTGTGGATATTTTATTAATTTTTCCATGGTAGCTAAATAACACGTTTTCACGTAGTAGTAACCAAAGTCTAATTCACCTACTGCATACAATTGCTTCATTCTGGTTCCAGACTATTGTGTTAAACTCCCATTCATGTTGTATTTTCATTGGGAATGGGCATACAAATTCCTTTAAAATGAGAGCTGAATTAAACCCAAAATTTAAACCCAATTCAGTCTTAGTGTTTTCTGAGGTTTGAAAGTTTGGTTAACTTTTAATTATCCCCCATCCTACCTCACAACGCTTCTTCGCTATCAAGATGGCGACTCCCACCTCAGATCAGTCAACGATGCCACCTTCCATTGGCCACTTGTGAAATTTTCAAACAAGCACCTTCATATTTTTTCACATTCTGTCCCTCACAGTTATATAAAGATATATCATGCTCTTCCTTCAAATCCTCTTTAAAATTCCTCTTTTCTATGATGGCTATAAAAAACTTGACAGTCCTTTGGTTGCTGGTGCACCACCTATCATGTTGACCAGTATTGTCCCATTGTTCCCTTGTACTATCGTGTCTGTCTGTATCCATCTGATAGTCCTTGTCTTATACTTAGATTGTAAGCTGTCAGGGAAGGGACCATCTTTTTGTGTGTGTTTGTACAGCACCTAGCATAACAGTGTACTGAACCATGACTAGCGCTTCTAGACATTACGGTAAGACAGTAATAATAATAAGAATTAAGAATTAATACAGTTTGGAGATGCACCCAAGTCTAGATCCATGCTGCCCCAAACATAAAGCTTGTTGGGAAATGGGGTTTTGGTTCAGTCCACTATAGTTCTGATTGTGCAATTGTGCAACACCAAGGTCTGATCAGACCCCAGGAGAACAGCAGGAGAGAATGATCTCAGGATGCCCATTCAGGGTACATGTGGGAGTCTGACTTCATAAGATTATTACACAAATGTATATCAGAAGTAACTCCATTAAAGGTATTTGTGTTAAAAATATGAACCGAAGCGGGGAAGGGGACAGAATACACTAGCCCTTATGCTGGATGTTCTATTACTTGTCCTTGCAAAATAATACATTTCCAATAGGTATTACCAAAGACCAATTAACCTGTGACATGTAATTTCATTAATAATATGCCATTAGTGTGACACCTATGTATGTAAGTCCAGAATCGGACTCAGAAGTGATAGAGATGCCTAATTTGGGCAATATTGTTTGACAGCCAGATTACTCATGGTGAGTTGTATCTACAATGAAGTCAATGGAACTATTAATGAAGTAGGGTGCTACTTAATATGGCTAAAGGTGTCTGAATGTGGCCCTAAGTATTTTAATGAAAGAAACGTAAGTGAATCAGCACTCTACCAATATTATATATTCAATGACAACATTTTACATCACAGGGCCTATATAGGTAGAGTGAACATCCTTAAGAATTTCAAATCAGTTATCAGTTTATCAAACTGTTTATCAAAATTAACAGTTAATCAAACATTAACACATTGTTCCTGCCTCTGTTCGTTCACTTCCGTAGTTTGGCATTATTTTGTGATAACTTCAATATTAGCATATGTAATAGATGTACTTTCAGGTTAAAAAATTCAGTCCATATTTGTGCATTCCAGAGTCTCCCGATTCTATCTGCCTCCTGCTGTGCATGGAATTATACTCTAACACTTCCAGATTTTATAACTTTTTCATTTTCCCCATTTTTGTAGTTTTTTTTCCTAGCCTTTCACCTCAGAATAAGAAGGTTAATTGTCTAAAATATATATATTTAACTTTGACTAAAACCTCTAAATGAATATACCTGCTTTCCACACAATTATAAAGGAAAGAATACATTTCCTTGACATGCAACTGAGCCCTGGTCCCATACAAAATCTGCTCAGAATATTTGGCCACTTTCCCCAATTTCTACTTTTTCTGAACTTCTTTCTTTGTGATCATCATGGTACTTTTACCACAATAATTACACAATTATCCACTTTCCTTTCTTTCGAGCATGATAGAGGTAATCTAATATATGAGCTAAATTCTTAAGAAAAAAATTATGGGTATTTTAGGAACAATTTAAACTGGTTTGAATGGTGATAGAGCAGTAGTTCCCAAACTTTAACAACCCTCAAACTCCTTTCACTAAATGGTGAAATCTCATGAACCACCTCATAAAAATGAATATTTCCAAGGATTTAAGTTTAAATTTCAGGTCTGGTTCAGTATCAAGTCTGTTTCTGTATTTGGTTTTCTGATATGCATATGAAGAAAATGCTTTCTCGCATAAGTATATTGTCGATAATGGTAACAAAAGTGGTATCATCAAAAGGGTTGCGAATCTAGTCATTATCGCCTGACACAGCAGGAAAGTATTCTCTGGAAGTTGTGCAAAGTCCATGGTGCAGTTTAGAATTTTAGTGCACTGATCCAACTGAAGTTTATGTTCTGCCAGGAAGTCATGAAGATTATTGAAACACTCAGTTTGATTGTTTTCCAAACACCTTTTGCAGAACTGCAATTTCTTTATCATGGATTCAACTCACTCTTGTGCATGGAAAACTGTTATACTGAGGCCTTGAAGAGATAAATTTAGGTCATTAATTCTTGAGAAAATATCTGCTAAATAAGGTAGGCTTTGGTGCATAAGGTACAGCTTGCAAGGTGGAAAGGGTGGCTGTTGAAAAAATCTAGGATTTCTGTTCTAAGCTCAAAAAAGTGCACAAGGATTTTGCCACATGAAAGCCATCTAAGTTCGGTATGTGTCAACAGACAATTGTGTATACTACCCATTTAATCACAAAGTACGTGAAATATTCTGGAATTTGTTGGCCATGATTTTTGAAATTTACCATTTTCACTGCATTGTCCAGCACTTCCTTCAGTAACTCAAGAATGCATTTTGTTGCAAGGGTTTGTCTATGGATACTGCAATGAGTCCAAGAGACTTTTGATACAACTTTTTTGTATGAACTACAACTCCAGTATACTTCCCATTCATGTGGCCCCATCAGTACAAATGCCTAGGCAATGAGACCAATCTATTTCCTTTTCTTGAAAATATGTATTAGTCAGATTGAAGATATCTTCTCCAGTTGTATGTTCTTCTAATGGTCGACAAAACAACAAGTCTTCAACCATACCTTCATTCACATAACATACAAACAGTACCAAAATAACTAGATTAGCTACATCAGTTGATTCATCCAACTGTATAGCATATTACGAACTATTTTTCATATGTACAATTGTAGTTTCTACATTATTTGACATGTCATTAATTTTTTGTGGCAACATATTGTTGGACAGAGGTACCATATCAATTCTTTTTGCAGCCTTTGCTCTGAGCATGCAATGAACTATGTCTTTTATATATGGACCAATCAAGCTTTTTGATATGATATGAGCTTCTGAGACTTTTGCTACTCTGTAGCTCATGTGGTATGACGTTTTAAGTGCATTTTCATTATCAGAACTTTCTTTGGATATAAAATTGGTAATGTCACTTTTCCTCTCAGCTAATTTTCACTGGAAAAAATCAACAGGCTTGTCGAGTTGTGCAGGATGCCTAGTTTCTAAATGGCGCTAAAGTAGAGAAGGTTTGAGGCTGCTATTTGCTAGAACATCACCACAAATTACACACAGTGATTTTGGATGTTCTTGCTCACCAGTACATGTAAAGCCATATTTTATATAATCATTGTCTTATTTTCTTTTCTTTGTAAGTGACTTTCCAGGACCATCATGATCATTAAACTTAGATTTTCCACAGTGTAGACCAGAGGAAACATCAGCTGATTCTTGTGTCTTTAAATTTTCCTTTTTCAGACACTTATCCATTGACCTTGTGGACAAAAGTTCTAATAAAAATAACACAAATAGAATGCTAACAACCAACAAATCAGAAAATGAGAAGATTCACTCTTGTCTCACTGAAGCAAAATAGGACTCCAGAGAGAATGATTTAATATTGAATTACTGAGGCCCCTTAACATTGCTACACTGACTACAACATGGTTGTGGCTGGTTTGGAGCGCAAACACCTTTTCTTCCACCATCAGGGGCATCCCCGGGGGATGCCCTGAGAGGGACAAATTAGCCTGGACCATCCCCCATGTACAGCGTGACCCTGCTCACTGTGCCCTTCATGCCACCCAACTTCCCCTGTCTACCAAGGACAGGGTTCCAAGCTGCCACCTATGTGCCTGGGGTCCCAGATGCCACCCTGCCCTCCACGGGACTCAGGCTGCTGGCCCCGCACCAGGGTCTGGACTGCCGGCTCTGCACTCAGCAGAGCTCAGGCTGCTGGTCCCCATTAACCAGGGCTCCATTGACCAGGGCTTGGGCTGCCCACTCAGCACTCCTCTGAGCTTGGGCTGCCAGTCCCCACTGACTGCCGGGACTTCAGCTGCCGGCCCCAACTGCCAAGCCCCACCGTCCATGGGGCTCAAGCTGCCAGCCCCACACTGGCTGCGGGGGCTCAGGCTGCAGGTCCCAACTGCCGCAGGCTCGAGCTGCTCGCCCCCCCACTGACCTGGGATCGGCTGCCTGCTCAGCACTCCATGGGGCTTGGGCTGTCTGCCCTGCAACTGGGTTCCACCTGCTGCTTCCCATGCCTGGTGTCCTCTGGCTGCCATTTGGGAAATTTTTCTGGTGACCCCCCTGTAACATTGTGTGAACCCCAGGGGTTCATGAACCGTAGTTTGGGAACCACTGTAACAGAGAGACTAGAGTCAGGTTGTAATCTTGATATAAGGGGATGTAAATAAACAGTTCAGGGGCCAAAATCTCTCTGTTGGCATTCATATAAAAGAGACCTGATTTTCTCAGATGCTGAACACCTGCAACTTTAATAGCTTAGGCTGTCTGAAAATAGACCACTCACATGCATGCATCAAAATACAAATTGAGGTTCCTAACTTTAGGCACTCAAAATTGGAAATTTCAGCCATATTTCCATTAACGTGTCTTTGTTTTATACAAGTATTGTCTTGTACATTCAGATTAGAATATACCACTTAAATAAATGCAGCATAACCCAGTTATACAAAGGTATGAGGCACACTTGTACTCTTCAGATAATTGAGATTTCAGATAATCAGGGGAGCAGATCAACAGGCTTTGAAATCTGTGGCATAGTGTCCAGCTCTTTCCGAGGCTCTATGCCACATACACACACTTCATCCGACAGACATTCTAATGTAGCTGAAGAATTCAATCTTGGCCTACTAGCCCAGAGTCAGACAAGATCATACATAGGTAGGGAATAGTTTTGTGATTTATCATTCTGCATTCATGCATGATTTTGTCTGATTCTGGGACTACTAAACTGTGGGAGAGAATGAATTCCACAGATATCTTGAGTTCACAAAATGCAGGGCCTGCAGTCCTGTTATTAACAGCCAGATGGATTTCCCAGAGTCAGACAAGATCATACATAGGTAGGGAGTAGTTTTGTGATTTGTCACTCTGCATTCATGCATGATTTTGTCTGATTCTGGGACTACTAAGCCGTGAGAGAGAATGAATTCCACAGATATCTTGGGTCCACAAAATGTAGGGCCTACAGTCCTGTTATTGACATCCAGCTGGATCTCCCAAGATCAGCTAGCTCAACAAACTGAATTCCTGTGCCCTTTCTTTTCTCAGCCATTCCACACTAAAGCTGTGTGAATAACAGATTATTTTTGTTCAGAGGCTGAGCAAAGGAATAAAAAATAAATGTTCAGTTCATGTCAACTGGAAACAAAAAAAATACCTTTTTTTTTGGTGGGACAAATATGTAGAAAAAAATTGTTTTGGGATAAATAAAATGTTTCATTTTGTTTTTGAGCTGTTTACCTTGTAAAAATAAAATAAAATGGAAGTAACAATTTAAACAAAAAGGTCACTTCAAATCGACATGTTCCATTTAGAAATGTCAAAACTTTTCAAAGAATTTTCTTTCTTTCTCCAGCCAAAAACATTTGGTGAACTTGATAAGAATTTGCAAAATGTTTTGGGTGTCCCAAATATGTATTTTTTGGTGAAAAAAAAGTTTAACCCAAAAAGTATCGCTAAGATCTACTCCATTCAACCCATTTCTCCTGCTATCCCATATCCTACACAGGGACATAATTTCAGTCCAACAGAGTTTAAATTATGGAGTTTTAGTTTTATTGCATTACAGTTGTACACACCAGATATACAGGGCGCAGGACTTTCCTTCTGGATGGTGGGAAGATGAACAGGGTGATTAGGTTTTTATATGATATCATGTGTATTTAGCACAGACTGTATATGTGCTTATTTTATTATGTACATTTAATAATGCTTTGTGTTAAACTGTTTTAAACTTTGTTAAAATATCCACAAGAATTCATATCTCATAAATATTGACCTATTAGGGAACAGGGGGAGGATAGCTCAGTGGTTTGAGCATTGGCCTGCTAACCCCAGCATTGTGAGTTTAATCCTTGAGGGGGGCCACTTAAGGTTCTAGGCCAAAAATTGGTCCTCCTAGTGAAGGCAGGAGGCTAGACTCGATGACCTTTCAAAGTCCCTTCCAGTTCTAGGAGATTGGTATATCTCCAATTATTTATATTTTTCAGTTTTTTACAGTAGTACAAAAAAGTTAGATTAAATAATGAATATTAGCACAGGGAAGGTGAAAAGTGCTAAAAATAGAGTAATGTGTGAGGAACACCATTGTCACTGTAAAAAAGTCAAGTTCTGTATTAGTTATGGGAGAGTGGTGCCTGTGATATGTTGTTATTATTATTAATAATAATAACATTTAAAATAATTGCAGTATCTTGGATACCACTGTGTGTTAACTCTTGGTAAATGTGGATTATTTGTAGCAAACACTGCTATATCCTGCCTCAACTCCTCACCACCATAGAATCATCAATCTGTTGTAAGTGTATCTAATCACTGGATCACACATGATTCTAAGCAAATGCATATGGGTTGAGTTAAGTCAGTTTCTAGCCCCAGGTCTCTAGGCACACTTTCAAACTCAGACCTTTTTCCTGCCTTGAACCTGGAACACCACAGTCCAGCTGTCTCAGAACTCCTGAGCTCTCTTGTTGCTTACACAAACTTTGCCAGAGTTCCACCTAGCTGTGGATGCTCTGGCTTTTAGTTTAACCACTTTGGGTCCACATGAGAGGAAAGCAAGGAACACAGGCTTAGCAAAGGGATTTCTTAACCAGTCACTTTGCTCTTGAAAATATTAGAAAATTAGAGATCTCTGAAAACAATAGACCACCTAAGGTGCATCCCTAATCTGATTTAACCCCTTCTCTGAGTTTAAAGCTCTTCTTACATATGGTGATAGACACCCCTCTCCCCTTGGAGAATAACCCCTTCTTAAATAAAGTTTTTGTCTCTTTTTGCCATGTGCTCCATTGGTATGCTTGTCCCTTCACCCCTCTGGGATCCTGTGTACAGAGTCCATTGTTCCGTAAGGATCAACTGGTAGTTGAGAGACAGAGCCAGTAAATCTAGGTTATTGTCTTTATGGCTTTTCAGAAATTGTCCTTAAATGAGGTATCAAGTACCTTTGCTGGACAGGGTAGCTGACCGGAATATATTATAATAACCTTGCCTTGAGCAATATTAGACGTGAGTTCAGAACATAATACAAAAGGGATATCCTAAACCAAAATGGATGTTAGAATACAAAATGAAGATGACAATCCAAAGTTGGAGTTCACAATTTGATCCAGACATATCCCACTCTGTTAAAACCATTATACAACTGCATTTGATTTTGGTTCCCAATAAAATCCAAAATCTTATGTTGCACTGAGGAGAGAAACACTTTTGAATTATATCTTTGTTTTTCTCACATGTGCCCATCTTGGACTTGGTCATGTGCTCTTCACTCTGAAGCATGTCGCAAAGGAGTAATTACTTCATTTTTATTAAGAGGAAAACAGTTATATAAATCCACTTGTTCCTATGCTGTTTTGTGACCCCTTTATTCAAGATGCTATAGCAATTTAAAAGGAGTTCTTGCAGATTTTCTAAAAATGGACTGGCAATTTTATCTAGGCAATGGAAAGGGTTTTAAAATGACAAAGAGAAAAACATTTGGATTTATTCTGAGTTTGGAGCCTATAATCCTTAACAAAGTTACATTTCAGCTTTCTCCTCAGCCAAAAGGAAAAAAAAAAAAAAGCTTGAGAGTGTTAAATTATGTATGGCAGTTTTAAAGATGAAGACTATCATCTTTCAGGAGGGAATGAGCTGAGACTACAAAACTCATTTGTGGGAAGGTTTAACAGAGGTGAAAAGCCAAGTGCTAGATCCTCTAACTCATCCTATCCTTTATAAAATTTGACATTGGGTGGGCCAGTGGAAACCGACAGAGATTACTGTACATCTCTTACAAAACAGAATTCCTAAGACAACCTTTAATATAGAAGCGCCTGGGGGCATGTTGGATTTTTTCTTTTCTTCACTTCATTTGTTGCATACTGTATAATGTTCAGACATCCAGATGGTGAGGGGATCCTGAAAGTGATAATGAGGAAAAATATCACACTTTAGCTGCATTCCCCACATTCACACACAAATACACATTTACGTTTACCCACCACATTTTCTCATTAATACACAGAGGGCTGTTTTGACAATGCTGAGCAGTTTTGCATTCCACGTTCTTTGTTTCAGAATCAGCATTCCCACAGTTACAGATTCCTCAGAATAGGTTCTTCAGTCTAAATAGTCAATTATCTTGCTTACAGAATAAGCATTCAAATCCTTGCATTTTTCACTACTTTCAAAGGAGGTTAAGAAAATTTCCATATGATATTCAACTGTGATGGCAGTTTAGAAAGGTTGAACATGTTTTTTTTCCCCCTTTCCCTGCCTTTCTGAAGGAGATAACAATCATTTATCTCAGCAAGGCATTTTTCTTGAAGAACAGTAAGCAGATAGAGTTGACATCAGTGGCCATTTAAGCTGATCCAACCTATTTGTCAATAGTGAGACAGGGCAGAAGGTGATATAGACTCCATTTAATTTTATTGCAGCGCAGGAGTGTTTTACTCTCCTAATATATTGATGGTATTTTTTCACATTTGTACCATAAAAATCCCTTGTCAATTGACTTTCTTAGGAGCAGATCAGATACTGTGTCTTTCTACTTCAACTATAGGTAGAGATAAATCTGCGTGTGGGAGTGCAGGTGGCAGGCAAGGAAAGCTGGAGCCATTATTTACTCACCATTTGACAAAAACAGAAACGGAAACGTTATTTAACATGTTTTGATCACTGAAGGTAATTGATCTGACAATCACACCAAACAGCTATTTACAAAAAAACCTTTAGGTCTCAAAGCCCATTTAGCTCAGATCCTTGGGTACTGAGAAGGAGTATAGAAAAAGCATCTGTTTCAAACCACCTGTCTCAGTTTTTGGGCCCAGTGCTTACCCTAACACCAGGCTAGACAGGGGTTAAATAATCCTTTCACATCCTTGTTTTCTCAAAGTGCAGCAGATAGAGTAGACCCAAGAATCAGGTAAAAACAACAAGGAGTCCAGTAGCACCTTAAAGACTAACAGATTTATTTGGGCATAAGCTTTCATGGGTAAAAAACCTCACTTCAAGTAGAATGTCTTTCTGATCTCCAGAGAGTTTAACCATTGTGCCATCCTGTAGGAAGGTGTAGCATATATTCCTCTCTGCTATGGGCTAGCTGTGCAATAGTGGCTGCAGGGTAGCTCCTGAAACTCCATACTCTGAGGGAGAGGATTCCCACAAAGCCCCACTATATCAAGTACTTCAGCGTATATATGACATGGAAAACAAGTGAATAAGGCATAAAAAGTATGAGAAGCTTCTCTTGTTTAATTCTCAAACCCAAATTACAGTAAAAGCCTAACATACCTAGCACATCACAGACACTCCAGCTGTGCCCAGTATTCATTTAGCATTTTCCTACATTTCTTTCCTTTTCCCCTAATTATTTAATTAAAATCTGAACAAGAAAATAAACATAGAAAAATATTTGTTCATTGAAAATAAATTAATAGGCCCTTAAATGCACGTTCAGACTACTGGAATAAACCTTATACTCTGACATCCAATTTCAAGAAGCATTTCTGTACTTCAGAGATAGCATTTGCAACATGTAATGAAAGGAATGTGATGACAATTACTTTCTCTCACTAAATAGGTAAGTAAATCGAGCTTGAAAATCCCAATAAATAGTGACTATGGAAGTTAGACCTTTTCACAGGAGGCTTAACCCAAATATCAGTCTTTTTCCTTTTAAAAAAATCAATCATTTTTATTTTAAGAAGTGTGATTTCCACATTTTAGTTAAAACTAAGAGCCTTCATCCCTCCAGACTTCAGGCTTTCTTTGACTTAATGGCCTCAGAATTAAATTATAAAATTTTAAAGTCTCTATTTATACAAATGAAAGATAAGTTTAATAAACGGTGTGAGCATGTACTTCATATAGTTTCTGAAGTGTTGACACACTCCAGAAAAATAAAATCTGTATAAATGGTACATAAATAGTACTTGACCTCAAATGTTCCACTTCCATCCTAAATCCAGGGTAGAAAATGTTCATCAAACAATGCGCTAAATGGGACACACATCTCTACACTGAAGGGCAGTATTTAGCTCTACCAATATAGTTATCCTCATTTAAAGGTGATTAGATGCGAAGTAAGTCATGCGCATGAATTTTCAGTGATGCTCTTAAATAACAAAGGGAAACTAGCTTGGTGATTCATGTTTATCTGGGTTATTTTGGCAATTTATATTCAGTTTGACAACTTTTCTAATCTGTACTAAACAATTTATAGATTCTGTATATACTTCATATGGACCTTGTGACCAAAGGACATTTTAATGCCAGCTGGCAATGGGATGCAGAAGGATTGCAGGAATCTCCCGAGGCTAATGTGTTCATTTTAGTTCACCAAAAATGTCACATGAGGTCTCAAATTAAAGGCGGTAACACTGATTATCAATATCACTGTGAAACTCATGTACTGATATTGTGTGTAAGAAGGACTGAATGCAAATGAATGATTGCAAAGCCTTCAGAAAGACTCTAAGAGAGTGAGAAAAACATTTAGGAGTAAAGCCCTAAGTGTATAACAAAGGTTTACTTGAAAATATTGGGGCGGGGGAGGACAGAGGAGACTCTAAACACCCTTCACAAAGGAAATAAAGGGACAGCAATTTTGCTTCATGAAAAAGAGATCTCATGAGGTATTAAGGTATCTCAAGAGGCATCAAGCGGAGTGCCCCAAGGGTCAGTCCTGGGGCTGGTTTTGTTCAATATCTTCATTAATGATCTGGAAGATGGCATAGATTGCACCCTCATCAAGTTTGCAGATGACATTAAACTGGGAGGAGTGGTAAATACCCTGGAGGGTAGGGATAGGATACAAGGGGACCTAGACAAATTGGAGGATTGGGCCAAAAGAAATCTGATGAGGTTCAACAAGGACAAGTGCAGAGTCCTGCACTTAGGACGGAACAATCCCATACACTGTTACAGACTACGGACCGAGTGTCTAGACAGCAGTTTTGCAGAAAAGGACCTAGGGCTTACAGTGGATGAGAAGCTGGATATGAGTCAACAGTGTGCCCTTGTTGCCAAGAAGGCTAGTGCCATTTGCAGATGAATAAGTAGGGGCATTGCCAGCAGATCAAAGGACATGATCATTCCCCTCGATTCGGCATTGGTGAGGCCTCATGTGGAGTAGTGTGTCCAGTTTTGGGCTCCACACTACAAGGATGTGGAAAAACTGGAAAGAATCCAGTGGAGGACAACAAAAATGATTAGGGGGCTGGAGCATATGACTTTTGAGGAGAGGCTGAGGGAACTGGGATTATTTAGTCTGCAGAAGAGAAGAATGAGGGGGGATTTGATAGTTACTTTCAACTACCTGAAAGGGGGCTCCAAAGAGCATGGATTTAAACTGTTCTCAGTGGTACCAGATAACAGAACAAGGAGTAATGGTCTCAAGTTGCGGTGGGGGAGGTCTAGGTTGGATATTAGGAAACACTATTTCTCTAGGAGGGTGGTGAAGCACTGGAATGAGTTACCTAGGGAGGTGGTGGAATCTCCTTCCTTAGAGGTTTTTAAGGCCCGGCTTGACAAAGCCCTAGCTGGGATGATTTAGTTGGGAACTGGTCCTGCTTTGAGCAGGGGGTTGGACTGGATGACCTCCTGAGGTCCCTTCCAACCCTGATATTCTATGATTCTATGATTCAGTCAGGCTTTGGTGAAAACACTGAGGGGAACTTTAGGTGAGATTAGCTTCTTTAGACAAGATAGTAGTTAGTTAATCTCTAGAGAGCACATTATGATTTTGTTTTATATTTAACTATTTGTTTCTAATTTTCTTGCTCATTATTATTTGAATTTCTGTTCTTTGATAATATATTTATAGTGAAAAGAATAAGTTTATTTAGGAGCTGTGGTGTTAAGCAAAGTTGAATCTTATAGGCTGGTAATTCTGTGAGTGCTTAGTGGATAAGGAATTGAAATGCTCCAAGTATTTGGGGGTTGGTGTGAGCCTGTTGTTACCTGTATAGAGAGAGAGACACCTTGTGTGGCCAGAGACTGGTGGTTTCAGGGATCCACAGTAGGCACAGACCATAATGCTTCACAGTATTGCAATTATTAGTGAAGCGCCACCTCTTGCAGAAGTGGAGTAATTGTGTCAACAAGAGAGTTCAGCTGTGCCAATGTAGCGCTTCTAGTGTAGACCTGCCCTCAGAGAATCACAGTTCAGTTTTTGGCTCTGCACAGATTTCCTTTGTGACTTTGGGAAAGTAATTTCATTCTGTTGAGTCTCAGATTCCCATCTGTAAAATGGAGATCAAAATATAAAAATAACGAATTGTTAATGGCATAGATTTCTATGGCCAAGTGTGCATTCAAAAGTGAAGTTGCAACCTTCTGATTAGGCATAACTGATAAAAAAAGCACTACAGGACTGATCACTGCTGCTGCAGAAATCTGCAGTGCTGGATGCTGAATCCAAGCCTTCTTTCATGAGGTAGGAAGGGTGAAGAGTAATAAGAGAAAGGTTTATAAATTGAAAAGAGCTTTAGCAACTCTTCATGTTGCAATTCACAGAGGTTGATCTCCAGTGTACAGGTTATTCCTATGCAGGGGAATTTGGGTTCCTTAGGCACTAGGAGAATATGGGAAATGCATACTGTTATTGAATAATATATTAAGCTCTCATCTTGAATACTACTTTCACTCTTGGCATTTTTACCCCCCCCCAAAAGGGCAATCCAGGGATAGATAGATAGATAGATAGATAGATAGATAGATAGATAGATAGATAGATAGATAGATAAGAACATTTCAATTACAATGTCAAGCACGCACACATACACACACAAACACAAATTAGGAAGTGCAAGAATAAGGATTGCCTGGGCAACCTTAATTTGGCCCTCTTGTGTGTATTCATTGTGGTACAGTCTTTATTACATGACCACTCACTATTTTTTCTACCTAAATTAAAAGGAAAGAGAAAAGCCAACTTGCCCTATAAAATCAATATCCTTTGTAAGCTAAAATATAAACAGAAAACAATGGAGAGAGGACCTAGTAAGTAATAATAATTGGCTATGTATCTGAAGTAACACTATTTCAATATCTGAATTAAGACAAAAATCTCCTATACAAATTAGAGACCAATATCATCAACTAACTTGAGTCTTAGTTTATTTAGGTACTTGGGCTACTAATGACAAATGCAAATGAGTATGGATATATGTGGAGTAATTACCAAGGAGAAAATGATAAAAAAGAACGGGGGTGCACAATAGTGATTAGAAGAAATAACAATAAAAAGATATGGGATTGAGTGTAGAGAAAAACTGTACAGTCCTCAGCTTCCAGAAGTTTTTTCTAAGGAAAGAAAAGGATATATTGCTAACAAAGTACAGTATAAATCAAAAGAAGTAGGATTATCTATATATTAAGTACTGAACAGACTGCACCCAATCTAGTTTATCCAATATTGGTGACCATGCCTTAGAAAGGATATAATTGCTCTCAAAGGGAAGCAGAACAGAACAAACAAAACAAAACCATAGTTCAAAGACTTACATTGTGAAGAAAAATTAAAGTTGGTCTTATTCTCTCTGGAGAGAAGATTTTGTTATGGCCTAATTCAAGTTTTTAAATTGCAAAGAGCATGATAAAATTGATCCAGATAAAGTTTCACACATACAAAGAACACAAAAAACAGTGGATTAGAACTGAAAATTCAGAAATTAGGAGCAAGTAAAGTATCTACTTTTGGTTCCATTCCATCTCCAGACCCATCCTGGCACATCCCCTGTACAACAGCTTATGAGTGGGTCAGCACAAGGCAGCTTTATGGCTGTCTTTCACAGTTCCAGTGCTGGGGAGAATCCATTCTGTTGCGAATGGGGCTTTTTAGAGCCCTTTTAAGCCACTCTGGCCCTTTTAACTAATGTAATAAGGAAAGAGTGGAGGTCAGGATCTCATGAGAAATATCTCAATACTAAAACAATAGTGAGCTGTTCAGCAGAGATTCCAGTTCTGCTAGACAAGACACACATTTATGGCCATGCACAGTGATTAAAAACAACCAACAGAAATTAGTAGTTGCATTTCCCACACTTTTTTTCTTGTGGATTTTCTCAGTGGGGTTGTATTTCCCCTGTGATTCCTGAAAACTAATAATGTAGAGAAGAAAATTAACTGGGAACAGAACTAGGCCAAAAAATCAAAAATTAAAAAAAATTAAAAAATAAAAAGAAGAGGAAGAAAAGAAAAACATTTTAAAAAATCACATTTCTTAGATGTTACTTTAACTCACATCCCACTCTTATCTCTACGTGGGTCATATTGGTAGCTCCCCAGCTGTTTCCCACCTACCTCCTGATAGCTATATCCCTCACTGAGAGTGGAGACCCTTGCCCATCCCTTGACCAAGATGATAGTGGGGAAGGGAGTTGGTTCCAGAACCTCTTTTGCTCCCTGTTCCTCTCTTTTCAAGGTTGTTACAGAATGTTACAGAATCATAGAAAAGTAGGGCTGGATACTGTTCCAAAAAAGATTTGTGTCCCACTGGTGTGCATGTGTTACAGAGTGGGGCCTCACTGCAGATTAAGCCAATTTTTACTTTTTGTTCTACCTTTAGTGGACACTATCCTCTTTATAACAATCCGTAAGATATTTGAAGACTGTTATCAGGTCTCCTCTTGGTATCCTTTTCTCAAAACTAAACATACCCAATTTTTTAAATATCTTTCCTCATCAGTGATTTTTCTAAACCTTTTATCATTTTTGTTGCTCTCCTCTGGACCCTCTCCAATTTGTCCACAACTTTCTTAGGGTGGTGCCCGGAACTGGACACACTACTCCAGCTGAGGTCTCACTGGTGCTGAGTAAACAATTACTTCCCATGTTTTACATATGGCACTTTTATTCATTAGCCTTTTTCATAAATGCATCATACTGTTGGCTCATATTCAATTTGTGATCCACTCATATACCCCCATTCTTTTCTCCAGTGCTACTGAAAAGCCAGTTACTTCCTATTTTTCATGTGGGCGTTTGATTTCTCCTTCCTAAGTTTAGCATTTTGCACTTGTCTTTTTTGAATTTCATCTTGTTAATTTCAGACCAATTCTCCAATTGATCAAGGTCCTTTTGATTTCTAATCATGTCCTCCAAGTGCTTGCAACCTTTCCCAGGTTGGTATCATCTGCCTATTTTATAAGCATATTCTTTACTCCATTATCCATGTCATTAATGAAAATATTGCATAGTACTGGACCCAGAACAGACATCCAATATGACAGTGGTCCATTATTAACTACTCTCTGAGTACAATTTTTTAACCATTTGTGCACTTGTAATTTATCTAGTTTCATGTAACCCACATTTCCCTATTTTATTTATGAGAATGTCACATGGGACTATGTATGAAAGCATATACCCCGTGTTCATACCCTAGACACTATTATAATAGATTCATAGATTCATAGACTTAAGGTCAGAAGGGACCATTATGGTCATCTACTCTGACCTCCTGCACAAAGCAGGCCACAGAGTGTCATCCACCCATTCCTGGAACAAACCCCTAACCTATGTCTGAGTTACTGAAGTCCTCAAATCATGGTTTAAAGACCTCAAGGTGCAAAGAATTCTCCAGCAAGTGACCCATGCCTCACACTGCAGAGGAAGGTGAAAAACCTCCAGGGCCTCTGCCAATCTTCCCTGGAGGAAAATTCCTTCCTGACCCCAAATATGGCAATCAGTTAAACCCTGTATAAGGTATGCCTTGTAAGTTATCATTTGAAAATTCATAATTTGCTGATCAGAATCATCCTGATAAAATATGTATGGCAACACTGTATGTGAAGTTATAAGATTTCCCTGTATAGTCTTATTAACACATGTTCCAAACTCCACAGCCCTGTCCAAACAGATGCTGACAAACAGCTCTTTCCTACTCAAAGAAGTGTATGTTCGCCTTAATTTGCATTTAAGCAGTAAACAGAATCATCAAGCAGGAAGGGAAGACTAAGGAAGTTTAATCAGGTGGAAAAAAAACAGGAGGGAATATCCTTCCATATAAACACTTTGTATCCTGGTTCTTGCTTGGAAATGTTTTTCAAGAGGGGGACTGAAGTTAAAAAAGGGAGGACAACCCCCTAAGGCACCACTTTCTCTCCCTGCCCATTGCATTCACTGCACCTGAAGAGACAAAGGAAAAAGTCATTGGACTCTGGAAGAGGGTTCCAGACCTCAGAGTTTGGGCAGTAGTCTGATGGAGCATGTGAGAAAGTTTGTTTTGCAACTAAGATAGTTTCTTAAGTAAATACTAGTAAACGTTTTATATTTATTTTTCTTGAGGCCTTTTCTGACTTTTATGCCTGTCATAAATAGATAGCTAAGGGTTAATGTTTCTTTAACCTGTAAAGGGTTAACAAAGGGAACCAAACACCTGACCAGAGGACCAATCAGGAAACTGGATTTTTTTCAAAAGTCAGGGAGGCAATTTTTGGAGTCTAAGTCTTTTGTCTGTCTCTCGGCTATGAGAGGCTTCTTTCTGTCTTCAAGCTTCTAATCTTCAGTTTCAAAGTTGTAAGTACAAAGGTAGCAAAACAATAGGCTTTTATATGTTTTGTTTT
>NC_133774.1:67621622-67652291 GCF_003597395.2 Chelonoidis abingdonii | reverse complement strand
CTCCAGGGAAGGTTTTGGGGAGACCAGAGGGAGCCAAAACCCTGGAAATTTTGGATGGTGGCAGCGAGATCAAATCTGAGCTGGTAATTAAGCTTAGAGGGGTTCATGCTAGCTTCTCAGGTTATGAACGCTAAGGTTCAAATCTGAGTAGGAAGCTACGACAATGCCTCATTACTTGAACTCATTTATCTGTCTCTTTGTAGTTAATAAACTTGTTTTACTGTTTTATCTAATTCAGTGTGCTCAAGTGGAAGTGTCTTGGTAACTCCATTTGGGGTAACAAGTTTGTGTGCATTTTATTCCCTTAAAGGAATAACGGTCTTACCATACTTGTACTATCCAGCAGATATCTGGGCAGTACAGGACATACATTTCTGGGGGGAAATCTGGGACTGGGAGTGTGTTGAGGTCACCCTGTGGTAATTTTTAAGGCTGGTAAGAGCGAGGGTGTGACTCACTGGGTGTGACTTGCATGGTTGAGACTGTTTGTGAGCAGTCCAGGTTGGAGGCAACACCAACAAGGCATTGTAAAGGCCACCCCAGGTTACAAGGCAGAGATGATACAGCTACTTATTAGTCTGGATTGGACCCTTTTGTGTCAAAAGCTTTACTAAAATAATGATAAATCACATCTATTCCCCTTATGCACTAAGACAGTAACCCTGTCAAAGAAGGGAAATAGGTTGGTTTGGCTTGATTTGTTCTTGACAAATCCATGTTGTCCATTACGTAACATCCTATTCTCATCTAGGTGCTTACAAAATTATTGTTTAATAATTTATTACAGTATCTTTCCGGGTATCAAAGTTAGGCTGGCTGATTTATAATTTCCTGGGTCATCTTTGTTCCCCTTTTAAAAGATAGGTACTATGTTTGTCCTTCTCCAGTCTAGGATGTCAACCATCCTCACTGAGTTCCCAAATATAATTCTTAATGGTTCTGAAATTGTTTAAGGTAGTCCCTTACATTCCTGAATTTTGTCAGGCTCTACAGACTTGAATAAATCTAATTTATCTAAATATTCTTTAACATGTTCTGTCCCTAATCTGGCTTGTATTCATTTCCTCTTGTTGTTAATATTAATTGCGTTAAGCATCAGGTCACAATTAACTTTTTTTATTGAAGCTTGAAGGAAAATAGGCATCAAATATCTCAGTCTTCTTGGTGTCATCATGATTAGCTCTCCTTTCTCACTAAGTAGAGGACCTCTACTTCCAGGGTCGGCGCTAGGGTTTTGAGTGCCCTAGTCGCGCGAGCAGCCGACTGTCCGCAGGCACCACTGCGGCAGCTCCACGGGAGCTGCCTGCCACCCCCTCCTGCGGCGCCCTGACCCAGGGAAACCCCGGGCTGCCGGCTGCCGCGGTGGCACCCTGACCCAGGGGAAACCCTGGGCTGCCGGCTGCCGCTGGCAGCTCAGACTCTCTCTCTGTCTTAGCAGCAGGGCTGCTCAACCATTTAAACAAAATTTGGGGGCACTTTTTGGCGCCCCCAAATCTCGGCGCCCTAGGCAACCGCCTAGTTCGCCTAAATGGTTGCACCGGCCCTGTATACTTCCCTTTGTGTTTCTCATGCTCTTAATGTATTTACATAACTTCTTTATAGTTTGCTGTTGTCCCTTTAATATTGTTTTTTCCAGAAACTGCTAACTCTCCTGAACTCCTTTTTCTTTTTTCTTCCCATGGGACTTTACCTACTAGTTCTCTGGGTTTGTGAAAGTCTGTTTTTTTGTAGTCCATTGTCCTTATTCTGCTGGTCTCCATTCCTTCTTTTCCTTAGAATCACAATTATTATTTCATAATCACTTTCACCTAAGTTGTCTTCCACTTTAGGATTCACAATCAGTTCCTTCCTGCAAGTCAGAGTCAAGTCTAAAATGATGGCTCCTCAGGTTACTTACATCCATCTTTTGAAACAAGAAGTTGTTCCCAACACATTCCAATAACTTATTGGACATTTTGTTGTATTACTTTTCCAACAGATTATTATGCTAATCTAAGTTTCTGGCAATTCAATTGGCCTCAGAGAAGTTGTCCAGAGGTTTAAATCATTGCAGAATTGGACTCATTATTATGATAGTTGAGCTTTAAAATTCCATCTGTCTTGTACAAGATTTCTAGTCTGATTGAGTGATTTCCATATAATAGTATTGACATTCTTTTCTTGAAAGACAGATGGAACTTTAGGTTTTTAGGGTCATACATTTTACAATCTCATTGAATAGGGCAGTTCATAACTAATAAGAACGTTACTACGAAAAAAGGTGTTTTTTTTAAAAAAAAAATCATACATTAGTTAACACATGATAACTAACATATGGTGCAATCCTAGTATGGGCAAGGCAGTTGTACTTTTAGCATTTGACTGCCTTGTCCACACAAAGACTTTACCACATGTTGGCAAATACATTGTAAAAAAAATCCACGTCCAAGGTTTTCTTCACAACCTGAAAGACAAGACACTTTTATTTATTAAATGAAAGTTTGATTATGAAGAAAACTAAAATCTGCAGTATTTATTCCTGTAGCCCTAACAACAGTACATGATGGAAGTCCAGAATCAATGTCTGACATCATCACTAACATCTGATGAGAACAGCTGATGCAAACCAAGTAGTCAGCCAGCTGCTTCAATTTCTCTTGCTAAGAAGAATGAGTTGCTTTTCTGTGTTAAAATCTCAGAGGATAAAAACTTCAGCCTGTAATATTTTTCATGTTGACGTCCTTCTCTGCTGAAGTCCTTATCCCTATGGAGGTATCAGTGCAAAAGAAGTTTTGTGGAGAGAAAAATTTCATCATTTAAATTCTTATTTTTATTTAAAAAATCCAAAAGGTTAAAGACACATAATAGTGACTGTCTTCAGGAGAATATTTTTTAAACGCCTTCCTGTCAAAATAGGTCCTTCAATTGTGTACATTACTTTCCTTTTGGCTTCAGGCAATAAACCACATCTCAGAAACAATTTTTTTTCTCTTGGGTAACATTTTACTGCTTTTGTGCTTAGAGCCAGCCAATATTTGTACAACATACATCGCACAGAGATATAATAGATAATTTGTGAATATTATTTTTGTTGTTTTTTACTTATACAGAAGTAGAAAATACAACAAAATATTAATGTCCAAATGAAGAGAAGACTCTATTAGATTATATTAAAATATTTACACTGTATAGAAAAATAGAGACAGTATATAAACATGCTGAATTATCTAAGAATATTCAGAGCAAAGCTGAAAATACATAAACTTTGAGTGTATCCAGGGAAAGAAATGAAATGGAAATATGGGGTTGGAAAAGATTCCATGGAGCACCAACAGTCCAATAAACTCAGTGATTCCCAATTCTGATTCCTTTTACATTCATGCAAATGGGTTGACTTCATTGGAGATTTTAAGTCAAGTTAAACCAGCTAAGTATCTTGTCCACTAGAGGGAACAGAGATACGAGGCCTGGCTAGAAATAAATTACAATGCTAACAGTAGTTGATTTCAAAAATTTCCTTCCATTTTTACATGTATTTATCACAGTCTCATATATTTTATTTAGGTTAATACTCACATACTTTGCTTCTGTTCCACACAGGGATTGGAGATCAGCTGTCAACATGGTAAGGGAAGAAAAGTCACTTCCACATGCGATTTGTTTACTGATGTTCCTAGTAACAACTCTGTTGTTGGAAATAGCTTCCTTTTCTGTTTAATTTCATTTCTCACTGAGCAATAGCTCTTAACAAACATGAAAAAATCAGCTACAATATTCTTTGCCTATAAATGCTGTTGAAACTTTTGATTTAGTATGAATGATGTCAAGTATCAGAGGGGTAGCCATGTTAGTCTGGATCTGTAAAAAGCAACAGAGAGTCCTGTGGCACCTTATAGACTAACAGATGTATTGGAGCAAAAGCTTTCGTGGGTGAATGCCCACTTCATCAGATGAATGGGTTTCCCTAAATAAACAGCAGAACTGATTAAATTCTAAAAAAGCACTCAGTGTACTGAATGCAGCTTCATGCTCAGTTTATTATATTTATATATGTATTCTGCAAACGTTTTAATGTAGCAGGTTTGGAGAAAGAAAAATAAAGTGCTTGAAAAACTTCATTAGAAAAAAATTCTGCAAATAAAAATAAATGAGAATTGAGATTAAAATTAAAATATTTCAGTATGTTAAAATGTGGTAAACAACTCACCAAAGGACCTTGATTCTGGAAGGCTATGAGCCCTGTCTGTTCCCTCAAAGTCAATGGGAACTGTGCGTGCGAAGAATCCATTAAAATCAGACCACTTAAGATGGCCATATTAGGTGTATTTAGGTAGCTAGCTAAAGACATCCCAGTTTGAAAACTTTGGCCCAGATCTTCTAAGGTAGGTGCCAAACTCCCATTAAAATCAATTTGAGTTAGGTACTGAAATATCTTTTGAATATCTGGGCATTACCCTTATTGACTTGTATTACAAGTTATTACAAGAAATGGGATGCCAACCCACAAACCCTAATTCTGCCCCTGCAGAATCTGGCAGCTTCCTTTGAAGTCAGTAGCTGTTGGCTCTATGTGAATTGAACTAAACTGTTGACAAAGCTCTTTTGACATTTAGGGTCAGTTTACTATGTTTTGGAAAAAGGTTCAGGATTACAATTGCTCTCTAATTTACACTCTAATTGTCAATACACATTTTGAAATCAAAGGTTTCTGAGTATTTCAATGAAGTTTTGAGGACATTTCTGCTGATGTGGTGAAAATGGATGATTTACATAAAAAAGTATCAAAAGTTCAGGTGCAATTATTGTGAAGGCACCTGTATATATTGTGTCCATATGCTGTAATCCAGATCATTTAGGGGCTGTGTCACCCCATCTCTGCAACCTGGGGTGCCTCACAATGCTTTGCTGCTGTAGCTCCCAAGCTGGTCTCCTCACAAAGAGCAAATAGCATGTATGTGACACCCTGAATATCTGTGTATAGCCACAGCCCTGGTCCAGCAGCTCAGACCCCAGCTGCCTGTCAGCAAACACCAGCCACACTGTGGCATCCAGAGGCATTGGTTACTACTTGCAGGATGACCCCAAAACATTCCCAGTTCCAGTTCCCTCCACCACAAAAAGTGTGTCCTGCACCATCCAGCCCTCTCCTGCACAGTTCAGATATATTAGGTCCATTGCCCCTTTAAGGGGATCAACATATAACATCAATTGCTACCTGAAAATGGAGTTACCCAAACAATTCACAATACTGGATTAGTTTTAATTACAGAACGAAACAAGTTTATTTACTTACAAAAAGATAAAATTTAAGTGAGTACAATTAATGGGATATTACAATTAGTAATGGTTACAAGAAAAATAAAGATAAAATGCTTTCTAAACTTAACAAACCAGGCTTGTTTTCAGTAACATTTCTGACCAAACTCTCAGACCACAATCTGCACCTCAAGTCAAATTGCTGTTTCTTTTGTCTTCTTAAGTGAAAAGAGAGAGATGGGAGAGATCACCTGGTGTGTTTTTGCCCCTCACTTTAATAGTCCACTCCCCCTTTGAGATGCATTTTCCTAAAGGTTAGCCCTGAAAACAGAGTTTATGCAACCAGTAAAAGTGTCTAGTAGTGACATTGTTATTTCTTCTCATCTCTGTTTGTTGAAATTCAGATTTTTCTTGTCTCTTGTCTTTTCCCTCTAACTATCTGAGGACCCTGTTTAGAACTTGTTTGTAAACTGAGATAAATACTCACTCTTATGTTTAAGTCCTGCTTGACCTGGCCTGCCTAGTTGGAGCTACATGGGTTTGAACATGTGCCAAATTCATTCAGGGGGAAGGCATAACTTTACATATAATATCACTGCAGACATTCCACCAGGATTTTATTGACCAGTATGTTATTAGTTTTCGAATGATGCCTTACAAAGCATGTTTTGTAAAAAGATTATTACAGTAGTGTGTAGGGTGTGAATACAGGGGTGCATTCCTCAGACTTGCCAAATAAGCTAAAGTCTAGTTTTAACAGGATCTATGTGAATATGTGCGTGTGTGTGTAGTGTGTGCATGGAGGAGGGGATCTGAAGCAACTGCAGTATCTGTAGCCATGTAGCTGCACTATTTTATGTAGCTGTATTCATTTCAGTGCTTTATTATGACATAACGTACATCAACATTACAAGCTGGCAAGCAGAGATAAATAGTGGCAAAGCTTTTTTTATGCTATTTTGTGCAGCTGAATACTTTGGAATCTCATTTTTGACAGTTTCAGGCTGAAGTATCATATTTTCCCAGAAACATTATTTAAATTCACAGATGAATGGGACAAAGTTCTTAAAAACCATAGAGCAGCATCACATGTATGCAAACACAGAAACAAAGAGCAGAGTTTACCAACAGTAGTTAAACTCTGCGAGATTCTCCTTCACTATTGTCTTTATTTTAATGGGCAAAGGTAGAGGCTTTTCAATAGATAATGTCAAAGAAGCAGCAAGAAAAAACTGACTATAGCTTGATTTAATAGATTTTTACTGTCTTAAAAATCATTTATTTCTTTTATTTTTGTTCATTTTATTTAATTTATAATAATGATTCCATCAAGTGCTTAGCCAAGCCTCAATGCACTTTTTACATATTTTAAATATACAATCAGGTACAAAAGCTAGCTATCTCTCCCTCTCCCAAAATAATAATAGTAGTAACGAGAATCAATCCCAAACGTTTTCTGAGTCGGTCTACATATACCAGGCATGATTGCCTCCCTCCCATTCCCAAAACGGAGGAAAATGAATGAGTATTGCAGCATGTCCTGTAGGTCAACATATCTGATCTGTTCCAAAGCTGAGGGTCCCTTACAGGGACCCTTCTGGCAGTCCCTTTTCTATTAGATTGGGAGATTGTCTGCATTAGTATTATTGTAGCTATACCTGTGCAAATCTCAAGTGTGGAAATGCTGCACCCGTGTAAAGTGGGGCTTATATATAATAAGAACAGGGGTTCTCAAACTGGGGGTTGGGACCTCTCAGAGGGTTACGAGGTTATTACATGGGGAGTCACAAGCTGTCAGTCCTGTTTTGCCTCTAGCATTTACAATGGCGTTAAATATATACAAAAGTGTTTGAGAACCACTGAATTAGAGTGACCCACCAATATGAGAGCCTCTAATGTCTGGCAGCTATGATACAAGACAGTGCAAAACTCTAAGGCATGCAAGTTCCAAGCCATCGAAACCATTGTAAGGCAATCAGATGGAAGGATAAAATCCTCACAGTACTTTCTGATTGCTTTCAGCAAGAACTAGCATCACCAGCTGACAGATCTAGCAATATCAGCACTTGATCTCCATCTGTCACCAAGAGGAAATCTTCTCTTAATGCCACCAGCACAGTCTTTGTACAGACTCTGTACTCAGATTGCTTGATAAATGTCAAGGAGATCTGAGACAATTAAGGCTCTCTCTGCTTTCTCAACAAACTTATCCAGCAATGGAAGATTAGATACTGGGCAGTTATTGGTAAGAATGTCAAGTGGTGATTTCTTAAGTAAAGGCAAACTACAACAAAACCCGCAACCTACCTTCAATGAGCTTGAGCATGCTCAACACTACTAAAAATCAGGCCATTTATTTGGGTGCGTTGGTATAGATTTACAAGCTTAGATAGGCTACTATTCTTGAAAATATTTGTATTCCATGTATTTCGTATTCAAATCGATGCTTGTGTTAAGGTTACTGACATGATTAAGGACCTAATTCTGTAAATCCTTAATCACAAATCATTGACTTCAGTGGACTACTCAAACAACTAACAGCTTCTTATATGATTAAAGACTTGCAGAGCAGGGTACTAACTCCTCAGGAAAAATGGAAGATTTTTGACAAATAGGGCTTTTGTATAGCACTAATGATGTATGCTGTACCAGATGAGAGATTGTTATTTTCTGTATAACAGGTTAGGTTTAATAGTTATGCTCCTGGATATGTTAGGAAATTATTCTTCTCAAAGAGTTAAGTTTTATAAATTATAAGAAATCTGAAAAATGTGGAAACACCTTTAATTATATCTGATGGATATGGATATTTCCCTTGAGTCTTCAGTATTTTTTTTTTGTAATTAGTCTTTTACTAAATTACTTTTGATGGAATCAGATAAGAATGATAGAAAAAATATAAAAAGAATCAAGTTACATGCTAATGAATAATTCTGTTTTTCTAAAAGAAAACAACAAGCTTCCAACAGCATTTATTCTCTGTAACTACAAATATCTAAGTACAAAATATTGCATGTTTTACAGGGCCTGTTTTTGTGGCATTCTGAAATAAAGTACTTAATAACTAAACTCATTAATGCTAATGGTAAATCAGTGAGATTAAATATTTCTATAAATCATTTTATTAATAAAACAGAGGGCTCATTAAAAAGCTATTGAACTGTAAAGATACAATATTTCAGTATCAACATTTTATAAACATTTCAATTAGCGCAGGTTGACAAGGTAAAGGAGGCCGCATAAAATACCCAAGCTACAGAATAGGAAATAGAATGCAGACTCAGCTTCTTGAGAAATAAAGGATGTTTCAGTGGGGGCCATAATTGCATAGCAAATGGAACATTTTTTAAAATAAATATATGGAGAGATTCTAATTTGTGCTTTTCAAGGACCTTCTGAAGGACTATGTGTTACTACCATACACTATATCATTTTATTATTATCCTTACAAGGGTGACTGCCAACCTAAAAGGAATTTGAACAGTTGAGGGAGGACAAAGAAGTACTTACTTGAATATACTCACACAAATAGTGATAGTTTAGGAGAACAAAGTGAGGAATAAAGTGCCCTCACTAAGAATGTTTAACATATGTAAATAGTGAAAAATGATAGCGAAAAGTCTTCATTTCAAATGCGCTACAAGAAATGTGAAAGCAGAAAATAAGTACTAGGAGGATGTCGGTTACACAATATACTGATTCTTTCCCATGTCAAACCGTTCTTTTCCTTTAATTGGAACAAATGTTAAAAATTTAAAAAATAAAAATTTGCAAGTGCCTAATGTGATTAATAGGAAAAAAAAATCAGTTAATTTCACCCTCAAGCTGTTCTCTCTTCTCCACTTCTATATGATCCACTCTTTTTTCAAATTAATATGTTAGCTTTGGGGCTGTGAAAAACATATTGGCAAAAGAGATAATCTATTGCCTAGGTGCTTTAAAAAATAGCATGGTTTTAAGAGCTTTTGATTCCTCCCAAAGCCAGACAAATATCGACACTCAAACCCTTAGTTTTGTGTATTATGTTCCATGCAGGGAAAACAAGTCTTTTCATTTTGGGTTCAGCATGTCAAAGAATATAATGTAAGTGACTGACTATCGGGCTCATATTTGCACTTGAGCTGCAGGACTAAGCATCTCAAACTTTACTCATTGTGCAGGGGCTGGGGTGGTCACATGATATTCTGCATTGACTTTGTCCTAAATGTATGAAAGCAACACCTGGAAGGACTTCTCACCTTAAGACCTTCAGGGAAAAGGCTGCTGTGTATCCCATGCAAAACATAAGTTATTTCCTGTGCACAGCCATCCTTCTTTTTATTTTGGTCCTGATCCAGTGTTATATACGTATATCAATGGGGAATTGACCTAAATGTGTGCCAGATCATGCCCATTGTTCAGGTTGTATGGGTCTTTAATTTTGACAAGGTATATAAAGTTGGGTTTCTTTATATTTTATAATCAGCAGAGTTTTGAAATGTGCATTATCATTTAATGGGCACAATTCCTTTCTTTCTATCCATTCTGCTGGCACTGTTATAAAGTCATAGAATTTAATGCCAGAAGAGACCACCAGATCATCTAGTCTGACCTCCTTTATATCACAGGCCAACACCACTCAGCACTCACACACTAACCTCAACAACTGAAATTAGACCGAAGTATTACAACTCACTATTATGTGCCAGAGGCAGAGAATAGGAGGAAATGAGGTACACCAAAGCCTCAGGCTTGCTCAAAGGCAAGGAAATGATTATGTGAAATATGCTGCAGAGGAAAGCAGAACACACACCTTGTCAGGGTTCCCTCCCCACTCTGAACTCTGGGGTACAGATATGGGGACCCACATGAAAGACCCCCTAAGATTATTTCTACTAGCTTAGGTTAAAAACTTCCCCAAGGCACAAATCCTTCCTTGTCCTTGGATGAGTACTGCTTCCACCACCAAGTGAGTTAGACAAAGATTCAGGAAAAGAACCACTTGGAGTTCCTGTTTCCCCAAAATATCCCCACAAGCCGCTTCACCCCCTTTCCTGGAAAGGCTTGAGAATGACCAAGGTGAGAACAGAACAGACCTTTGGGTTTTTAGGACACTAAAAACCCAATCAGATTCTTAAAAAAACAGAACTTTATTATAAAGAAAAAGTAAAAGAAGCACCTTTATAACATCAGAATGGAAGTAATTTACAGGGTAATCAGATTCAAAACACAGAGTACTTCCCCTATAGGCAAAACGTTAAAGTTACAAAAACAGGGATAAACCTCTCTCAGCATAGGGAAAATTCACAAGTTAAAACAAAAGATAATCTATTTCCTTGCTATTACTTACTATTTCTATAATATTAGATGCTTAGTTCAGATTTGGCTTAGGGAGATGTATTTTCCATGCCCTGGTTCCTTGCTGACCTGGAGAGAACAAAGGAACCCAAAACAAAAACCTTCCCCCACAGATTTGAAAGTATCTTCTCCCCTTTGCTCAGGTCCCAACTAGGTTATTTGAGCTTCTTAACCCTTTACAGGCAAAGGAGGGATTAACCGTTTACAGGGTAAAGAGGGATTTTATGCTACCCTTAACTGTATGTTTATGCCACACCGTCTCCCAAAGTTACTGTCAATCTGACCTGGGGGAAAATTCCTTGCTGACCTTATGTATGGTATTAGACTCCCCTGAGCTTGTGAGGAAGAATCAGGCAGCCGAACACTTCAGAGAGAGAATGCTTGATGCTAACTCAGAGCCCTGGCCTTCCCTGTCCAATGTCCCATCTCTAGCCATGGCCATCCTTGATGCTTCAGAGGAAGGAGATAATAAAAACATCAACCCATAGTGCACTATGGGGGTGGGAAATCCCTTCCGGATTCCTGCAGGTCACTGGCTGAAACCCTGAAGCGTGAGCTTTTATATACATATCATATAAACAGGAAACAGGCTAGATTCATTGAGTTACAGACTCTGAACCCAAACGGCCAAATCAGCCTTCAAGTAAGTGGTGCAATAAAGTTAATGGAATAGCAGTCGCTTACCCAAAGACTGAATTTGGTCTAGTAACTCTCATGTAAATCCTTCTTTAGCTCTTTTACAAAAATATAGTATCCATCAACCAATGTGTTCTTGGGTTGGCAAATTGTCATCTGATGTAAAAATTTTATTTATCAGTTCATATTGTTACAGTATTGTTATAACAGAACTAATGGCTTACATAATAATATTCATATAATAAATTCTTCAAGCAGCTGCAGACAGGACATTTTCTAGCAGATAATCTGTGCAATGTTGAGGGTAAGCATCTGCACTGGACTGAAAGAGGACATATTCTTGATAGGTAACCAATCTCTAGTAACCCAAAAGCTTTCGGTATTCACTGCCTTTCTAAGAGTACAGATTTAAGGAAGAAGGACTCTAAGAAAGATGGGGAGATAGTATGCTAAAAGATAGAAAATGATACACATGATGAATTCAACTCTTTTTGAGGATGTACAAACAAAATATGACTAGCAGGTCACTTTGAATTAATGTATTATGACTTGAAAAGTCAGCCACACAAGAACCCTTCAGTACTGATAACGGTGCAGTTTACATCTGTAACCTTTATACCAACAGACAACATTAACAAACAAATGCTATTGTACTCTTAACATAAAAATTAGTTCCTATATTTGTTTTCCTTTTGATCTTAAGTAGCAAACTGTGCATGTAGGATATTAAGCCCTGGTAATTTTCTGTCGATAGCTGCTGTATAATTTAGCCAAAATATAAATATTATGTTATGTTAATTGTAATGATTTGGATGTACTGCTGGCACATTTCCTAGAAATCATCAGCCAAAAAATATTCTATTATTTGGAAATTTTATTAAAGCATGCAAACTTGTAACAAATGCTTGAAAAGTAAATGTGCTCTGAGGAAGCACATTTGATACCTAGATATTGGTTAGGGAGGGTTTAAGGTTCATGTGAAAGGCCAAATCAAGACTAGAATTTGAGCTTGTATATGACACCATCAAAATTTTGTGAAATACCCATGTAAGATTTTTGGCTTCATCTAAACCAGAACCAGAAAACAGGTCACATCTTACTTTGATTCCAATCTGCAAACAGAATACACAGTGGTATGTTTTACTGATTTAAATTGAATCTTTCCCACCCATGTTAGAAGCAGTTTAGATGTGATGTGCTGGATTTAGCTCCTCTCTATGTAAAAAGCTTTACAATATATTTGGAACATCTAAAGTGTTTTCATTAAAATATATATGGCTAAATTTTGATTAATATGTAAGTTATTTATCTTACAGACTGTTTAAATCTAATGAACACTTATGCTAATCATTTTGGCATCAGAGATACAGAAATAAACTGAAATAATGTATAACAGCCAAGTACAAGAGTTTACTGGGGTCAAAAAAATAATCATTAAAAATAAAATTTATCCCTAGTGATGTTGGCAGTTAGGAAAGAAAGATTTGGCATGTAAGATGAGTTCTTAACAACTATAAAAATACTTTGCCCTCACACAGCTGCTTTTATCTGATGATATCAAAGCATTTGTCAAACATTAACTATTTAATTTCACAATACTCCTCTGAGGTAAATAAAGGATAATTTCATTCTGAAGTGTAAGATCACAAGGTTTAACAAATATACTACCCAACAATGAATGACAGGAAGTGAAGAAGTGTATTGTATCCAGCAGAAATTGCAAGAAAAATGTAGGCAAAATATATTATTGAGGTTGAAATGTGGTCCTGACCACAAGGATTAACATCATCATCTGCTCCTATGAAGTGTGTCATTATCTCTTTAACTAGTTCAAATGTCCAGGATCTCTGTTTCATTTCTCATCAGGAATACAGCACCTTCAGCAGCATAATGTTTCTTAACAACATGCTGGGTACAGACTGGAAAGGAAGAATGACACCTACTGAATCACCAACACTATCTTCTTCAGCATCTATGTTTTCCATCCAGCTACTCATTGCTGGAAATTTTCATTGCTGGTTGGCCAAAAGAAAAATGATAGTGTCTGCCAAAAGTGACTTCTACTCATTCCATGAAGAACTAACAGTTATGGATGATTTGATTTTTGAAGGTGAAAGGCTCGTAGTACAGTGCTCGGCAAATTACGGTTCATTTATTTGGGATATGTGGAAGTACAGAAGTGTAAGTGCAGGGCCAAGTGTGAATGCACATATTGAACAAAACATGCTAAAATATCCACTTTGCTTGCATCATTGAATGCTAGCCTCTGCAAAACCCAAGAACCTCCATAAAATGCCATCTCATCCATGGCAAAGGTGACATCAGATATTTTCACAGTAAATACTGTGCTTCTAGAGGACTATTACAATCATTATTTTTGCTGGAATTACTGGAAAATACAAGCTTCCAAAGTGACCAGTAAATGTAAATGCTTCTTTGTCTAACACAGAATAAATAAAGGGTTGGTATCCGACAACATCACCAATTACAATTCACAAAGATCCCAAGAGTCTGCAAATAATTATGATTCGACTCACACAACAATTAGCCCCCACTATCTCAATCAAACAAGCAAATAAAAAAAACTCACTATGAATCATAAAATACCTAATGAAATAGACCGGTACCATGCTATGTTGGAGTAGATGAATCCATGTACTGGTAATATTGGATCACTTGTTCAGATGAATTGTGGTTTACGTTAGATTTTGTCTTCCACAATTTAGTAATAAATATCTAAATTCATTAGTCCAGGTACAGCTCAGGAAAAGTTTAAAATTAAACTCCTCCAGTCCAGATTATTACAACAGAAACATGAAAGCCTTACCTCTTCAGGAAGAAGAGAGAGTTCACATGCAGACTCTTGAAGAAAAAGTAAATCATGTATTTAAATATCTGGAAGTTAATTTTACTCTAACTGGTCCTGATTTTGATTTAACGAGGTATAATTTCAGACCATAACACCATTTTCAGTGAAGGTGCTACCTATGAAAATAGGAGAGTTTCTTCCACAAGTGTAGGAACTCCACCTCCGTGAGAGATGGGGTTAGGTTGGTTCAACTGCATTGATCACGTGGTGTGAATTATTTGTTAGGTGCAGCTAATGATACAGGATCTACCCATGCGAAAAACAAAAACATTCCATGGTATCAAAACATCACAATAACCTTTCTTAGAGAGGAATATATTGTTTTAATTCAGCATACCTATTGCTAGCTGAGTACTTGTTTTAATTCAGCATACCTATTGTGAAAAGTTGTTTAAACCTGTTACTTCTGGAATTTTATTATCAATAACAAAAGCACCAGCATATTAATTTATGGCTAAACATAGAACTTAGATTGATACAACTTCTAATCTTGGAGAAGCAGAGGGGTGCTCATGTGAATTAAGATATAAATTTCTGGGTATAGTTGATGGCACATCTTAAGAAATTAGATTGTTTTCTCATGAGCATTATGGATACTTGAACCATGAAGGGAAGTGGTTCTGGTGCCTAAACTGTGAATGTTATTGAGAAAATGAGATTTATCTTGTAAAATATGTCCTAAACCCATTAGTACTAATCCATTAAAAGGTATTATGTTGTTAGCTAAGGACAGGGAGGTCAGTTGTACTCAGTTCTGATCCTTCAGGAGTGCTGGATCAGCAGCAATCCACGTGATCCTGATTTAAGATTGTCAGATTATTAGCCATTCAGCGCCGATTTTTATTTCGATTGCTGGTCTAGGTCCTACCCGGAAGATAGCTTATGCTGTCTTCAGTCCTTCCCAGGCCACAGCATTCTTTCTGGCTTTGCTGTTGCCTTATGGCTTTTGAGTCCCTATTATTTTCTTTCAATAGCCGTAAGTATATAATAACATTTGCTGTCATGGGCAATTTTCTGTGTTAAAAGCCAGAGAAAGGGACTGGGAAAGTGTTACCATGTAGGCCAGTATCAGGACATATTATTCTGTGGTGTGTTCCTGAGAGTTGCTGAGCTATCCCCCTCTATCATGAGTGTAATGGGCATTCAACAGCTCTGAGAACCAGGCCTTGGTACATCATTTGACATTGGTGGAAATACTCTGAACATTTTGCTAAGAAGATGCTAAATTGTTGAAATATTTTTAACTCGGAGTCTGGACTTAACACCGATTAAAATGTATCCAAAATTAACATTTAATTAACATTCATATTTGATTAACTAACATTAACACTGATTAACATTTAAGAGAAATAATGAGAATTGCCTTCCTTGCTCATTAATGTAGCCTCCAGTAACACTTGCACAACACAATAACAGTGGAGTATCACTTAGTAACTCATGACAGATTTTGATTTAATGAATGATTTTTTTTCCTTCAGCAAATACAAGGTATTCACTTTGGGCACTTTTAGTATCAATATAGGAATATTTAATGGTTCAGACTATTAAGCCTTCAAGTCTCCTACTTGGGGCAGTGGCCAGTGCCTCAAGCTTCAAAAGACGGTGGAATCTCCCCATACTGCAGCTAGCCACCAGTAGAATGTAGTGGACTCGGGCGGGGAAATAGAAAGAAATTCCTTCCTTTTCTGTGAAGATCAGTCAAAAGTATGCAGTTAATAAATGTACTGTGCTTTCTCTCAAAACAATCTGTCTCCTTAATGATTACAGAGACCTCACACCAAATTCTAAATGGGGTTTAAATCAGCAGGATTACTCCAGTGAACTTCAAGGAGAATTTAACTTCTCATGTGTTTTACAGAATTTTTAATATTATTTAAATATCATCCCTAGATTTAAAAAGCTTTGATGATACATATTGTGTATTTAAAAACCTTTTAACATGTTCCCAGAAGATTTTTTTCAACGTTTGTGCAAATTGGTTGTATGAATCAGTGTCAAGTGTTCTAGGTTTTATGCTATCACAACATACCTCTCCTTCTCTGTTGTTAATCTGAATGCTCTGAGAAGAAACATTTTCTAATGCATTGCAGAAACCATCAGATTTGCAAAGAAACTCAGAAAATCATATTGTTTTAGGAACAGACTCTCATTTATGCAAATATTTGTCTCAGTTAAATGTATGCTATGGTGTTCTGATAAACTGGTGGTGATACAATATGTGAAATACAAATGTTGCAGAAACTCTTGTGGTATCACAATTTAGTATGGCTTTTACAGGACAGATCAGATTTAGAGGAATTTAATCTATTCTTGCATTTTTCTGTTGACCCACAAAGCAATTTTCATTAACAAAGGACTGATGGGTCAGGTTCCAGATCCAGAGTAGGCTTGATATTTGTGCTCAAACCTGAATCGAGCTAAGGTTTCAGATCAGGTTTTGATTCAAAAGCACAGAAGTCTCATGAGCTGTTTTTCATTACATTTTGACTCAAGAAACTGGCAAACTTGTATAATCAGATGTTATAGTAAGATTTCTACCCTCCTGATCCACATCTGGAGCACATTTGGAAAATACACCTCTTCTGCTCTTGGGTCTGAGCTGGAATTAAAAGTATAGGATTAGGTTCAAATCCCAGAATTCATCCCCCCATGTTCACTTTATTTTCAGAAAACTTCAGGTCTTTAGGAGGCAAAGTGAAGGATAATTTTTTTAGCAGGTGCTTTCTCTACGGGCAGTCTTTTCCCTGCCAGCTAATTTCTGAGCAGAAGGCAGCAGACCATAAGGAAATGTGACTCCAAAGCATAGCATTGCCCTTAATGAAAAAGTGAGGAGAGGAGAAAGTGGAAGGAAAGAGTCTCTTTCTACAGCACTACTACAGCAAACTCCCAAATATGAAAGGAAATGAACTGAGTGTGAAGAAGAGATTTCTGAATAAGTATGTTACTAATGAAACAAAGTAAAATAAAGTACAAAAATCCCATTTCAAATTTTCAAATAGGCTTTTCAAACAGTGCTTGCTAATTTTGCCCTCTATGATAATAATAATAATAAATAAATAAATAAACATATTTATAAAGCACCTAGGATGCTGAACAACAGTCATAAAAATAATTTCTTATTAACTAATAAAAATAATATCCGAACCTCAACAAAATTACAAACAATGTAGGTTAAAAAAATACCAAATACCAAATACCAAAACAAAAACACAATACAAACAGAACAATAAAGCAACAACAGTGGAAGCAGGGCTGAAAGCAGATGGGGGGGCCCTTAGGCTGCTCTTGCGCCCTGCCCCAGGCCCCCTGAATCCTCTGGGCAGCCCTGAGTGGAAGTAATTTAAAAACACTTCTGTACAGCCACATACCAGATTATTAGGTAATTATAACTACCAAATCAATACTGGATCAACTTCTACTGGTGAAAGAGACAAGCTTTCAAGCTACACCAAGCTGCAAAAGAGCTCTCTGCGCAGTTTGAAAACTTGTCTCCCTAATATCTATCTTGTCTCTCTAATATACTGGAACCAGCATGGCTACAACAACACTGAAAATCTATTATTATTATTATTTTGTTTAATATTTACATAACAGTACCATAAAGAGTCCATACTCAGATCAGGACCCTATTGTGCTAGGCACTCTGAATTGCTATGTGTCTAAACTGCAATTTAAAAACCATGGGTTAGCCCATGCTAGCCGAGTTGGGCTTATGGGATTTGAGCAGTGGGGCTGTTTAATTGCAGTGTAGACATCTGGCCTCAGCCTGGAGCCTGGAATGTAAGACCTTGTGAGGTAGAAGGGTCCCAGAGCTCAGGCTGCAGCCCGGAACTGGAATGACTACATCGCAGTTACACAGCCCTGCTGCCCATGCCCTGTGAGCCTGAGTCAACTGTCAAGGGCCAGCTGTGGATGTCTAACTGCAGTGTAGACATACCCATAGAGGTAGATCCCAGTGCTGAAGAGTTTAGAGTCTAACCTGTCTGGATCCTACAAACAGTTCCATGTGAGGAAGTGCTTGCACCCACAGAGATCCCCCATGATCCCACACATATCAGAGAGCCTGCTTCCTGTAAATTTAGAGAAATATATGAAGAGCTTTGAAATAGTTGCACTTGTGTGGAAAATTCCATTGAATTATGATCTGAAGTAAGTAAGCCCATTAGTTTCTCATAAAATAGGTGTGGAATCTCTGATATAAGGAAAAAGGCTGGCAGCTTTCCTCTTACTAATTTCCTCTTAAACTTCCCTGATTCTGTTTGTTTATATATGTGGACACACACAAAAACATAGCAACTGGAGTATTTGAAAACTTCTCATAATGTCTCCTTCTGCAAGTGAGAGAGGAAGAAAGCAGTGAAGCGATAGATAGATAGAGAGATAGAGAGATAGATAGATAGATAATGTCCCTTTCTGCAAGTATATATATTTCTCCCTCCCTCACTTGTAAAAGGGGACATTATGAGAAGTTTTCAAATACTCCAGTTCCTTTGTTTTGTTTTGTATTAGGTAATTCCTAAGAACAATTGTGTCTAACAGGAGCTCAGCCAAAGATACCCCCTGACAATTTTACACTAGGGAAATAATAGGAACTTGGTATAAAGCCTAATTAAACTATGCGTTAATGTGATACAGACATAATATTAGGGGATTTATTATGTGGTGAAATATATTATTTTCAGATTATAAATAGTTTGGCACAAACCATGTCGGAATATTTTCTTTTCATCAATTGTTGTTTTGTTTTGTTTTCTTAAAAAAAAAAAAACATCTGTACTATGAAGTGGGTAGGATGGGCATCAGTGCAGTTTTATATTCCCACGGTCTGTTCAGTTTACCAGTATTAGCTTTATTGCTATGTGGTCACTCCTCTTACCACATCTATAAGTCATGAGGGAAGGGAAGGCACCAAGATATGTTTCCTAAATTGAAATGGTAGTAATTCTCAGACTACTGGAGAAGAAAAATTGTCAGAAAACAATTCTGAGAAAGGATATTTAATTTTGGATACATTATTTTGGTAGATAAAATGTTCTGGAGACATAATTGATTTTATTCAGTGCTGTGAATTATAATTCTTGCTTATCAGCTCTATGAATATACGCTCTTCAGTTAGAGAAACTGCCTGAAAGAAAGACAGGAATTCCAGTGTCTTGACATTTTTTAAAAGTGTTCCTGCCTCTACAGTAGAACCTCAGAATTACAAACTCCCAGTCAAACATACATCATTTGGAACCTGAAGCACACAATCAGGCAGCAGAGACCCCCAAAAAAGCAAATATTGTACAGTACAGTACTGTGTTAAACATAAACTACTAAAAAAAAGGAAAGTTTAAAAAAAGAGATTTGACAAAGTAAGGAAATGTTCAGCTGTAAACTTTTGAAAGAACAACCATAACATTTTTTTCAGAATTATGGACATTTCAGAGCTACAAACAACTTCCATTCCTGAGGTGTTCATAAACCTAAGCTTCTACTGTACATTGTTCCACTCAGTCTCTGTGCTATGGAAAAGACTGTGATCCTTACCTTTTTCCAGTCATAAAGTCCTCTATAATCAGGCTATTACTAATATGTTGCTAGGATGAGTTACTTTATACTTATAAGCCTTCTAAAATTAAATGCACTTCATGAGCTTCCATTTATAGTAGTTGGTAGCAAAGTAACTTTCAGAATGTGACATTGACAATATCAATGCAATAATGTCATCCAAATCAATCATATCTAGCCTGAAGGGTCATTTTCAAAGTTAACAACTTAAGGTAGAGTCACAAACTGTTAATGCTCTTAAATAAGTTGTTAACTGTTCAGAAATTTAAGGTCTTTAATGCTATTATTTATAGAAGTATGGTTAGCTGCCCAAAACTGATTCATGTAACTAAAATACTGCTGACAAAAATTATTTGTACTTATTCAGGCTTCAAATCATAAGCCTGAATTCACCTACATTAGTCATTTTTTCCATGGGTTCAGGTTATACTCAGCAATGTTGCATTGCAAAATATACTGAAGCTACATTAGCCATGATAAACACAGTGCAAACTAGGTGGGATGGATTTAGATCTTTTTGATCCAGAAATTTTAAAGTTTAAAATGCACTCCTCACAAGCTGTCCCTAATGCATTTGTTGAGATATTTTTCTTTATCTGTCAAAATTCAATCTTTTTTTCCATATCTAAAGCAAAAGTGGCTTGTTCAATTTTTACATTATAGCCCATTCATTGTGACTGTTGTGTTTGCTGATTTCTCCAAATATAATCAGTGTTTACCTCTTGAAAGGTCAAGTCAGTGCAACAGACAGGCCAGCAGCAGTGATTCTGAAAAGTAGTTAGAAGGAAGGAGCGTATCACAGTGTATGCTGAAAATTGCAGAGTCCACACTGCTACCAGGCCTCGTCTGAATTCTCACTCCTCTTTCACATGAAACATCAGACTGAGGGCTTGGCTACACTTGCAAGTTGCAGCGCTGGTGAGGGGGTTACAGCGCTGCAACTTACTCCGTGTCCACACTTACAAAGCTCAGCCAGCGCTGCAACTGCCTGGCTGCAGCGCTGGCTGTACTCCTGGTCTGCTACGGGTGTAGCGAATCCAGTGCTGGTGATGCAGCGCTGCTCATCAGGTGTGGACACTCACCAGCGCTGTTATTGGTCTCCAGGGTATTAAGAGGTATCCCAGAATTCCTGTCTACAACAAACTGGAAGTGTTTACTCCCAGAGCTACCAACACAGCTGCTCTTTGCTCCAGCGAGCAGCGAGCCGCGAGGCTTTGGAATGTTTTCCCACAAGGGCTTGTTGCTTGAGGAGACAAACAGCCGGCGGGTGGGGGAGGTCCGTTCGGAGAAACTGCTTAATCTGTCTGAAGCCTTTTACATTTAAGAGTGATTGAGAGAGGGGTGGGGGGAAATGGCCAGATTTGCAAGGCAGGAGCTCAACAGTGTCTCACTTCCCAAAATCCGCTCTCTCTTCTCCCGTCGCTGCCCATGTCCACTACTGCCACAGCCCACTTGGGCCATTTGAAACTTGCAAGGCAGGGGCTTGTACAAGATCGTGTCTGCTCCAAAATCGCTCTCTCTGTCTCCCCGACGCTCCCTGTCACACTCCACCCCACCCCCCTCTTTTGAAAAACACATTGCAGCCACTTGAACGCTGGGATAGCTGCCCACAACGCACCACTCCCAACAGCGCTGCAAATACTGCAAATGTGGCCACACTGCAGCGCTGTTCCTACACAGCTGTACGACCACAGCTGTAACTCCCAGGACTGCACATTTCCAAGTGTAGCCATACCCAAAGTCATCATTACTAACTACCAACTAGTAAATGAGGCAAATCCTGGGCATGGTTTACATGACAATGGAGGTCCTGTTAGACCTAGATAGCAGGAGAATCAAGTGGCTGTGCACTGGGCTAACCAGTCCTGGCAATTGGTGCCAAAATGGGACCTGCACATGCTCTATTGTAAGGAGCTGTGGAATTGTATCTGGGGACAATAGGGAATTCCCATAAATGTACTTTCCCTGGCCCTGAGTTGTACATGAATTGCAGTCTCATCTCTCTTTTCATCTGAAGATTGCCGAATTAACTCAGGATACCAGAGAGTCCTGAGTCTTTTTTAAAAACATGACTTTTTGTTTTATTAAAAGTGCTTGCCCTTGGCTGATATGGTATTTTTGTCTTACCATTTTCCTTTGTGAGTTCCTTCGAGAACATAGTGATTGTCTGGTTTCACCCACATAGTTGTTATTGTGGCATTTAGTTCACTGGATGAGGTACACCAGACAGTCACTATGCTCTCAAATGAAATCACACAGAAAAATGATAAAAGACAAAAAACCTATCAACCAACAACAAACATTTTTCACAAAGTGATCACTCCATATCAGACCTCTCAGTCCTTGTCCTCAGAGGAAACTTGCACAACACCTTCAAAAGATGCACCTGATAGCTTAAATTCATAACTTTGCTAGATTTGCTAGATTTAATAAAGACCCTGCATTTATGGCTTATTAGAACACTCTGTAACACACTAACCTCTGTTTTTTGTCCTGTGACTGGAGAGATATTTAACTGGCCACTTCACCTTGGATGGTCTTTTAGAATATATGTTAACTACCTGTTCTACCTTGTATTTAGTTGTGACACTCTGAATACCTTTCCCAGACCTGAAGAAAAGCTCTGTGTAGCTTGAAGCTTATATCTTTCACCAACAGCACTTGGTCCAATAAAAGATATTACTTCACTCATTTTATCTCTCTAATTTCTTTAATATGTCATTTACTGGTGTTCATACCAACAAATATTGGAAAGTAAAGGAGAGTAAAGGCAATAGGGCAGAGTTAAGGTTGTCGTTAGTACCTTTGTATTTCCATATTTTTGGCATATACGTTTTTAAATTACAAAATTCTAAATTCCTGACTTTCAAACTTTTGATTTTCAACCTGAATTCCAAATTTCCTTAATGTGAAATGCTCATTTTTTAAAAACTACTAATGTTGTAATTGAATGGTCTCTTTACTCCAATAACTGTATTTTAGTAATGTTATTGTTGTCTGAATATTATATACAAACACCTGAAAATTGATAATTATAGTGGTATAGAAATGTAGCCACAGCTACATGAAGCCTTGTTCTTTGTCATTGATGCAAAGAAAAAATAATTTAACATAGTGGGTCTCAATTTCTTCTCCTTCACATTGGTGTAAATCAAGAGTAGCGTCGCTGAGGTCAATAGAGTGACCCCAACTGTAAATCCTGCATGACAGCAGATGAGCCTTTGTGTATGGCTAATGTTCTTTTTTTTAAAAGTAGTGTTTCTGGGATTTTTTTTCCTGACCTCTCCCCTTTTATGTTTCCCAATCCTCTTTTCCCTTTCAGCTCATAAATGAAGTGGCAATGACTATTGTTTCTAGGATGGAGGAAATTCATTATTCGTTTTCTGGAAGCTAAATACTGACAATCTCAGCTATTAATGTCTTTTCTAATGTGCCAGCTCAACAGTTCAGAATCATTTAAAATCTCTCTTCAAGAGAAAGACAGACACCTTTTTTCCTTCTGGATTGAGGGCAGTCCCTTAGCTTCTGTAGAATTATTCCTTATTTAATATGTCTAAAAATAATGTTACCTGGGATATGGTTTCTTTCCCCCTACGTAACGCAACTGTTCCAGACATTATTTTACAAAATGTCTCAAATTAAACATTCTCTGTCAATTAGAGACGATAGAAATCTGCTCAGATGAGAACATTACTACAATGCCTGCTTTAATTGCTACATTATAATCTCCAGACCTGAAAAACCCCAGAGACTCTCGATACATAAGATGTCATTCAGCCACGCAGGTGTGGAATTCATTATAAGCTGTTTCTCTTTTTTATTTTTTTAATGGGGAAAAATCCTAAATCCATTGGGACTGTGTCGGTGCCCTGGGGTTTTGGAGTAAGTTAAAATAATATTTAAAGTTTAAGCATGGTACTGCTTTGCAAGCTAAACAGGGTAGAGGAAAAAGCAAGGAAGTGTGACCAGAAGGGCTGTTCGAAGAACAGCAACCCAAATGGTGACATATTTGTAAATGTATTGCTGCCGTGTTTTTCTTTAAGGGGAAACAATATGCTCTTAGAATTCTGACTGGAATCTCTGTGCAAGGGCAAACAATCAAAGAGCAAGGTGGACTGAATTATTTCCTCAACATAGCAGAAATTTGTTGGGTTCTGTTGAAAGATGTTCTTTGAACAGACTTAGTTTTTTGACAGATAAACCTTGTATTGTAGTTTACAAGGTGGTGACTGGGGCAATTATTCAATGAATTAACTCATTAAAACTATTGGTTTGAGAAATGTAAACTGATTTACAGTAATATACTGAAATAAAATACAGAAATAATACATGTAGGGCCACATTTTCAGTTGCATGGGGCTCAGTGAAAATGAGGCGGGATGATGGAAGGTGGCTTTAAATCCCTTTTTCTGTTTATCTGATCCTGGGGCAGCTGGACATCATAACAGCTGATATCAATCATAGTTGCTGCCATAGTTATAAAGGACATACCACCCTACCCTTAGCAAACCCTTTCCATGAGGCCACCTTGTGTTTGTGACACTAGGAGGAATTCACTTACGCAAGGGAAATCCACAGTTGCCCTTCTAAAACAGCTTTCTGGCTACAGCCTATAATCTACACTTCATTAGTTCTAGTGTAATCTTTCCTAATAATCATACTTTAGAATATAGGATGTACATAGAATCACAGAAGTGTATATTTGGAAAGGACCTCACAGTAAAGCAAGGTTAAGTATACCAAGACCACCCCTGGCAGGAGCTAGCACGCCACTAGCAGTAATCTGAAACATACTTATTAATGGTTTAGTCTATTTAATCTTCTACAAAAATACAGCACGTGTATGGCACTGATTTTGGGCAATGGAGATGCATTATTTTCTCCTGATTATATAGCTTCTTATAAATATCCAGTCCAACACTGCAATTGGACTCTTTTATGGGAAATGGTGGACAGGGAGGAGTGTGGAATCATGCCACTCAAGAAATTAATTGGATTTAGCTGACTCTTTTTTAAAAAAAAACTGGTTTGTTTAATTAAATGTCATTTTGCTGAGAAAATCTTTTGAGATGGAACATGTAATTTATAAGAAAATATTGGGAGACAGACAGTTCAAAGGATTTACCAGTTGAAGTAACATTTAACCATAGGTGACCCTATAATCCTTGTAATTGGGTTTAATGACAGAAACCAACAGACAAAAATAATAGCAAGTGGTGAAGTGAAAACACTTGTCAGTCGCACTCACAGTATGTTCCCTTGTGCTCAGAGGAAAGAATGCTGGGCAGGTTATTGAGCTGATGTGTAGCTTAGTCTCACTTTCTTGTCACAGGAGTTGAGGTTTCCTTATTGTTTACCCTGGAACAAGTGCTCGTTATCTGGTGCTGCATCCCAGAGTCCTTTCCCAGGCAAAACTATAAATTCAATGGGAGTGTTGCTTCAGTAAAGACTGCAGGATTTGACTGAACCTTGAGGCAGAACTAGAAAGAATGAGTCAGGCAACTTCTTCTGTGAACCTCAAACAAAGGCTTTTGTTAAAATCAGATTCTGGCACTTAAGCAAATTGTAAAGAAGAAACTATTAAATTTCAAATGAGTCAGAGGTATGAGAGAAAATACATTTCACCAATTTAAAAGAGCTAAATTGGCTGCCTATCAAACAACTCATTAATTTTAAAACGGCAAGAGATCCTTGTTTCGCGGATCGTGATCCATCACCCACTGCATCATTGAATTTAGTTTAGATTCTTTATTTTCCCCGGTTTTTAAGTGGTGGAGGTGGAATGTATTTAGTACTGAGGCAACACTCCTAGATGTTCCAAAACCTGCCATAATGCTCACGGAGGGAGCTTTCAGGCTTTCTGAGCATTATGAGCTTTATTGATATACTTCTGAAATAAGAAGTAAGTGGTAGGATCCCGCAACCAACATCACAATGAAGTCATTCTTAAAAGGTAGAGAATATGCTAGGAGCTTAAGAAAAATAATCCCAGGGTGTCATCATGATTTCACAATTACATACAAGGAAAGAATCTCAACTGCTGTACAAATATAGGACTAGACCATGCCTAGGCTGCACCCTGCACTTTTTTGTTCACAGGGAAAGCATTCTCTTCTTTCTGTGCATTGATTCTTCTCCTTGGGCTGATACAGGTGATGGTGAGGATACAGTAATATCCTCTGCCTGTCTCTCTCCACCGTCAGTGCCATTCAGAAAAGCAGAGACTATTAACAACTGACATTTTGTCTGGGATTCATGTGAGCCCTTACGTTTCCCAGCCTTACAGGGAATATAGTCCATTGCTGGCTGTACATTCAGCCATTGTCCACTAGATTGTTTCTGACATTGCTAAGTTCAGGTACTCTCTAACTCCCTCACACCCAACACATGAGGATGAACATAAATCCCTTCACATAAGTAGGTGGGCTACAATGTCTTATGTCATCTCCATACATAGTAGCCTGGTGGGAAAGGATTCATCAAACCCCAACACACAAAATTTCCAGATACTATGCTAAGGCCAGATTCTCTACCGTGGCTGTGATCCATTCAGTGCAGCAGGGAGCAGGGAGCACATAAGGAAACCAGTGGCAACTACCCAGTTCTCTGCTTGGCTCCACCCTTACCGTAACCCCAGGGTCAATGTAAGTTAGTTTCTCACCTGTGCTACCTGGTAGTGGCCCCAAAGAGACTGTACACCAGTTGGGGATAGCCAGAGCACAACACGATCTGGCCACACTGCAACACACTTCTAACATAACCCCTATACTGGGCTTATAAGGAGAGTGTCAATGGACAAACTGTACCTACCAGAGTCTCTCAAACCTGGGCTGCTCTTTCTTTGCACAGCCAGCAGTGAATCATGCCCTCCATTTTTTAATCAAGTTTGATGGTGGGAGTGTTGTCTCTTTACTCATTTTTGTTACTGGTCGAATTTTATGTCAAGGTTTGCTGGCGTTTCATGTTTTGCAAAGTGTTCTCTGAGGCAGGTTTTGAACAGTGCTATAAACATAGTAGGCCCTGAAAGACTGAGCTTGGCAGTATCAGAAAGGGTTTATGCAGGTAAAAGATGAAAAGGATGTGGCCAGGGAATGATTGTGTAGTGTTTATACCACCTCTCGGTTGTTTATAGTTTGTTTCCTTCATGGTTTGAAAAGAACTGACATTAATATCACTTTGTTTTGTTTTCTGAAAAAAAATTTGAGGGTTTGATGGCTGAAGAGACAGGTAAGGTTATAGTCACCTTTAGGTCACCGTTTTGAAATCAGCCCTGGGTAGTGTGACTAGGGGAAGAGTTTGGGGAGTTTTAGCCTGTATGCCAGAGGACTACTTCACAAACCTATCAGTATAACTGAGATTAATAAGCAGTCTTATTGGCATCCTCAGCAGAAAGACCAAGCATTACATGAGCACGAAGACTAAATTCTAAAACACAGAGCAAGCCCCTTCTCCTTGTGGCTGAGGCATATTTGCAGAATATGGAGACAAAGTTTTATTACGGCCAACTCTCCCTGTCCTTGTTCTGCCTATACACAGAGGACTTATTTCCCCCTCTGTAAGGTCATCATCTCTTTCCTGAGCACTAAATCCAAACAAAAATCCAGTGCTAAAGAAAAGCTGCATTTTTAAAAGGTAGCAATCTGGATGTGCAATGACAACCTAAGCCTTCCCATTTTCACATGCATTTTCCCTGTTTCTGAGTATAGTTGTGACAATTGCACAAACAAATATGGTTTGCACACTGCTTCATCTGTGACTTTCTTTACCAGATTTGGAGTAAAAGGTGTTGGATTGAGAGCCCTGAAGACTTAAGTCTCCCATCTGCCTACGGCACAGCTACCATCTAGTTATTTAAAACATGTGAAATTCATTGCTGTGCATAGAGCCAGTGTAAGACCTGAACACCACTCAAATCCCATTGAAACACTCCTGTAGAAAAACTGTGATACAGAAATCAAGGTATGTAAAAGGGATAAAGTCAGTGTTATGCTATCCATTCTTGACTCTGCAATGCAGAGGGGATATTTGGGGACTGTGCTGGAGTGTGCCCCCTCTCTCCTCAGTATGCCAAGCTTAGCTCTCATGTACTTGAGGATCTTGCTCACTGTACCCATACCCAAATATTTGGTATGTATTTGAAAAATAGTTTTTATTTTTTGGCAATGGGTGAGATTTACAAACAAACAGATAACATATATTCAAGCATAAATTGATCTATCAATGGACAGAACAAATTAAAATTAATAAAACAATAAGTGTATGGTATAAGATAATTTCCCAAAACTTAAGTGTTTCATAAATGAAAGAATTAAAAGAGTAAACTAATAATAATAAGGGTAAAGAACTGTTCAGAAACCAAAAATCTCCAGTTACCATTCTATTCTGTATACCTTCTTAAACCACACCCATCACTGTAGTATCTGAGCGCCTTCCAGTAGTGCATTAAACGATGTGACTACACATCCGCCACATGTTTGTTCTCTCATCTTCTTCTCCTGGGAGAAGTGTGTGCAGTGGAGTGTCTTCTTTTGGCAGGTAGGGTTGTTTTTGTTTTTGTTTGGTTTGGGGTTTTTTTTGCTTTTTTTTAATACACTCATTAGTTTGTATGTATGTTAGAGAAATGCACCTTACACTTGCATTGGATGGTAGTAAGATTTGTGATGGTCCTTAGTTCCTGAGAGAGTTCATTCCATAGTCTCAGACCAGCCCCAAAGACAGTTCTGTCTCCCACACAGACAAGATTTAACCTTTTATAAGGAGTTCCATTGTGCCAGAGGAGTGAAGTTGTTGATAATTGTCTTCATCCCATTGCTTGAAGCACGCTTTTAGATATCCTGAGCCCATTTGGAATCCAAATGATTGAAGATATATTGAAGGGGTCTGCTTATATTTTTTAAAGTGTTTCCTTTTTATTTCTGCAGCTCTGTTTCTCATTCACACAAAATTCCAGGTTTTTCTTATTTGCCTCTTAAACATTATAGCATATGTTAAAGCTTCTGACTTATTAGGGAATGGCACGCTACAGGGACATCATGCTTTGTCTCTCACCCATAGGTACTGTCCTGTCTTACAAGAGGTTAAGAAAGGTTTCAAGTGTTCCTTGGAGCTGTTGGTAGGAGGACACAAATTAGAGACATGCTGAAGCTGGCAAGCCTCTGGCCAACCTTACGACTGGGGGAATATAAAAGTGGTATAAAGCCACTTTTGCATTTCTCCTGATTCCTGTCAAATGTTACCATTTTATGTTAGGACAAATGTGGGACAAATACTTGTACGGTACAAAGCAAGGTGATTTTAGAAAATTCATAGCTAACACACCATGCTGAATTTTTAAAGCCTGTCCATTAAAATGAAAGGTTAACTTGATCAACAACAGTTTGGAGATTAGGCCTTCTTTACAGCATGGAGAAAAAAGGAGAAAAAGATAAATTATTTTTTGTTTATGTTTATGTGAGGGAGGGGAGGGAAGTTTCATTCTGCATCACATACTGCTTTAACCCACTGTTTTTTGTTTTTTTTTAATGAAAATAGCCTGTTTCACATTTTATGCTCCCATTCTATACAGCTCATGCCTTCTGGTAAAAATCATACCAGTGGGAAGCAGTATATGTTCTTCGTTATAAGGGAATGACAAATCAAAACCAGGCATGTATTTCAATTTCAAAAACCTGGTTTTTTTGTTGTAAATCTGCTTAACTTTTGAAATGCTGAACCACTGTTAAGCTGGGTTTTTTACTGGAATTCAGAAAAGTTATCAGGTTCACATTCTTTGCAAAAATATTGATTTACATTCCAATTAATCTTTCTTTCTTTCTTTCTTTCTTTCTTTTTCTTTCTGAAACAGCAGTATGTGCACAGTATAAAAATTTTAAATTAATGGTACATACACTGATAATGACTATAAGTTTTAAAAATATGTTACAACTGTATAAGGTTGGGGATAGCGATAATGTATTAAAGAGGGTGGCTTTTTTTTTGTTTTTACTTTTTTTCTATAATGGGCTGCATATATGGAATATCCCTTTTAATACATCTCCATATAACACAATTGTATTGAAAGATATGTGTGGAAAATATAGATCCAGGAACTTGACAAGCTGTACATAAAATTTTAAAGTGAAATACCTAACATCTGTAAAACGAGTGCTTAAGATTCCATATGTGTAAGACTTTAAAATTTCACCTGCATTTACATTTTAAAACAAAAAGTTTGAAAATAATTTGCTCCTTCAGTTGCTTGCCAAGTCTGGATTTAGGCTTCTATGACAACCTCGACCTCCTACAGAATCTATAATTGCTTTGGAGCATGGACTTGCTCTTTGGCAGAGAGGTCAGCCTGGGGCATTTATGCTGTCCCAAAAATGTACCCAAATTTGGCCAGATTATAAGCCTCTGAAAATCTCAGTGAGCATATGCTCAGTAGAGACCAGTTAGAATTTGGCAGCTAAATTCTCTGTAAATTCCATCTGCATCTGTACCTGCTCCATTCTGGAGTTGCTGGGGATAAGTAGTTGCTTTTTCTAGCTACCAGGGGCTGCTATAGTTCGAAACACTGGAACACTGAAACTCAGAGCATTGCTTATGTACAGACACCCAAGCAATGAGGAGAACAAAGAAGACCATCCTGATTCAGATGCAAAAGTGCTAGGGCATGGAGAAAGGGTGCAGGTTAGAGGGCAGATGGATTGATAATCACGAAAACACATTCTCCTCCAGAACCTGGACCCTGTAGCCCTGAATTCCAAAATTCTTCCTCTCTCACCAAATATCTGTGAAGACAAACACACTGGCAAAATATGTGTCTCACCCCATCTAGCCTTTGGACCTGTCAAAGTTAGACTCAGGACTCACAGTTTGTCAGACCACTCTGTTTTATTAGCACAGCACTCTAGGGGGTGCTAGGATGGGGGCTAGTTGAGGACCCCCCCCCCCCCGCTGAATTGGTAGTGGAACACTAAAGAATCAGTTTCTGAGGCAGACAACAAAGGGGAACAGAACAAGGGGCTTTTTGTCCTTTTTACAATGAGATGGGAGTATGAAGG
>NC_133774.1:67363486-67620534 GCF_003597395.2 Chelonoidis abingdonii | reverse complement strand
CAAGATAACAAAGGAAGCAGAATCTGATAAGTTTACCTGGGCTAGGCATGCATATCTTATTTCCTTATTAACTATTACCGATCTTCTGTTAACGTTTCGCCATTAGCACCCTTGTTTATGCCTAATGTTTCTTTTCCTGGCACCTGTATTTTAACATTTCTTATTTCTGCTTAAAGGTGCATACAATATTTCTTTAATCTATTCTTATTTTTACAATATAATTCATTCTACTTTCACAGACCACAGAGAGGAAAAAGGATCTTACTTCTATCATTAGCTCATGTGGCAGAAGTCTGTGCTGTGACTCTAAAGGTGCTAACTCTGCTGATGTCTTATGTGGAGATTTATATGGTTCCTCGTGATGGAAATTCTGTTTTTATAGAACACTTTTTTTTTAATCTTGGGAAATTATACACACACACAAACCATTACACAAAAAGACCCCACACTTCAGGCTGCAAAGTCAAACTCTCAAAAAGTTATGAAAGATCAGAATTAAGGTTCCTCAGAGAACAGTAATGTGGCCCCTTGGTGTATTTGAATTATGATACAGTCTTTAATTACATAAATACATATTATTTTTCCACAGGACCCACTGCTTCATTCAGTTCCCTAAAGTCTTATTCTTCCTCACTTAGCCATACTTTACTGTGAATCTTCTGTCTAGGTGTAATGGGATGGCCTGCCTCTTTCAGGGCCAGAGGGCTGGAGTTGACCAGCCCCATACAATTAGCCCTGCCAGCTGCACATAGGATGATTTATGAAATTTAATTAGTAGAACCAGCTGGGGCTGAAGGAGTTGATTCTCCTATAAAGAGCAGGAAGCTGTAGAGAAGGGGGGTTGCTCAGGGACTGACAGACTGACTGACTGACTGTAGAATCTGCTGGAAGTAAGAGACTTCAGCAGAGGCTTTCCAAAGGCAGGGAGTGGCTGCTGGGAGCAAGTAGGATTCAACAGGGAACTCCTGGAAGCATGGACCTTATAGGGATGAATATTTTGTTATATTGGTTAATCCAGGCCCTGGGAGGGGTGTTGCTGAACCAAAGAAGAGTTGTTTTGATACAATGATTTAAGGGGCCCTGAACTGAAGAAGGAAAACTGAGGCAGTGTGTTGCAGAGCAGCTCTTGGTCATGAGATGATGCTTGAGAAGTAACTGGCTCATTTACACTGCACTACAATTAGCCTGAAGAATGCATTGAGGCCATAAAAAACTGAATAGCCTCATCTCCAACAGGGCTTCAGCAGTACTTCTGCTGAGAGGTAGCTAAAATGCTGGAGGAAGCAACTTCCTGGAAACAACACAATGAAACTTCCGTACTCACAGAACAACAGGACCATTTTAGGGAAATCAAGAGCCTAATTCTTTCCATTGACTTCAGTGAACTTTGAATCGGTCCCCCTAACTCTTCTTGGAGTTTAAATGAAGTGCGAACCAATCCTCTACCCCTCTGACTCAGTTTCAAATTAACCAGTCATTACACCTTGATTGTCCTATCAATATGGGGGAATCTTGATAAATGGAGATATGTAGTCACTATAGACAGTAAGTTTCAGTATTACCAAACCAAAAGGATGGGTCAAATTGACACTAAATCATAAGATTGGTTTAAATATCATAAGATTTTTAAAATAAAATATTTGCGGTCTTTTTATTTGCCAGTTGGTTTTTGAATCTTTAGGATTCATATTTTCCAGTGGTATTCGCAATTGCGAGGGCTAGAAGCTTACTTTTTTTAAATAAAAGCTGAGATTTTCTCATAACTATATTACTTCAGAGTCTGAGAAATGAAGAAAGACACCAGATATTGAGAAACTTACAATTAAAATGATGAGAATTAGCAGCAGTGATGTTTTCTTGGTTCCCAATCATTCCTGGTTTCCACTTGTCTAGAGATATCATTGAATCACTTTTAATGTGGTTTTTTGGTAACTTTGTCCTCTACAAATTTGGGTGGAGAGACTTGAATCAAACTTTAATGTAGCCAAACAGATTGCACCCATCCCGATTTTATATGTGAAATTTGTGGTTGCCAATTTAAACTAAGCCTTTTAACTAATTTTTCCAATTAAAGGGTCTGATCCATTGAATCCTATCATAGAGTTCAGCGGGCTCTAAATCAGTAGTAACTAATTTAAACCACATTTCTTAATTACAGTAATTACTTCACACTCATTTGCACACACATACTATGGACTTTGAGTGTAGCTTGTATGATGAAATGAAGTACTGACTTCTGAATTAAGAATATTCAAGGGCACATTTGTGCCAACCCTTCTTCCACAGTCTCATGCCCAACCTACCTAAAAAACAGAATCATCATGAGGCCATTCACTACTTCAGTCAGTTTCCTGTTCAAGCTATTTGTGTTTCATTTTTTAATAATGTATTAATAAAATATGTTCTCTCAGTGGGAATGGGCAGAAAAGAACTTCTATTTTTGCTCATACTTTAATGCATTTCAAGCATTAATTCAGGTCTTTCATATAATTATTCTGAGAACTGGTTGTTTCTGGATAAGCAGTGACTTTTACAGTACCTCAGCCACTGGTTTTGTCTGTGGAAACAAAGGTGAAAAATAGTGAGTGAAATTCATGTGATAATTTAATACGTGGGAGAAATGTCATGATCACATTTTTTTTTCTAATGTAGACCATTTCCTGATGTGGCACCAGCTACATAGCTTGTTCTCATATGGCTGAATTTATAAATCTAATTTAAAAATGGACCCTGTTGGTCTCCCATTTGCTGTGTTTTCATAATGCTGTCATCCATCAGGAGTGACTCTAGGTGGCATTTATATTGCTATAAAGTAGGAAACAGCAAGGTCCATTCTTTAAATTAGTTTTGTCATCTAAACTTATAATTCTGATGTGAACAACTCAGCCAAAGATGTCTAATTTTATCAATTTCATCCCATGCTCTCATCAGACTTCTACACAGACCAGTAAATTTGGCACAGAGATTATCACAACTATAATTGAAATATATTGCATTTCCTTTATTCAATAGAATTTAAAATGAGAAACATTTGGTTGTATCAAAGAAGTCAATGAGAAAGCAAAAAAAACTTGAAAGGGGAAGTCTCTTTTATATTATGACACAGGAGACTTAAAGAAGAGAACTGCATCTGAAATGTTTGGGGAAATTAAGCTTAATATTGTACATGCCACGTTCATTTGCTTAACTTTCCCACCAAAAAATAAATAGTGTTAAATCATCTGACTGTTTAAACAGCATCCATTAATACTGTTGCTTTGAACAGCAGACTATGGTGCTGTAATAATTTAGCAAAGCTTCATAAGACGAAAAAAAAGGGGCCTCTAACAGTTAATTTTTTCCCCATTTTGTTTCTGCTTCTTCAGTTAGGTCATTTCAGCATGCATACGTGATTAAATTAGCTAACTAGTTGTTCGTCATAACATTTTGAGACTGGGACAATTTATTAGCTAATGATAATATAAGTGTGTTTAGTTTGGCTTTTTCCTGTCATATTATGATTATTGTTACTAGTAATAGTATATGTATGTATGTATTTGTTTGTTTATTAAAGCCCAACCCCCCATTTAGTATAAATTCAGATTGTAGCCTACAGGTATAGGTAGACAAGATATAGGTATGGATTAAGGAATCAATGCAAAAGCCTAGATGCCTCAGGACTGTAAGATATTTAGCTTAGCCAAACAAGTCCTCAGGCCCTTAACCAGTGACCATAAATCATATAATAGCCAGGACCCAAAATCACAAGATATCATAAGATAGAATGCTCCATGAAGTGAGTTTGTAAAAACTGCTGATATTTAGAAAATAGATGCCACAATGTACCAGTTAAAGATGGCTACAATATTTGGGGGATTTTGCAGACAGAGTTTCAGCAATGTGCTCACGACAAGCTTCTCATGGTGATTGAGTGATATAAGTGTTAATGAGTATTAGGGAAACTAACGAGTTAGCCTATGAAAAATGGGGCACCCCAAAGTAGTAGGGAGAGGAAATACAAATCAGGAAAAGGGGATAAAAACCCTACTGAAATGCATCAGGCTTAAGTAACCGTCAGCATAACACATTATAAAAGTTGTAACCTGGCCTATATGCATGAGGAGATGTAACTCTCGGGAGATGCCAGCATGATGACCACTGGTGAAGATGATGACTAACACTTTGGGACCCTTTGCAAGGGACGGTGAGAATATATGGAGAGACATTCTGTACTATCTCTATCTACCTTGCTGGGTTGGAGTGTTTGTGACTTTACTAATTATGTTAATAAAACGACAGCAATTCAAAAGGCTTTTCCTAAGCATGAGGCCTGGTCTACACTACACGATTAAATCGATTTAAACAGCGTTAAATCGATTTAACACTGTACCCGTCCACACTACAATGCTCTTTATATTGATATAAAGAGCACTTTATATCGATTTCTGTACTCCTCCCAGACGAGAGGAGTAGCGCTAAAATAGATATAAACATATCGGATTAGGGTTAGTGTGGACGGAAATCGACGTTATTGGCCTCCGGGCGGTATCCCACAGTGCACTACTGACCACACTGAATTCTGCAATCTGAACTCGGATGCAGTGGCCAGGTAAACAGGAAAAGCCCCGCGAACTTTTGAATTACATTTCCTGTTTGCCCAGCGTGGAGCTCTGATCAGCACGGATGGCGATGCAGTTCCAAATCCAAAAAGAGCTCCAGCATGGACCGTACGGGAGATACTGGATCTGATCGCTTTATGGGGAGACAAATCTGTTGTATCAGAGATCCGTTACAGTAGACGAAATGCCAAAGCGTTTGATAAAAATCTCCAGGCTACACAGTGCTGCATGACAAGTGTAACGGAAAGCCAAAGAATCAAATGGACGCTCATGGAGGGAGGGAGGGGGTACTGAGGACTCCAGCTATCCCACAGTCCACAGCAGTCTCTGAAAAGTATTTGCATTCTTGGCTGAGCTCCCAATGTCTGTAGGTTCAAAACACAGTGTCTGGTGTGGTTCAGGGAATAGCTCCTCAGTTTCTTCCCCCCCACCACCACGTGAAAGAAAAGGGAAGAAATCATTCTTGACTTCTTTCAATGTCACCCTATGTGTACTGAATGCTGCTGGTAGATGCGATGCTGCAGCAGTGAAGAGCAGTATCTGCTCCTCTCCCTCTCCCCGGTGGTAGACGGTGCAATATGACTGATATCCATCGTTGCCATCAGCCCGTGAGTGCTCCTGGCTGGCCTTAGGTGAGGCTGGCCGGGGGCGCCTGGGTAAAATGGAATGACTCCCAGTTATCCCAGTAGATGTACAGAACAGCTGGTAACCGTCTTCCTCATAGCAACTGGGGGCTGAGCTTCAATCAGCCCTCCCCTTCCTGTAGAAAAGATTCTGTAACTGCTGGACTGTCATAGCAGCAGCATGCTGGGTCCTCTCCCCGCACCGTTATTGTCCTGCCTGGACTGTCATAGCCCCGGGAGGCTGCCTCCCCTCATTTATCTCACTAACAGTCTCTGTTTCTATTCCTGCATTCTTTATAACTTCATGACACAAATGAGGGCGGAGACATGCCACGGTGCCAGGAAGGTTGGGGAGGAGGGAAGCAACGGGTGGGGTGTTGTAGGGGCACCCCTGTAATACTGACACGGAGCAGCTGTGCTCTGTACACTGGTCCTCTAGTACACTTGCCCATATTCTAGGCAGGACTGACTCTATTTTAAGAAACCATAAAGGAGGGATTGACTCGGGGAGTCATTCCCAATTTTGCTTTTGTGCCACCAGCCGATCTCAGCCAGGGGCACTCATGATAGCAGTGGACAGTACAGAGGGGGAGAGATAACCGCATCTCATTGCCAGTTTACTCTGCAGTAGATGGTACAGAACGACTGGTAACCATCTCTGCTATCATGCAAAAGCAAATGAATGCTGTGTGTATGCTGGAGTATCGCCTCTGTCCGCGGCATCCAATACACATACTGTGCCAGAAAAAAAAAAGCTGAACGAGCTCCATGGTTGCCGTATGGCGTCTGCCAGGGCAATCCAGGGAAAAACGGCACGAAAGGATTGCCAGGTGTGTTTCCCCGAGGAAGGAAGACTGACGACATTTAACCCAGAACCACATCCGTGACAAAATGATTCAACCCAGAATTCCAATGGGCAGGGGAGACTGCGGGAACTATGGGATAGCTACGGAATAGCTACCCACAATGCAACGCTTCAGAAATCGATGCTAGCCTCGGACCATGGACGCACAACGCTGAATTACTGTGCCTAGTGTGGCCGCGTGAAATCGAATTTATAATATCAGTTTTATGAAACCGATTTTAGCTAATTCGATCTTATCACGTAGTGTAGACGTGGCCTGAGTGTTGCAAACATTAATGTTCCCAACTGAGCAATAATTCTAATAATACTGGACCTGATCTTGGGTTCAGAACAGACCAAACCTTATAATGTTAACTGAGAATTCTTAAGTGATCAATATAATTAATGCGCAATCAATAGATCAGGCAACAAGATCTAGTGATGTCAGACCTCCGATTAGAATAATTAAATGTTTGACATGTTTTTTGATTGATGAAGTTGGACACTAGAGGTAGTGATAGATTTCACTATTTTAACTAGTGTTATTTTTTTAAATTGATTAATCGATGTCAATTGATTTGTAGTAATTATTTGAGGCTGAATATAAAGAAGAAGAATAAAATGGGAATAGTTTAGATGCACAGAAAGTAACAGGTAGGTCTATAGTTCATTTCCAAATGTTTTAATGCAAACTATGGTTGAGCTGTTTACTTTTTGAATTATTTGTTTTTAGCTTTCCAAGGAATGGTTCTAAAGGACATGAATTCATTGAAAATATGATTTGTTTGGTTTTGCAATGAGCCTTAAACCAGTGGAGGATTATTTTTATCAAATGATTGTTTGTCTTCTTAAAGGAAAACAGGCTTCTTTAAAATGTCTGAGACTGAGATCTTTAAACAGCAGGTGTTATATAGTTAGAGGCTTTGCTGAGATTCTCTTCTACGATGAATACAAATGCCTGCATTTCAGGGGCATGCCGATCCTATATGGAAATTCCAAAGATGCATTATTATACCTACAATAGATCTGACATTTTAAAAAATAATTAAGAGAATTTCTCGTTCAATTTCTTACATTACTAGTAACGTATCAGTTTTATGCTATTCATTTATTATCGGTTATTTTAAAATAACTAATATAAGTTGATAGTATCTTCCATTATTTCAACTGCACACTTTTCTTATGAGAATTTTCTATGGAATTTAATAGGTCTGATGCCAATGAGTTTCTACACAAATGTATTACGATTCTATAGAAAGTCTCTTAAATGCTTTAGAATTAAAAAAGTTATTGGGTAATTCTTACAAAATGCTTGAGTGTCTCTTGTATGCTTAAAGAAAAATATTTTGCTAGACTGGGGCCAGAGTCCTAAAGATGTTGCAGGATTAAATGCTACACCCTTTCTGTATGTTATTTTGACCATGTTATAGGCTGGTTATCATTTCCTGTTTAATTTCATCAGTACTAAAAAGCAGATTGAAACCATCAAATCATTCACTTAGGCCTCCAAACTGCTATTCACACTAAAAGGACGTATGTACTGTCACTATCGACCTGAGCTGGATTTGAATAGTTACCTTTAATGTTGAAAAGTCCTGTATCACATTAACAATTCCCCAAGCTTTTCAGGCCTGTCTTCCATCTTCCTGGGATGGTAAATATTGCTGAATGGTAGATGGATTTATATTGTCAACATGTTTTTTAGAAGTTCAAATGTAAATTTTCTCCCCTCAGTATGAGCTGAACTGTTGAGTCCCTCAAAGCTTAGTGTCTCTCTATCTAACCTTTCCAAAATTGAGGGTGTCCTCAGCTTGGCTATTATTAGTCCTGGAACGGTAAATGCAAGGTGAGGTTTCCAAGAAATACAATATAAAGATGAAAATAACAAGTCCATAAAGCCACAGCTGATGCTATGACCTTATGTGCCACATTCTCTGATGGTGTAATTCCAGTGAACTCAGTAGAGCAAATGCCAGCTGCAGATTTGGATCAGTAATTGTTATTGGAGGAGGAAATTCCAAACATAGCACTTATTAAGGAGATCCTTATATATGCAAGCAGTCTCATGATTTCAACTGAGCTATACGTATTATATGAACAAGGGTTACAGGTTCTGATCTATTGTTTAAACATATGGCAGACCTTACAGATTTGGGTTACTGCTCTAACAGTGTAGAGGGAGTCTTAAAGTGAATATATCCACTTTAAGGCCTGTTTACACTGACAGAGCAGCATAAAATGGCCTTAATGTGACTGAGATCAGTCCCCCAGATTAGGCATGCAGATGCAGTATTAGAGTGCAAGCAACTGGAAGAAGGCACTATTCATAGGTGTGTCATTGTTACCTGTAAAATTCCCAATCTGGCCTACATCTATTCTAATTTAAACCCTGTATATCTCCATACATTATATATAGTTTCCCATTTATACTAACTAGGAAAGGTATCTGTGATTTTTCACATGATTTGCAATTCAAATGCTAAAGAAAAATTAATAGCAGAGTTCAAAATGTGAAACAATGGAGCAATTTTGTTTGTGGGAGTGTGGCTAATTTTAAGTATGTGCCATATGAAAAGCATGTCCCATGTAAGGCATCACAGATTGTATTCTCAACAAAGCAAGGTTTCTCAGGAGGAAAATTGACCAAAACACAAGCAAATATAAACATGAAACACAGGAGATGGAATCAACCTCTGTTGATTTTTTATATGGTTTAAAGAAAAGAAGCCAGAAGCAGGTGTATGAGAAATTAACAATAATGGGAAATGTCCACTCAGCTATAACCCAATTCTTAATTAAGCCAAGATTTATGACAAGCACCTAGCTTGTGATGTGACCCCTGGAAATATCGACAGCTGTTGTTGCAATCGAGTACATGTTCACTGTTTGCTAAATCTCTGCAGGTAAAATAAAAAGTAGATAAATCATAGTTATGGCTACAAATTTGGGTGTCTCAAAAGTGAAACTTGGGAAACTTATAGAAATTCTCACACACACACACATACACAAAGAGTTTCCAATGAAGTGCAACAAATACTCAGATTTGTGCTGGCTGCACTGCTTTATTTGGGGAGCCATAATTTCCAGATTATTAACCTAATCATTTAAAAAGAACTTTTCACAGCATTAATCCCATTTAAATTTAAGATGGAAACATTCAGTAGAGGAGAAGCTCTATTAGCTGCACAATGTGAAACAAATGGGAACACAGAATGGCAGCTGAGCTAAAAACTGAAGGAAAGTGGAACTTTCCATAAACATTAGTTAGCCCATAAGTAACAAGCTCTAAGCAGCAGGTTACTTCATGGGCTGCCTTGACATAATGCTCAGCATGAAGGGACCTCAATACCAAAGTTCATATTTAATCAAGTGCCACAGAAATCAGATGAGGAATAAGAAAGGAATACAATGGTAAACAGTATGATAGCTATGTCATAAAAATGAAAGCTGATCAGGACCAGATCCTCAGCAGGTATAAACCATGAATTTTGCTCATAGAATGAACTTCATCCATCCTGCCCACTGAACGAGACAGAGATCCTGTGGAAAATATAGTATGGGTGGGATCCACTAAGTTGCAAAACTGACCATCATGGCACCAAAGTTTTAGGTGTATAAAAATATCACAAGAACAGCACTGTGATGAGTTAGGCATCTAGGCTCACCTGTTGAAGCTGTTTCACTGTAGATCATAGAATCGCAGAACTGGAAGGGACCTTGAGATGTCTTCTAGTCCAGTCTGTTACTAGATCTGCCCCGTTACTTTGGGGTATGCTCATTTATTCAAGTTACTCTTCTGGGGATGGGGGACGTGTTTCTGTAATTCTATCAATGTACTGCTTGTGTCATTTGTGTTTTATATTGAGCTCTACTTCTCCCTTATGCAAGTCCCCTCCCAATGGAACTATCCTGCAGGACCTAGGTTCCCTAGGGCTTGGTTCCTCTAACCCCAGAACTGGATGAACACCCACACACCCACACATACATTAATAGACCAAGTCTGAGCAGACAGAGTCAATCAGCACTTTCAAGCTGTCTCCTTATATGTCCCTGGGCTCAATGGACTGGGTCAAGCAGCACTTTCAAGCCGCCACCCTTATGTGTCCCAGATTCAGCAAGTCTCTATCCCTACACACACATCACAATTGTACTGGTAGTAACCTACCTGATGAGCAAACCCCACAGTAGTGGGTGCTGCAGGGATCTTTAGCTTAGGTAAAGAAGCGTTGCTGCAGAGTAAATGGGGGAAGCTAAAAACACAAAAGTGTAAAGTTCAGCAAGAGAGAGAGAGAAGCAACCAGCTTAACCATAAAAGTTATTTATTGAATAATGGTGATAACTACACTAGGAGGGCTAAACCAACATAACATACATTATTAAAGGTTAATATCTAAGATAGAAAGGAAAACAGACGAGAGAGAAAGAGGAGGATCTCACCCACTCCAGGAGGCTTGAACTGGTTAGGGTTCCCAGGTGATGGTGGCAGCTCAGGGTCCTAAGTCCTGGAGACAGGCAGAGCCCCCAGCACTATCAGTCAGGAGAAGATGGAGTCCCAGTGGAACTGATGCATAGTTTGGATCTAAGCATCAGAACACTTACTTTAACATAGGTAGGGGTTTTTGTAGAGAAACAACAATAGTTCAAGGGAGAACACTAGATTTATTTATGGGTAAACTGATGACTCAAGGGTTTTCTTTAGACTAGATAATAGGAGCTGATCACTCTTGACTATGGGTGGTGTTTTCTTCCAGGGAGCCCACAGTGCAACTAGGCCAAGGGTCAGCAACCTTTCAGAAGTGCTGTGCCGAGTCTTCATTTATTCACTCTAATTTAAGGTTTCACGTGCCAGTAATACATTTTAACATTTTTAGAAGGTCTCTTTCTATGAGTCTATAATATATAACTAAACTATTGTTGTATGTAAAGTAAATAAGATTTTTAAAATGTTCAAGAAGCTTCATTTAAAATTAAATTAAAAATACAGAGTCCCCCAGACTGGAGGCCAGGACCCAGGCAGTGTGAGTGCCACTGAAAATCAGCTCGCGTGCCACCTTTCGCATGCGTATTATAGGTTGCCTACCCCTGAACTAGGCTGCCTCAGTATTTTGGATATCAGTCAAGGATTATTACTAGAAATGATCTGATAACTGCTGAGCTGGGTGTAGGTTCATTAACATCAGGAACAGAGATTCCCATGATGCAGTACTTCCCTGCTTTTCTGGTCCCAGAGTTCAGTGCAGTGCTCTGTTCTTCATTCTGTATGCTAATCCCTGTCCATCTCTTATGCAGATGAGGCTAGGGGAGTTGTCTGTACTTTCAATTCTGTATGCAAATGGAGATGTCTTAATCTTGTCATCCTTGTCAGGAGGGGTCTAGGTGTGTCTTCCAACACCCTTCACTGCTCTCTGCAAGCCTTTTCTCTTATCAGTCTTGGTTCAAGCAGAGAGCAGCAGGGGGTGTCCCTCCTGAGCCAGACAGGCCAGACACTGCACCCTGGTTCCCCAAAAACACAGAGCTGACTGGTATCAAGTCCCCTGCATTCATGGCAGGACTAAATATTATCTAGATCATCCCTGACAGGTGTTTGTCTAAAGTGCTCTTAAAAATCTCCAGTGATGGAGATTCCACAACCTCTCTCGGTAGTTTATTCCAGTACTTAACTAACCTGACAGAAAGCTTTTCCTAATGTCCAGCCTAAACCGCCCTTGCTGAAATTTAAGCTCATTGCCTCTTCTTCTATCCACAGAGGTTAAAGAGAACAAATTTTCTCCCTCCTCCTTGTAACAATCTTTTATGTACTTGAAAACTGTTATCATGTTCCCTCTCAATCGTCTCTTCTCCAGACTAAACAAACCCATATTTTTCAATCTTCCCTCATAGGTCATGTTTTCTAGAACTTTAGTCATTTTTGTTGCTCTTCTTTGCCCACATCTTTGTTGCTCTTCTCAACTTGTCCACATCTTTCCTGAAATGTAGCACTCAGAACTGGAAACAAAACTCCAGTTGAGGTCTAATCAGCATAGAGTGGAGTGGAAAAATGACTTGGTGCTATGATAGTAGGGGCTTTGCTTTAATGGCTGAGCTTCGGGGGTGGTGAGTTGTGAAGCTCTTGTTTTTGTGCACTGTCAGTTGGAATCAGAGACAGAATAAAGCAGAGCTCTTCCCAGCTCCTTAAGCACTGAATGATCGCTGATCACCACAGGTGTTATATTTCATTTTTAGAACATCTTCTTTAATGATAAGGAAGAGGAAGTGAAAAGCATATTATATAAATCTGATGAGCCTAACTGGCAGGTGTTGGAAATGCTTCTGGGGAGAGGAATAATATGTGGCGATCAAGAGAGATTAGAATCATGTGCAGAAAATAACAAAATGAGATTCAACATGGAAAATGCAAGACAATACATCTAGGGGAAACTAGTCTGGAAAAAAAAATAGTGATAAAAATAAGCAGTCATACGAAGGAACAGAGAAACCTAAAGAGTAGCGGTACTGAAACAGATCTAAGGGACAGCAACTTAGACATGACTTTCTAACATAATAAGGCATTGAAGGCCACTGGAATTCTGGAATGCTTTGCAGAGGCAGGGAGGTAAGAGGTCCTGTCTATACTGTTCTGGTGTGTCTGCGCTTGGGATATTGCATTCAGTTCTGAGAAACTCAGTACCAGAAAGATATTGACAAATTGGTAGGAGTTCAGTAAACAGCTGAAGGGTTGATTCATGAGAAAATAGTAAAACAGTTAAATATATATCTAAGAGAGAATGTTACAGCAGTCTACATATATCTGAAGAGTGTAAACTTCTAAAAGAAGAATTACTTGGGGTTATTCAAGAGGATTAGTATTAATTAGTATTAATAAGAGGACATTTAAAAGGAGAAAATTAGGCTAAATATCTGCCAAAACATCTTAACTATTAAGCTGTGAAATGGTCTCCCAAGAAAAAAAGATGTAAATCACATCATTTCAGATGTTTAAATATAGACTAGAGAAGGAGAAAATGGATTAGATGATCTAAACATATTTTCCATCTCTAATTTCTGTGATTCTCTTATCTCATCTATTTTATGTCTCTTTCTGAGCTGGATCATACATTTTGCCTGACTATTTCAGGGGATATAATACATGAGTCATCTTGCATGATACTCCAAAAAAAAATAGTAAGAAAACTCTCAGTTCTCATCTTCCTTTAGTCAGTGCTTTTGATAGTGCTGCTGTTAGAGACCTGTCCATCATACTTCATATTTCATACTTATTTTTTCTTTTCTAAATTGCTCACAATTAAAATATTACCCCAAATCAATTTTAGCACATATACCCACCCCAATCTCCAGTGACAAATGACAACCTAGCAAACAGCTATGAGCGCTGTGGGTGGAACAAAGGTCAGTGTGCCTGATGCACAACTGATATTTTGTTTATGTGTTTACTTTGATTTAAATAACTAAAAAGACACCTACCCAAGGCTGTAGATGCCCTAGCACACCATTAGCAACACAATTAAATCTCAGCAGCATTAAAATAATCAATTCAACAGGAATTTAGCCACCCACCAACAAAAGGGTCTTTCCACAAAAGCTCCAACACCGCGTTATGCATACTCTTAGCCATCTCTAAGTACCGTATCAAACAAACATCTTTTACAACAAGCTCAGAAAGTCATCAAATTTGAGCTATTTCAGACCACGGGTGGTAGCAAGCCACAGGGAATGCCCTGTTAGCCTTCCCTTCTCTTCTATAATGAGGGCATCCAGTTCAGGCACCTTAGCTGATCACAGCAGTGGCAATATGGCCTGGGGAGAGAGGTAATCCCTCAGGTAGGCAAGTCCTAGGCCAGTTAAGACTTTATGAAGATTATTGGGCAGCCCATCCAGATCAGAGAGCACTGGAAAGCCCTGCTCAGTAACCAAGTCTCACGGACTCACAGATCGTGCCCACTCTTGGCCCTGTGCAGTCCGTGGGGGGGTGCCCCTTTTAGTGAGACAGCCCGTCTCGGGGGTCTACTCTCTCTTGGGGTCATGCCCCTCCACCTCCTAGAGCTGCACCTCTCTGAGCCTTAGCACGTCTGTCTCTGCCGTGGGCCCCTTCTGGGAGTCCACGCACTCTGGACCACCTGGGCCTCTGATATCCCCGACCTCAAGCCCTGCCTCTGTCCATTGTCTTCTTTCCAGGTAAACAGAGTCCTAAACAGGAAGGCCTGAGTCCCCTCTCCTCGCAGCTCTCCTCTGGCTGGAACCGGCTGGTCAGGTCACCAGGGTCCTTTCTCTGCAGCCCATTGTCCTCCCACTGGCCAGAACCGGTTGTGTCTCCTGGGCTGGGGTCCCGAGTCCCTCTCCGGTCCTCTGTAACAACAAACTCCCTCTTCCCTCACCTCGTTAAACCAGTAACACCCAGGTATATTGAGTCCCACCCCCTGTGCATGCAAACCCTGGAAAAGACAGAAAGCCCCAAGAAAAAACCCCCACTTCGTCACACCAAGCTCCTTCATTCTAAACCAGCATTAGTCTCCAAATGACTTTAGGGTATAGCCCCATGTAGAGTATATTGCAATACCCTAAATTTTGAGGTGACAAAGCAAAGTCCACTTCCAGAAAGAATAGTCACAGCCACCTAACCAGATACAGATGGTAAAAGTCTGCTTGGGTGACTGCTATAATATGATCACCAAACAATTGCTCAGGGTCTAAAATCACGAGTAAGTCACAGACCCTAATAACCAGTGGGGCTATTCCATCAATCAAAGGGACTGATATTACCTCCACCATCTCATCCAGTGGCTTCCTCCAATTCATCATCATTGTCTCAGTTTTCTCTCAGTTGATCTTCAGCCAGTTTGCTCTTATCCATTACCAAAGCTCAATCAAATATTGTCTGAGGTGCTTAGCTGTGTCATCCAAATGGTGATTGAGATGGAGACATATAGTTAGGTGTCATCAGCATACTGAAAACATTATGCACCGTACCTCTTTATTAACCCTTCTCACGACTCCATAAATATATTGAACAGAATGGGTAATAGATTGACACCCAGTGGGACTCCACACCTGAAAGAACTTTGTAAAGTGAAGCAATTGCCCACAACTGCCATTAGATACTCAGAGATCTGCCTAAAAGAAAAGAATGAAGCCACTGAAAAGAAACCCTGTCCACTCCCTCAAAAGTCTGGAGGATAGAAGAAGGAGCTTCTTATGGTATGCACTTCATTAGATACTGGTGTACTGGAAACCCATGAATGAAAACCAGTAATGAAGATAAAATGAATGAAAACAGCGACTAGTTTACTGAACAGGCTTTTAACCCAAGCACTTATCCTTCAATAAATATATAAGTCAAGGTTATATCCCGCTTCACCAACTAGATCATATCATCACTTTGCATACTTCTACAACATATTATTAATATGGTAAAATATTGGGGCTGATTCTTATTTACACTGAGACCACCTTACACCTCATTGGCCATGTAAAATGCCTTGAAGTGGATGTAAGTGAGAATCAGGCCCACAATATAACATTCAGAATTATCACCACTACCATGAAATATTTCCAACTAAATGAGTTATTTGTAATCCAAAATCATTTATTTTACTAAAAATATTAGTTCCCTTTGTCACTTTTCTTTCCTATGAAAATTAGTCTATAAAATGAACAATTAATAATAGTAATAGTTCACTCTTATACAGCAAGAACTTTGATACCAACCTTTCATTCTACAGCACTTTTCCAGGACCAATAGTTCACCTCACCATGAGGAGGTGAAAATCTCAAGAGCATCTGCTGCCAAGAGGCATGATTTGAAACTACTGTATCTCTACCATAATTCACATATTGTTATATTTCTTTTTAAATAAAACAAAGTTAGCTGGAGATAAAACAAACCTGAGTGGAGATGCCATTGAGCCTAATACAGCCCAATAACCACAGATAAAAATAATTATGCCTGATTTGTCATAGCCTCATGTTGAGTTTCCTGTTTAGTATTAATTGACAGTATGACAACGTTACATAGAGACTTGTACACGCTGGCCTACTGTTCGACCTGCTGCTAATACCTACTGATGAGGTTTATCTTCCAACACTTAGACCTCACAAAAAACAATCTCCTCAATGTTGGTTCCACAATAGGTATTACCTCACCCACCTCATCTTCCTGAAGATCCTCAGTTCACAATCCCATCTTTGGGGGTGTTTCTGCTTCAGCTTAAGAGGTGTTTATGGGGCTGTTGCTTTTCTGCTTGCACTAAGTCAAGTTCTGGTAAGTTATGCTTTTAATTTGACTGTTGATATTATTTTGGTTTATGTAGCAGTGACACTGACTCTAGGCTTAACCCTACCTGTCTTTTTTTCTATTTCTTTGAAATTACACTGATCTTGTTTTGGGCTCAAAGCTTCAGAGAAGACATGATATAATCAGCTCGTTACAATGATGTAATTGTTTCTCTTTGAAACTGTACTGAAGGCAAAAAATGGAGCAGAAACTAACAATTCAAAATTGCTGACAATTTAAAAATTGTAATCACCCTGGATGATCCACTCCCCACTCACAATGTGCCATAATTACCCCAAATAAATATGCACAATACAAACCTCTTACACAGCACATGCAGTTCGATACAGCTATGTAACAATGTATTAATAAAAGACCCAATGAGGAAGAAAACATCTGCAAGTATCCCATAGGAAGTGTCGCCTCTAGGATGTGGTAAACTGTGTGAACGTAGATGGCATATATTTCCTATGTCCTAGGGAGCAGGGTAAGAACACCTCATTTGTGTTTTCTGAGGCACACTGACTCATTGATCTTCCTTAACACTCTGCCTTTACCCTTGTGTCTGTCAATATTTTTGTGTTGTGGAAAATGTTCTTTTCCTATTCTGAAAGCTAAAAGCATAAGACAAACTTGCCCTTCTTCTCCAGCACAAAAAAGAAAAAAAATCCAGGTTTAATATCTTCTGTTCAAAACAACACAGCACTGACAACAACTGGGGCACATTGTGAAATGAATATCGATAATATTGATTACATCATGAATTTTCCAAGTGTTTTCACTTTTTTCCACTTCAGGATTCCTGCCCCAGTGTCCAAAGTTTCTCTAATGTAAATATGAACACTGCTGATTGGATTGAATAATCTGTAATAAAAATTCTCAACTGGTGTAAATTGGTGCAACTCTATATAAGATAATACAACTGCATGTATTTTTGCTAGCTGAGGAACTGGACCTTAGAAGAATTTTGCCTCTCAAAGATATCACAATTTATTTCAATCAAATGTATTACTTATTTTAAGTTTTTTCACTCTTTTTTTCTTCTTTTTTTTAAATCCATTTATTGTATGGTTTGCTGTTTTAAATATAAAATTGTGGCTTTGGAGCTAAGTTGTGTTTGGCTACAATCATTTTGTATTGTTTTTGTTCTCTGGACAAACACAGCTCTTACAATTCAATTGTCAGTGTACAAACTTAGAACTGGTCCTCAATTCATGCTGCAAAAACTCAGTCACCTGAATGTTTATAGAAAGTGAGCACAGGTATGTGAACAAAGAAGCACATTCATTTCAAATGAAAATGTATATTCACAGAAAATATTTTGCAGTGTCATTCAGACCTACTCTATCATAAGAATGAAGGGACAACAGTCTAAGGCCATGAAAATCTAAACTAAACCCACCTTCCCCTCCTTCCATTGTGGCACTCAAGTTTCATTTTTACACTATCCAAAAATAATTTCTCTATTGAAAACTCACCAAAATCCATCCCTTTTCCCCCCCTCTTTCTGCTCTTTTCACAACTGGAAAATCCAGTATTCACTATTTTTCTTTATGTGCCAAATTTTTCACATCACTCTAATTGTAAATAAACCTGTTGCGAGGATACATTGATTTAATATCTATTTGCAAAAAATATTTAGACAATATATTGCTATAGGTGTGCTCTTTTTTTGAGCTATTAGATTTGCTTATTTTGATATATATTTAGAATGTTTTGTTGAATCATGTGTAGCAAGCATACCTGAAAGAAGACACATATTTGGCTTGCATGATCTTCCTAAATTTCTTAACCTCTTCAAACTTAAAATTTGATGATCATTCAAAAAATTGCACATACAGCTGCTGTATAAATCATATGTTCAGTGGCTCCATAACAGATATGCAGCTACCGTGCTCTGGAAATGTTTTAGTCCCTGATCCTGCAACAAAATCCGTTTGGTCAGAGTCTCAAAGTCAGGGCAGGACTCCTTGTGAGTGTTATAGTCTTCCTGCCTGGATACCTTTGAAAGATCAGGGCCATAGCAACTGCATATTAGTTTTGATGATGGAACTACTATTCTAACTGTCAGCTACCATGGGGTTTGCTTTATGTTTTATCCTACAGGGTGATATGGCAGCTATAATTTCTTCTTTTGGCCCACAAATTCACATTGATATATCATATATGATACCATATATCATTTCTCTGAAATTCCACAATTTGTTCCCGTTTAAGCCTAAGTTAAAAATCAAGTTCTCATATACCACTGTATGGTAAGTGTCACTTAATGCTGCTGATATGTTAAGTGGTATCCACCAGAAAGAGAAAACAAATATTAATAAATATTATCCAGAAGACATTGTCTAGCAAACTCTTTTACAGGCCCCAATGAAAGCACATGGGCACCTAGCACAATCTTCAGCACTTAAATGGTTAGGTAAGCATCGGAATAACTTTGAAAATTCCTGCCAGTCCCAACTGACTGCTTAACCCTTCTTAGACCACACAAACAATGTTTTCAAATCAGAGATGCCCCACCTTTGACACCATGCTTATCACCCATTTGAAAATCACATATATCTCTAGGGGAAAACTAGGTGCTGGTTAAGGTGCCTAAAGGGCAAACTAGGACACTTAATCATTTTGAAAATGTCAGACTTACACTTAAACCGAATTAAACATGAGGCACTAAATGGTATTAAAAATCAAAGGGAAGCAGAGGACATTCAGCAGACCTTTTTGAAGATGTGTTTTTCAAAGCCGTTTATCTATACCAATCTACTGTATGATAGATGTATGGACATATACCAGGTGTTCCAAATGTAAAAACTCTGAACTTGATTTAATCCACTTTCTCTTGAAATGTGTAATGGTTAAGGATTTCTGGGATAAGATATTTTAATATACAAAAGATGCTCATCCCAGTCCAGTTTAGTGGATGATTTTTTTCCTATTTTAAAGGCAATAGCGCATATATATTGTATAAATGTATTTGAGTAATCACTATGAAATACAGTAGTATGCACAAGAATATCCCACTGATCTTCTGTGGGATTATAGATCTATGGTTAAGGAGGAAGAATTTTATGACATACATTATTTTCCTCCTGCTACATTTCGCAGTCAATGAGATGGGTGATTGAAGAATTTTAATTTGAATTGGATTAGGACTCCACAGTGAACATGAAATTCTTATGCTAATAGACCTTGACCAGTCAAGAAAATGGACATGCAACTTGAATTTTTGCACTATTGTCACTTCCTTTTGAATTTGTATACAACGTGACTGTGCTCCACCCCCAGCTACTGTACATCAGAAAACTATTGGAGAGTCAAGGTGATGAGGTAATATTTGTATTGTGACAACTTCTGTTGATGAAAGAGACAAGCTTTCAAATTTACACAGATATAAAAGATCTCATCCATCACCCAGACCTGAAGAAGAGCTCTGTGCCTTCTTTAGTTGTCAGGAAAGAATACACAATTATATCTTCCATCTTATGGGAGCATTATGTCAAACATCTGTCTGCATAATGCCAAACATACTGTAGAGAATGAAAATTAGCTCCTGGGGCATAAATTTTCAGTAGGTAGGCCTCCCTTTGAGAACTCTGTTGGCACACACAAAAATTTTGCCTGCATTTTTATGCCCACAATTAAATTACTTGCACCTCTAATATCATGAGTCCAAATCAGATAGAGATACAACTATGATACTGAGTTGTGCTCGCAATTGATTTGACAGGTGCAAAAAATTAATGTCATTTTGCAGGCCCAATTTGCATTCACAGAACAAAGGACTAGGCCTCAGTCTGAAAATACATCCACAGAGCTTTTATTCTAAATTATATGATCAAACAAAGAAAGGTACTATCAAGTCTGCCAGCCTATCTTCCTGTCTATTTGTCTATTGGTAATGATATGTTATCGTATATTCATGTGTGCATCTGCCATGTCTATCTATATTTATATGTATGTGTTTATGCACTCTTCTCTATTTATATTATTATAAAAATTAGTGGAAAGGTTTCATACTTACCAAAACAAGGAGACAGTAAAAGTCACCCAACATGGTATTCATGAATCTTATCCACATTTTAACTGATACATTTCTAGTCTTATTATAAAACAAAAAAATGCATTCAGGTTTCTTCCTGCAGACTACAGTTTATTTGGCAACTACAGGAGCAAAGTTCAACCCACAGAGGAGCAAGTCAAAGTGTATTTCTGGGGTTCTATAAACTGAGTCAAAATTGGAACTCTGAACCTGCAGACGCCCTTGTTAGTGTTTAATGGACTGGCAAGGTCAGCAGCTTTCATGGTGAAAGGAAAAGAGCTGTCCAGGAGCTTAATGAACAGAATGTCATGTCTACATGCTCCTCAAAAGTGCTCAGAGCATCTGGAGCTGGTACAACTTGTTGCTACATTGATGTTTTGCTGTTTTTGAATGCATGTGGGAAGTGTTTGGTTTGGGGTTTGTTTTGAATGTCGGATTTCACGTGGTTTTCTTCAGAAAACTTCAGTGTATTTCTACCCCCAACTCCCTAAACTTCCTGAAGGGAAGGGGAAGTTAATAGCTGACATAATTGTGCAAGGTTTGGAGTGGAAATTGTCAGAATGGGCTTGCAAAGAGAAATGAATTATTACCATTAATGGTTCAAAATGAAGTGAATATGCTTTCTTTAATTGTCAGGAAAGAATACCCAACTTTCTCCCATCCACTAACAAAAATTCCACTTAGTCTGGATTTACAGTACAGCTGCTAAGTTATGAGCGGGCAGAGTTGTTTTTCAAATAAAATAAAATGAGAAGGAAAGAAAAAGGATCCTCTTGTCATCTACTCTATCATCGTTGTTTCCCTAGAATGACTGCTAGCTGTATATCTCATTAACCAACCCATTCAGAATCATTAGCACTAGAGGGCTAATGAAGGCTTCTCTCTGTCTCACAATGCCTATTAAAGCAGTTGACAAATCCTTAATGTGGTGTAACTTCCAATTAATTTTTTTAAGGTCAGTCTGTCACACTGCAGTCAGGAGTGTAACTGCCAGATACAATTGCTTGGAGTACGAAGCTTAAGCTATTGACTCTTCAACCATTGTTATCACCTTCAGGTGAATATATCTGTTTTCCAGTATACAGTGGCCAGCTATACACAGATGTGTGCACATGTATATTTGAGGAGAAGAGGAAAAGCAAACAAAAGAGAATAAAAAAGTCATCATCTATTATCTTCTCTCTGCAAATTTTGTCTTTATTTTGTCTATTGAGCCCAAAGAGACCATACAGTAGTGGAAGTTGCCATGACTGAACGCAGCTCCGCTCTCCCCTGCCATTCCCCATCTTGCCTATATGCTAGGGTTGCAGCTTGCACATGAGCCTGTTCCATTATATACTAGTGGAACGTACCACTCCACAAAAATGATTCTCTGCTGCTGGTTTCTAACCAATATCTATCCCCTTTATGCCAAACATGGCAAAGAATCTGGCCCTGTATACTCGTCTACTATTTGACCCTTGTCCCTCTCCTCAGTAAGAACAAATTTTGCTCTCTGGTTCACAGGCAGATGTCAACTCTTATTCTACTTTCTTTACATGTACATGACTAGAGTTCAGTGTATATTAGTGTATAGCAGCAGATCACTTGTACTGTTTTACTTGTGGCACCTTAGAGACTAACAAATTTATTTCAGCATGAGCTTTCGTGAGCTACAGCTCACTTCTTCAGATGCATAGTATGGAATACACATTCCATGCATCCGAAGAAGTGAGCTGTAACTCACGAAAGCTCATGCTGAAATAAATTTGTTAGCCTCTAAGGTGCCACAAGTACTCCTGTTCTTTTTCCGGATACAGACTAACATGACTGCTACTCTGAAACTTGTACTGTTTTGTGCCACATGTTCAGGGTAACCATAAACCTCTGACTGCCAAAACCTGGGAGTGGAATGCAGAGAGGAATCATTCCATAATTACCCTTCTCTGTACACTCTACCTGAAGCTCTGATACAGGCCACTGTTGGAGACAGGATACTGGGCAAGATGGACCATGTTCTGACCCCATATGACAGCTCTTATGTTCTCATCAGATGAGATCTGCCATCGAATCATAGAACCATAGAAATGTAGGGTTGAAATGAATCTCAAGAGATCATCTAGTCCATCCCTCCCACACTGTGGAAAAACTCTCTGTATTTTACCTTTAATGCTTTAAATCAGGACATCCAACCAATCATGTGATGTTACCAGCTTTGTCCAATACTCTTATTTCAGTATGAATATAAGGCAGCTGGTTAGAGAGCTACAGGTGCAATGAAGGTTCACTATGTGGCAGATGGTTTTAATATAAGGAAAATATAGTTTTGAAATATGGGGTGAATCAATATGATCTCGCTAAAACATATTCAAATGGTGACAAGAAAAATAAATTTTCCTTCAAATTGATGGTCTCTCTTAATTTAAAATGCCTTTAATTTCTTAAGGGGCATTGTACTCTTCCAGAGAGAATGCTATCAAAGACCCTCCACTAAATTGTCTATGGATTGTTACAGCAAGTAATGACCAAGTACAGAAGTAATACATTACAGAATGGGATTGTTTAATGCAACTTAATTCTAGAAATAGATGATTGCCTCTTTTTAGCATCCAAAGTGGTTGTTTTTGGACATATGTGACTATAAGATGCAATGCATTGGATCAATGTGTATGTTGATATTGAACTCTGGTTGCTGATCCAATGAGAAGATCATCTACAGCTGCAGTGAACATAAAAAAAAATCCACCATTTTCAGATATATTGTTGATTCCAGGATAGTTCCCTTTTAAGCACAGGGAATAGTTGTCAAACCTGTAAAATCTTTCCAGATGGAAGACTCTTTTAAAATGTAACTACAACTTCATGTGGCAGAGATCTGTAGATTTGGAGCCAAAAGTCTTTCATTCTGTCACTGATGCCACATGTGAGCTAATACCCAGTGTGTCTCTATATGTGCATTGTGTAGATTCAAAATAATTCCCAGCTGTTGAACATGAATTCCTGTGAATCTCTGACACATGGGATGAGTTTTGTATCATTAGGGGAGGAGGAAACATGTAATGTAAGGGTTCCCAAACTTTTTACTGGCACAGCCCCATTTTAATGAAGTATATCCTGTTGGGACTCCACACAACATGGAGGACACCATTTTGAAGAGCAATATGTCAGCCTCTACATAGTGTGACCTTTTACATACAGTACCACCATATGAGGAGGTCAAATTGTGCAGAAGATGCCATTTTGTAGAGCAAAATGGTGTCCTCCAAGCATCCTGACCTTGCATGCACCATACATGCGAGGTCATGCAAATAGAGCAAAATGGTATCCTTCGCACAGTAGGGATAACCACCTCTCATCTGCTGATGGTGAATCCCATTTGGGGTTGCAACCCATAGTTTGGTTACTGCTGAGGTAATGTATTGTCTCAGTGCATGTGAGTATGTCGCCCTCTAGTGGATTATCCATAGGTACATTATCAGGCTTACTTCTGTTATCAAATAGGGACCTTAAATGGTGGCAAAATCCAGAGAGAGCGAGAGAGAGAGAAGATCCTGTAAATGTATTGGTTTGTTTATTTTATTTGGTTTATATCTGAGACTAGTTAAAGCAGAACAGGCAGAATTTAGTGGGGCCATACCATTCTAACTGCAATGAAGATATTCTGTGAAACCTTATTTTAAGGGCTTTTTCCATAACAGTAACTAAAGTAGTTAATAAAAATATAATAACTGTGCAGTGATGGTGCAGTTCAGGGAATAAACTACAATATATGCATTGCCTTAGTTAATGTACATTCTTCTGGCTATTTCCGTGGCAGTACTTAGTAATTCAAAGTGATTAAATTAAATTGTTTTTATATCTTTGTAATAAAGATAGAGTATACAGCTCTCTTCACTCAGTATAGGTTGAGATTTTATTGCTAAGCTTGATTCTTGCTTATAATTGGCCTTTTTGGTTCTCAATGAGCTGTGAATAAAATCTGTGATGTTTCAGATTACGTTAAGAAGGATGTGCTTACGAGTGAAGCACATTCCATTTTATGGGGAAATGATGAAGATTATGATTTCACTGTATTTGAAGTGCAAAATAAAAAGCCTTACATGATAATCACAATTCCTCTGTGTTCTTTGTTAATGACTATTGGCAGCTCCCAGGTTGATTTTCGTATTACAATTTATCAGACTATTAAAAAGAAACAGCTATGCGATATTAACTAAGCATCACATGCAAAAAGCTGGATTTAAAGCATTGGTGCAGATATAAGGGCATTATTTCTTCATGTGGACATGTGAGGCAATCAGATACCATGATGTAAGATAGATAGATCATTATGACATAGAAACCAGAACATGTTATACACTTGCATTATATCACATACTAGCATGTAGTTTCAAGAAAAGGGTTTTTTTAAGTTTGTAATGTAATTATTTTTTATAAATGCAATGGTAAAACATGCATTGTATCTTAGAACAGTTGATTCTCCAGGCCTCTAGAAAGTGTTGGTTTAAAAGAGATATTCATATTTTGAATAAGGGTGTTCTTTTGCACAGTTTTGTGTTGCAGTTGCAGTTATTATTGTGTGGTCTAGTTATACCTTCAACTAGATCGAGGGGAGATGGAGGACCAGATAACAATAATAAAGGATGTTTTTGCATAGACTTGCTATATGTACAATGTCTGGCAGCCTTTACTCATGCAAGTAGGCTTTACTCATGGACATAGTTTCAATAAGGCTATTCACATGAATAAGAATTATCTGTATGAACAAGGCTTAGAAGATCAGGTCCATGGTATATGGAACTCATACAAAGACTTTTATTGAAGTTGCAGAGGATTAATAAAATTCCTTTTACCTCTAGAGACCTGGACTGAGAGCTAGATAACACCACCATTTTTTTCATAATAATATGTATTTTCATCAGTTATCTCATCCTTACTGGACATTTGTCCTCATCTCTAAAACATCAGTGTTTATATTGGCACAATTGTCTATGTATATGCACGGGAGGCCTTAATAACAGCTAGTGTTTCATTGGCAATCTTGTGAGGAAAATCATTTTTGAGAACTAAAATTCACTGAGTTTGAAAATATATATGTTTATGTCCCCCAAATTGCCTTTTAAAAAAGCATAGTCAGACAGTGCAAGTCAAAGTAGACTCATAAAACGTGGGTAATGAAGTGTCCCCTTCTCTCTTTCAATGACGTAATTTGGAAAAAGGGTTTGTTTAACATAGTGTCTTTCTTTCCTCCTGGAAATTTTATACCAAAAAGAAGCAATGTAGGTCAGCCTCCTACTGGTGTACCAATTAACAGGATATGTCCATTATATTTATTATCCCTCTGAAAGGTGTCAGACTTCACCTAAAGAGCAAGCAAAAACAGAATAACCTCAATTTGCAGAAAACTATGGAGTGTGAATGTTCCTTATTTTTTTCCAGTGACTTGTTCCTCACTTTACTGTACAATCTATTTAAGCATTGCTGAATTAAAAATGCCAAGGTTTTTCCTATTGCCAGTATGTTTTGATGGCCCCATCTCACATTTTCAGTGACTATCACAGCAGTTTTATGCTCTAATAGGTACAGGAGATCTTCCCAGTTATAAAGTTGTCACTGGCACTGAACACTCCAGTAGAAATTTGGTTTCTTATTTTGTCTTTAATCATTTTGCCTTATTTTGAATGTTAAGAATCACATCATTGACTGAAGCATCTTTTTATCAGATCTGCTTTAGAGCAACACAGCACCCACCAATCATTCAGCCATAGGTCACAGTAAAAGGATATGCTTTTAAAAAAGTATTGGTCAGAGGAATGATATGAAAAAGAAATCACAAAGGGTCTTGATGTTAATGGAAGTTACATCAGTGTTTCAAGAGAAGAATAAACTGCTAAGAGGGGAAGACAAAATAGAAGAGACAGAAAATAGTTTCCACAAAATCCAAATGTCCACACACATTTACTGTAAAACATAGTGAGGGGGAAACGTAGCAGTCTTGAAGACCACATATTACTTTGGAAATATACTAGAGCCCATGAAAGCTGGCATCATTCTAATCTCAGCACTTCCATTTCCAGATTGTTATAGTGACTGATGTTTTTTACTGTTAAATAAAAAAGGGGAAAAAATAGGAACCTAAATGTTTATACATAGTCTACATGGGTACACAATCAATATTAAAATGGATTGCAAGCATCTAGAGGTAAAATCCTGGCCCCATTCAAAAGGCAAAACTCCCATTGACTTAGTGGAGCCAAGAATTCACCCTGAGAAAAGGGAGGAATGAATGTGATGTCAATGCAGGACATACGGTCTTGTGTGCAAAGCATTGATTTAACATTTGACCCCAGAGATCAGTGTTCCTGGGTCTCCATCTGACTTCCTATGTGATCATGAACAATATCTTCTGGCTCAATCCTGCTGCTGCCACAATGCCAAAACTCCCAGTGACTTCAGTGGGGAAGAACCAGGTCTTTAATATCTTTGTGCCTCATTTCCCCATCTGTAAACAGAGAATGATAGTATACTTCTCTGTCTTTCAGAGTTGCTGGGAGGATACATCTATAAATGCCTGGGAATTGCTCAGATACTACAGAGATGGATGCCAAAAGTACCTCTTAATAAATAGATCTTTCAAAGTGTATATTGGAGAAAAAAAGGGGGGAAATAATTTAAAGCCAACTAGTAATGTACTGGTTTGTGGGGGTTTGGTAATGAGGTAATGAAGAAGTTAAATAAAGTTTAATAAAGAACTTTATAAGGCAGAAATTTCTAATATTTAGAATATAATCAGAACAGAGTTTATTAGAACATCAGTGGGAGGAGCGACAATCTGTTAAACGAGTGACATAGCAGTTTAGTTCACATTAATATAATTTATAAACAAATCTTTGACTCCTTAACATAGGGATAAAAAGGTCTATGAGCAGGGACTATCTTTCACTATGTACTTATACAGTGGACAGCACAATGTGGCCTCTTGATGCTGCTCTAAGTAATAATAATAATAATAATAATAATAATAATAATAAACAATAATTGATAGTTACCCTGAATAGATCACTAATCTCAACTCTGAAGGGCAAATAGGGTTGCATGCATACAAATGAGAGCAGAATTTAGCCTGAAAAGCTATTCAATATTACAGCAGGATCATATTCATTCTGTATGTAATTTCCATACATTTAAATTAACTCTACCATTTTATTAGAGAGACAAGGTAGGTGAGCCCATCTCTTTTATTGGACCAAATTCTGTTGGCGAGAGAGACAAGCTTTCAAACTTACACAGAGCTCTTCTTCTGGTCTGAGGACACTAGCATTTTATTTCCAACAAGTCAATGGTGTAATATGTAAATTATGGTACACTCTGGACCATTGTTTGTAGAACTGAATTAGCCATTGAATCTCAGTAATTTCTCCTAATGCAGGAAAATCTTCCATTAAAGTACATAGGAATTTTGCTTATATAAGAATGTTGAATTGCTACCATGGAAATGCAAGTACTTGCATATATTGTGATACCGGTGATCAAGTAAATCCTCTGTCTTCCCTACCTCTACCTCCTGTTGCATACCTACTCTAAGATTTAAGAGACAAGTTCAAACACAAATAACTAGGGCTATCAATTAATTGCAGTTAACTCATGCAATTATCTCAAAAAAATTAATCGTGATAAAAAATTAATTGTGATTAATCTCAGTTTTAATTGCACTGTTAAACAGTAGACAACCAACCGAAATTTATTAAATATTTTGGATGTTTTTCTACATTTTCATATATATGATATTCCGTGTTGTAGTTGAAATCGAAGTGTATATTATTTTTATAACAAATATTTGCACTGTAAAAATGATAAAAGAAATAGTATTTTTCAATTCAACTCATACCATACCATAATGCAATCTCTTCATTGTGAAAGTGTAACTTACAAATGATATTTTGTTGTTGTTACATAACTGGACTCAAAAATGAAATATAAAACTTCAGAGCCTACAAGTCCACTTAGTCCTACTTCTTGTTCAGCCAATCACTAAGACAAACAAGCTTGTTTACATTTACAGGAGATAATGCTGCTGTCTTCTTATTTACAATGTCACCAGAAAGTGAGAACAGGTATTTGCATGGCACTTTTATAGCTGGCATTACAAGATACTTACGTGCTAAACGTTCGTATGCCCCTTCATGCTTTGCTCACCATTCCAGACGACATGCTTCCATGCTGATGATGCTCAATAAAAAAATAATACATTAATTGAATTTGTGACTGAACTCCTTGGGGGAGAATTGTATGTCCCGTGCTATGTTTTACCCGCGTTCTGCCGCATATTTCATGTTATAGCAGTCTCAGATGATGACCCAACACATATTGTTCATTTTAAGAACACTTTCACTGCAGATTTGACAGAAGGCAAAGAAGGTATCAATGTGAGATTTCTAAAGGCAGCTATAGGACTCGACCCAAGGTTTAAAAATCGGAAGTGCCTTCTAAAATCTGAGAGGGACGAGGTGTGGAGCATGCATTCAGAAGTCTTAAAAGAGCAACACTTTAATGCGTAAACTACAGAACCTGAACCACCAAAAAAGAAAGTCAACTTGCTACTGGTGGCATCTGACTCAGATAATGAAAATGAACATGTGTTGGTCTACACTGCTTTGGATTGTTATCAAGTAGAACCCGTCATCAGCATGGACGCATGTCCTCTGCAACAGTAGTTGAAACATGAAGGGGCATATGAATTTTTAACACATCTGGCACTGAATATCTTGTGACGCCAGCTACAACAGTGCCATGAAAATGCCTGTTCTTGCTTTCAGGTGACATTGTAAACAAGAAGCAGGCAGCATTGTCTCCTGCAAATGTAAACAAACTTGTTTGGCTGAACAAGAAGTAGGACTGAGTGGACTTGCTGGCTCTAAAATTTTACATTGTTTTATTTTTAAATGAAGGTTTTTATACATAATTCTATATAGTAAGTTCAACTTTCACGACAAAGAGATTGCACTACAGTGCTTGTATTAGGTGAATTGAAAAATACTATTTCTTTTGTTTTTTACAGTGTAAACATTTGTAATCAAAAAATCAATAAATACACTTTGTATTCTGTGTTGTAATTGAAATAAATATATTTGAAAATGTAGAAGACATCCAAAAATATTTAAATAAATGGTATTCTATTATTGTTTAACAGAGCAATTAATCGTGATTTTTTTTTTAGTCGCTTAACAGCCCTACAAGTAACCAAAGGTTCAGGCTGTATTTTTTAGCCATGGTCTGCACTGGAGGTGGGTCTAGAAGGAGTCCTGGGTAAATTCTGACGGATACAACCCAGATTCCTCATGAGATCCTACAGATTCTGCACTGACAGCTCTGCTGCCACTATGTCAAAGATGCAGCCTACACTCCCTCCTGTGACTAGCCCAGAGAACTGGCCAGTGCAAAGGGGAAGTAAGGCAGCTCGTACTTTGCCTCCTAGCTCCCTTTCATATAACTACTGGCAATCTTAGCTGAGAGAAGTGAATGTATTCCCCAGTGACTCCTTCACAAGTTTATGGGATTGTAGTGGTGGGAAAGACTCCTTTTGCCCTGTTCCCCCTCTTTCACATACAGCCTGACACAGTCTAGACCGCAAGGTTTAACCTTTAGATGGTAAGAGTTAATTTGTCCCTTTCTTTCCTAATCGTCTGAAGAGTTTCACTGTGGTTAGTTTGGAAAACACATTAATTGGAAGGGCTGTTTTCAGCAATGCATGTCATTTAGAATTTCCCAAGCTGATGGGTCATCACTATGAGACGTCATGCCTAGTTACCTCTGTCCGATACTATTATGTGACACGGCTGGTGATAATGCATCAGGCCAATGAAAGTGAAAAATAAATGGATTACTGAGCATTACAGTTAACTGTTTCAGACAAACAAATCACTGTTAAACTGTTTACCTGTTTAGAAAAGTAAAATAGCAGCTATGCGCAAAACAAGATGTGGGTAATGTTTTTCCAGAACATAAGTTGGCAGCAGGAGCTGTTGTATATATCAGCCATGCATTAACTGTAGTGAGGAAGGATTTTCTCTTGGTAAAATAGAAATTACAGTACATGTTGTTGCATGTTAACTGCGAAAAGGCAAGGAACATGAAAAACTTAAGGATGCCGTGGCAGCAAGTTTTGTGTCAATTTGTAAGCTTGAAGAGGTACCACTTCTGGAAAGAAAATATAACCTGAGTTGGGTTTTATTTTATTAGAGTTGGGTTTTATTTTATTATGTTTTTCTATTGCTTTAGTATCATGTACAGAACTGTTTGAAAATCTTTGTTGAAAGTGTTTTTCAACAGAAAATTGGAGTTTTACCCGAATGAAACTTTTTCACAGAAAATGTTTGCTTTCTGTGACCAAAAAAATCACATTTTCATTGAAAACCTGAAAAATGAAATTTTTAGCTGAAAACCAATAACTTTTTAGATAAAAAGTGAAAACTTTCAGCTTGTAGCCAAGTTTTCCTCAAAAAATCATGAAATTTTGTTTTCTTCTGTTGCTGTTATCATTTTCTGTGGAACTCTCCCCCTGGTTTTCTGACCATCTCGATCAATATATCACCAGCATGTAAACTATATATTCCAGTCAGAGAGGCACTATGCCGAAAAGATTTGTGGAGATGTGGAATAATGGGAGGAATCCATTCCCAGGCTGGAAAGTTGCAGTGAAATTGCTGTGCATCTGCTAGTGCAGTCTGCTAGAGCATGTCCAAAGCAACTCCATGGGCAGTGAGATCCAACAACACTGTGCTTCACAACACACCAGGGTTGACAACTTGTTGCATAAGAATCTAATTGGTTTTACTGCCTACAGGGCCTTCTTCACCCCCACAGGATAGGGAGAAGGGGAGAATTTGCCCCTTAATATGTTGTATGTGCTGACGTACCTACTTCAGAACTCAATAAAGCATCTGAAGGAAAAGATACCAACAATATAAAAATGTTTTTATATGACAGTAAATGACTGGATACGTCTTTTCTTCACAGGCTGGAATTTTCAAAAGCACCTTAGAGAGTTAGGCACACAGATGACATTGGCATTAATTGGGTGTTGGACACTTAACTCCCTTAAGTGCCTTTGAAAATCCCAGCCCTACTCACTTTTTGTTGGTAATAAAATAGTAATGATATATTACATATATTTAACAAGCAATACCCATAGAGAAATTATATGTTTAGAAGGCTGGCCGCTGGGGGAGGTGGAATGGCAGAGAGTGGGAAGATGAGAAAATATACAAAGCTGGCCTTACAAATAGATAATGAAAAGTTATAATCAAAGAGCCATATTAAGAATTTGGGTATGGTTTCTTGACTCCAACTTTAATGAATAGGAGCCAAATACAAGTATTTGAAGAAGTAAAGAAGTAAAAAACCTGAAACAAGAGAGAGAAAGATTAGATTAGATTTTAGATGAGATAAAATAGCTTCAATTAACTCTGTAAGAATAAGAGAGAGAGAGAGAGATTAGAATAATGATTATATGTCTTTTTTGTCTATCCAAGAGTTTCAAGGTGCATACACAAAATGCAGTGAGATAAATGAACTGAAAAAACAAATATAAAATATATAAAACTAAATCAACACACCCTGTGAAAAGCCTTGGGAGAGGGAAGGGTTTTCAACTCACTAACTGGGGTGACCTTTGAAGTTCTTCTAAGGTCCGAAGAAGGGCACTCAACAAACTCAAAGTCAAAAGCCAAAAATATTAACAATACTGTGTCTGGCTCAACAGCAAGTCCCACACTACAAAATCCCATACCCTCTGACCTAAGAAGATGAAAAAATATTCAGAAAGCCAGAAGTAGAGTGAGCTATTTATTCATCGACATATAATGTTAACAAAACACATGTACTGAAGTTTACTTGCGAGATTTTTTCTCTAATCTACCTTTTGATGAACATTGAACTCACTCAATACATATGATTTTTTGGTTAGCCTTGAGTGTGTCAGTCATTCATTTTTTTCTTGCCAGGCAGTATAGCTGGAAAAAATAAAGAATACCTGGATAGAGTTCCTGAGTGAAGCACTTTCAAGTGCTCAGAGCTTTATAGTCATTGAAATGCATGACAGATGTAGTGTAAATAATGTCTAAACATACAAGGCATGTGCATTTGTTCAGAGTACATGTCTCTGTGAGAACTGCTGAGAACTACAATGTTTCAGTATAGTATACAGAACTGAAATTCTTCCTGTCTGATGAGGCTCAACTAAGATACTCTACTTGGACTGGTTGAAAATTTTCCATTGAAACTGTTCTTGAACAGAAAATCAGGTTATGGACAAAAAAGAATTTTGTCATGAAAAGTGTCTGTTTTCTGAGAAACAAATAGTATATTTTTTAATTTAAAAAAAACCTCACAAGAACCAAAATATTTATCCAAAAACTGAAATATTTTGGTTTCTGAAATTCTGTCACAATGCGACATGGGAATTGTAGTTTGGGTGCTTCATGCTCCTATTCTTCTGTGTGGGCTATGCTCTGCAGCTGGACTACATCTTCAATGACGTACTGTGGGCATCAGACTCCTCGCCTCCTGTTGGCATCAGACTGGCCACGTTTGCCACTCCAGGCCAATGGGGGCTGGGGGAAGCAGTGTAGGCCGAGGGATGTGCTGGCCACCACTTCCTGCCATTCCCATTGGCCTGGAGCTGCGAACCATGGCCAGTGGGAGCTGCGATCGGCCAAACCTGCGGATGCAGAAGGTAAACAAACCGGCCCGGCCCACCAGGGTGCTTACCCTGGCAGGCTGTGTCCCAAAGGTTGCCGATCCCTGCATTAGAGCAACCTCACACTGGTACTCCAGCACTCCTTGAGTGCTTACATAGACTGGCTCAGAGAGTGGGAATGGTAACAGATCAGGGCAGGGACCTCATGATACTTGATTTTACAAAGTCAATGTTTCTTACATGTGGTTAGAGACATTTCATCTTCATAGGTCCAATTACTTGGTTTTACACTTGTGAAATGAATTTCAACCTCAGTTGTTTATAACTACTCATTAATTTATATTTATGTAACATTAAGTATGTGACTTGGTCCTTTAACATCTTCATTAATGATCTAAGAGAGGGGGTTAAAAGCACACTAATAAAATGTGCACATAACAGTAAATCAAAAAGTCTGCAAACACTAGTCTGGGCAGAGAAATAGTACAACAGAGTAGAAATTCAACAGAAAATAACAAATATCAGATTTAACCTGCAAAAATATGAGTTAATATTGTTATACCAATAAAAACTAGCAGGTTCTTATTAAACGGGACAAGACATTTGTCACATTTATTGTAAATACCAAAATAAAAGATAACAGCAAACAACGTTGTTTGACTACTTATTCCTATGATTACTTATATATATATATATATATTCATTTACTCACACAATCATTCATACAATGATGGATATTATAGTTACCAGCCTAAAGTTGCTTGTGACAGAATACTGGCCAGGTATCCTGTACACAAGAGTGGAGCCGAGTCCGGGTCAGGTGCACCTGATGCTCCTGGAGGCTGGCAGCAGAACCATAGACTCAAAGTCCTCAGTCTTCAGAGTCCAGCTTTATAGGGATTTTTCCCTATGTTAGTTCATGGGAGTTGCTTCATTCTGCTGTTGTTAAATCAATCAGCAGGTGGCTGGCTCCATGTTGGCAGCAGAATGTTACCCAAAGTCTCTCATCTCACCCTTCTTTTTTACAGGCTTTTAGTTTGGATTCAAAGTCTATAGGTCTTGCTGTGTCACGTTGCCTCTGGGTTTGGATTGATCACCCGTCAATTGCAGGTGTGACTTTCAGCCTTGAACCTGGCTTTGATCTTCCTTCTGTTGTTCTTTTGTCCTTTTCTTTTTAGGGTGGATGCTTTTTACTTTGTTTAGGGCTGTTGTCTAGGTCTTCAGCTCTTGGTAGTTGAACTTTATCTCATCAGGACAGGCTGGGGCTGGAGGTTGATTCCATCATCCATACATGCCTCATTCACACATCTAAACTAACTAATAAGATTACAGCAGGGTTTGCAAAAATGAAGGTTGGAGGAAGCTTTTACAAAGTGGAGTGAGTGTTCTAAAATGGGGTTTGAATTACAATATGGCAAACAGTGAACAGAAGTTACAATGTAGGCAAGTGTAGCGAATGGTGAACAGAAGTTACATTAATAAAGTGAACAATTAAAAACAATTTCATTTATCAGTTCTACAATATCTCAGTATTTACTGGGAAGGAGAATATTGGAAAGAAGCAATGTTGAAAGGGACCTGTACAGATGAGAAACTAGATATAATTTGTAATTAATTCATCTGAACATGGCAGTGAACAAAGACAAACACAGGGATAGCTATTAAGAGACAGGAGACAACTTTATTAAACTTAATATAGGGGAGGGGCACTGCTTATCCTGTCTTCCAGATTCTCACATTCTAGCCATTTTAAGTGGTTCCAAGGTGAGGGATACAGAGTATATGGTTATATAACCATAACTCAGGGTAAACTCTCCTCAGCTCAGGGTCGCCCAGAGGATTCAGGAGGCCTGGGGCAAAGCAATTTCGGGGGCCCCTTCCATAAAAAAAAGTTGCAATATTATAGAATACTATATTCATGTGGGGGCCCCTGTGGGGCCCGGGGCCTGGGGCAAATCGCCCCACTTGCCCCCCTCCCCGGCGGCCCTGCCTCAGCCTACCCCTAGGATTCAGCTCACTCAACTCTCCCATCTCCCACTGAGAGAGAACAGAGATTACTAAAGAGGAGGATATCAGCCAGTGAAGGCCACAAGGTCTTCCTCTATCTCATGAGAACAAGACCCATCAGAAAAATCCCAGGTCTTCTGGGAATTGTTCCTTTTAACGACACTGGAAAGCTGCAACTGAAGGCACTAGCAACTAGCTTGGATACACACCCCACTGGCACTACCTGATATCAGAACTCCTGACTGATCTATTCCCTCACATTCAAAAGCCAGTTGTCAGCCCCTGCATTCAACAAATGACATCCTTTGTCCCTGAAAACCTCAGTCAGTTAGACAATTACCTGTCACCACCCCAGTAATCTGTCTACTAGATGGACACAAGTCCTGTTGACTGGAACCTCTGGGAGTCCAAACCTACCAGGGTTGTTGATGCTGCTGCCCCAATCCTGAAAGAATGTGTATCAAAAGATAGTGTTTATAGCTAGTCCTATGACCAACAGGCCCCAAGGTTCCACTGTTGGTGAGGCAGCATCACCTGTGGATCTGTGTTGGGAAATGGGGCAAGCTTCTAGAATGTGCTGTACTATATAATGGTGGGGTGTTCACTTGTTGAGCACTTCCTAGCAACTGTGGTACTGCAGTCCTTTTCTCATCCCTAGTGCCTCCTGCAGACTGCCTGCAGACCTTGGTGGTCTTCCGTGCCTTGGTCCTCCAACCAAGTCATAAAGTCCAAATGAAGCAAATTAAGTTTCCTGGGAAGCAAAGAATCTAATGAATGAACAGTCCCATTGCCCTTGGCCATACTGGGTCAGACCAATGGTCCTTCTAGCTCAGTATCCTGTCTCCCATCAGTAGCTGATGGCAGATGCTTTAGAGAGAATGAACCGTATAGGACAATTTATTAAGTGATCCATCCCCTGTCATACAGTCCGAACTTCTGGCAATCAGAGGTTTAGGGACACCCAGAACATAGGGTTGTGTCCCTGACCATCTTGGCAATAGTAATTGATGGATCTAACCTCCATGAGCTTATCTAATTCTTTTTGACTTCATTTATACTTTTGGCCTTCAAAACATCCTCTGGCAATGAGTTCCACGTGTTGACAGTACATTGTGTGAAGAAGTACTTCCTTATGTTTGTTTTAAACATGCTGCCTATTAATTTCATTGGGTGACCCCTGTGTCTTTTGTTATGTAAAGGGATAAATAACTCTTCCTTATTCACTTTCTCCAGACCATTCATTATATATAGGCCTCTTTCATATCCCCCCTTAGTTGTCTCTTTTCTAAGCTCAACAGTCATCATATGGAACTGTTCCACATCCTTAATCATTTTGTTGATCTTCTTTGTACTTTTTCCAATTCTAATATATCTTTTTTTAGATGGGTCAACCAGTACTGAATACAGTATTCAAGCTGTGGGTATACAATGGATTTACATAATGGCATTATGATATTTTCAGTCTTAGTATCTATCCATTTCCTAATAGTTCCTAACATTCTATTAGGGGTTTTTTTGCTTACCGCTGCACACTGAGCAGATGTTTTCAGAGAACTATCCACAGTGACTCCAAGATCTCTGTTTTGAGAGGTTGCAACTAATTTAGATCCCATCATTTTGTATATGCAGTTGGGATTATGTTTTCCAATGTGCCTTACTTTGCATTTATCAACATTGAATTTCATCTGCCATTTCGTTGCCCAGTCACCCAGGTTTGTGAGATCCCTTTATGACTCTTTGCAGTCAGCTCTGGACTTAACTATCATGAATAATTTAGTATGAGCTGAAAACTTTGCCACATCACTGTATAACCCTTCTCCAGATCATTTATTAATATGTTGAACAAACACTGCTCACATTACAAATCCTTGGAGGACCCCACTATTTACCTCTTTCTCCACCTTTGAAACTGACCATTTATTCCTATCCTTTGTTTCCTATCTTTTAACTAGTTACTGATCCACAATAGGACTTCCCCTCTCATCTCATGACTGCCTAGTTTGCTTAAGACCCTTTGGTGAGGGGACTTGTCAAAGGTTTTCTGGAAGTTCAAGTATTCTATATCCACTGGATAACCCTTGTCCATACGTTTGTTGGCACCCCCTCACATACAAAAAATACAGATAGATCGGTGAGGCATGACTGAAATTCTTAAACAAGGTTATATTCACTGTTATTGTCAGATATCACAATCTATTGTTCTTGAAAATATCCCACACCTGAGTCACATATGTTAATTAGCACTAATTAATATTTCAGAACTGAAAAGTTCCCTTAAAAGTTTCTTGTGTTGATTAATGAGACCAGGTGCAAATTAAGTATATTCCTTCAGTTTTTGGATGATCCTTTGCCACATGTGAATGTAGGAGGTAGAGAGGGACTAGATGAGGCTGCTAAGGCATAGTGAAATGATTTGAAGTGGCCTCAGAGACATTTTTACAGAAACATTTTTAAATGTGGATGCTTAAAGGTGAGCATCCAAATCCATAATTTGGTACCTAAATAAAAATGGCCAGATTACCAGAAGTGCTGAGCCCCAGTAGTTCAAATCGATTAAGTTTAGACAAGCAAATTTGAATGACTACCAAATTGCCCTTCCCAAGACAATAAACTACTAGATTCAATCCCACAGTAATATCCAGATACCTAGTAAGTTTAACACAAAATAATGTTAGAAAACAAAATATATCCCCTTTCATCCTTTCAGAATGACACTATGAGTCAGAAAGAGAAAAATGGGAGAAAAATTACAGACCAAAATTTATCTTCTGACAGCACTGGAAAATTTACCTTTTAAAAAACTGACAAGATGTCAGTGAGATAAATTTATTAATGTTTGTACCTGGTACCTCAAACACCTAAAAGCCCTATCTAACACATTCCAGATTGAGCTACTGCATTCGGGGGGGGGGGGGGGGTTAATGGAATATGAAACAAAAGCAGAGATATAAGCAAGTATTGAGCTATACAGAGTCTTGAATGTGAGGACAAGAAGCTGGAACTGCTCTGCTGCAGACATTGGGCAACTCACGTAATCTCTCTGTGCTTCAGTTCTCCATCTGTAAAATGAAAATCATAGTGTTCCCTACCTCACAAAGGGGAGTCAAATACATTAAAGATTGTGAGGTTCAGATATGCTGGAAATGGGGGCCATATAAATACCTTATATAGATAATATCCTACCTCTACAACATATTGGTCAGACTTCACAAGCTACACTGCAGCTTGAACTCTGGAATACACAGAAGAACGACACATCTTTCAAGATATAGATCTCATTGGGGATTTCTTAGGAAGAGATAAAAAGAATGACTTCTAACATATGTCTCCTTTTTGCATGTATGTCAAAGTTAAGAATGTATAGTAGTTTATATAAGAAAGAGACAGATGTTAACTGTTCTTCTCTTCAAAGAAATCCAAAAACAAAAACATATCTTAAAAGCAGGATATACACTTTAATATGTGTCCTTTTTGTTCCTTTGGTATAGTAATTTCTGAAGCCTTGTGTGGCAACAATGTTTGAGGAAGGATGATACTAATAGATTAGGGTTGATATGTTTTATACTGGTGTCGAGAGAGACACATCAGTGTGCTTATTGATGTTAACTGTTTATTTCTTAGCTTTTCAGTGAATGAGAAAAGTTATTAAAGTAGAAGAAACCAAACTTAACTACCAAACAGTTTTCTATGTGATTTTTCTAGATTTTAAAGATAGTGACTAATTTGGAGAAAAAAAATAAAAAACAAACAAGAGGTGCCTTACAAAGAATGATGACAACATAGTAAACACAGTGGTTGCAAGGGGTGTCCAACTAAGGAGAAATGTCCAGAGTGCCAATGAGCAACATTGTGAATCTGTTGTCATGAATAGCATCCTATTTCTGTTATACAACAGAGACTATCATCATTGGTTAATGCAGTGCTTTCAAACTCATAAGGCTCAGGGCTGGCTCTAGGCACCAGCGAAGAAAGCAGGTGCTTGGGTTGGCCAGTGGAAAGAGGCGGCTCATCTGGGTCTTTGGCAGCAATTTGGTGGCGAGTCCCTCAGTCCCTCTCAGAGCAAAGGACCTACCACCAAATTGCCACCGAAGAATGAAGCAGCGTGGTTGAGCTGCCACCGAAGTGCCACTGATCGCGACTTTATCTTTTTTTGTGTTTTTTTTTCCGCTTCACCACTTGGGGCGGCAAAAAAGCTAGAGCTGGCCCTGGTAATGCTGATGTCACTGTCAATATTACAGTAGGGGTTATTAGAATTTGATGACTATTCTGCATTGTCTAGATGTATTTTGCTGCCTAAAAAACAACACGATCCTATTGCTAACGTAGCATTTTCAAATTGGTGCAACTCTAATCACTTAGGAAACAAAAATATTTTTTCTCAGGAATTCCAGAATGGAAAAAAAATCATTGAGGCATTTGTGTAAAGTTTAAAGTATAGAGACACAGTAATCTACACGAGCAGTTTACAGTAGAATCACCATCTAGGCTGTTTGGAAAAAGTTCAGAAAAAAAGAAAGATATCTGAGACTCAAATTCAAAAAACACCTATTTTTGGTTCTAAAATATCTTAACATATATTACTCCCTTACACATGTGAACTGCACAAAAATTTCAAAGCCCTTCTGCACTCTCTTATGCATCTTTATTTTTTCTATGGTGAAACATTTAGCAGATAATCCCATTCTTCCCCCAGGTTAAACACAATTCTCTGGTGCAACTGTCACTATGGTTTATCTACCACTCCACCATAATAAAACCTTTTTTATTAATATGCCACATTCTCTTCAGTGCTGCCTAAGATTCTGTAAGCTATATTTTAATCTTGAGCAAAAGTTTGAAGCCAGATTGTATACAAATATGAAAATAAAGGAGTTTTTAGAATGCTAAGAAACTATTAATATTACAGGTCAAATCTTGACCCCATTGAAGTCAATGGCAAACTCCCAATGACTTCAGAGTGGAAGGATTTCACACAGGGACATAAATAAAAGCACAAGAGAAATTAAGTTAGCATAACTATTTGCTTCTCCATATTACTTATTTCCAGCTGAACTGACTACCTCTTTGTTATGCTTATAATAATATATCCTCAATATTGCTGTGATAGGGATCTATGTTTTAGTAAAGAGAGCAAGAAACTCTACAGTTGTTTCATAACAAAGCACTGCAACAGAGCTCCAGGAACTGAATCTCTCACAATATATGGTTAATGTTCAGTAATCCACACTAGAAAAACAACATCAGCTCCATGATCCCCATAGTACAAAGAACAACATTGATGTAAAATAAATATTCATCTTACCATACAAGGACAGAATGGCATAGTATATGTGCATTTTATCTTAACATAAAACCTACCATCTGGTGCTTACCTTTTATCTGTCAGTGAGATATAATTACATTATCATAACAAATTTTATCTGTTAATTACTAGATACTAAATGATTCCATACTCAAACTGGACAATGCAAAATAAGATCACTACAATAACTGGGGATGAATATTCTTTAATAATGTAAAAATTACTACCAAACATAACAGTCTACTTTCTGCAAGCTAAAGTGAGAATAATGCACCATACTGGGCATTAGGAGATCCATCATTGCCCAGAAGAACAAGTCAGTCCCCTCACAGTATTGCCATTTTCAAAATATGATTTATGATATGAACTTCCTCATAAAGTGCTTTGCTATGTGCAGATGGGGAATGGTATGTAAATGCTAGGTATTATTATTAGCTTATTTAATGACATTTTGTCTTGAGTGTATGCCTTTCAAGTCATATTGCCTGGATTTTGTGATTGTATTTCTCGATTAGATACTAAGGGCCTGATTTTTATTTACACTATTCCCATTTACACAAACCCTTTATGGCCCATTTGCACTTCCAGGGTGATGTAAAGGAGCCTTGGTTTAAATGACACTGTAAAATCAGAAATTACAATCTGAACTGAAGTTTTTAAAAATGTTCATGTAATATTTACTTACAAATATTAAACACTGGGTTTAGAGCCCCAAGAGACTTAAGAATTTGAGCAGTGGGGCAAGAGGATAGTGGCCTAGCCAGAGACTCCCCAGCTAATTCTTCATTGAGATAAACAAGAGCAAGGCCCTAACCTGTAACAGAAGGTCTCAAAAGGCCACCAGTCAAGTCCTAGAAGCAGTGGGAGCAGCAGCACCTCCCAGGGCTGTGCAGGAGGTACAGAAATGCAGGAAGGAGCAGCAGTAGCATGACATGAGGTATGTGGCCACAGCCAACCTCTCTCCTGCCTTTTACATATAATAGACCCTCAAAATGTCACAGGCCAAAACTTGTCACTCTGGGCTAGACTGAACCACTAAGCTTAGCTGAGAACAAGTTGCAGGGTGTAGCTGTATCACCTAGGCAAGGCTTAATGAAGTGTGCTGCAGAGAAAGCACAATTTCCCCTGCCTTCATATTCCTCATTGCTCATGGTGAGAAGCAATAAGAAGTGAGATATCTTACCCCTTTGTGGAGTGCAACCGGCTCACACCTATGCACTCAAACCAGCTACTGTGGCTGGCAAGTAGAAACCTAAGCCACTCGCTTTTAATGAAGAGTAACTAGTGAGCAGCTGCTCTGTCCCTCTCACAGAGCCACAATCTTCAGAGCCCTTACTTGGCTGAGCAGAGTAAGGAGGGAGATTTTTTCACTGAGTAAGGGCTGGGATTTAAGACCTGTGTGATCTTCTGCATGCAACCTTTATCTTTCCTTCCTCGTTCTCCCATAATTACTTGTCCCCATCATAATGTGTTGCATCTAAACTTAGACTAGAAACCCTCCAGGAAAGAGACTTTGTCATTTTATGTTTCTGTAAAGCATCTAGCTGGCTTTGGGCTGCTGTTAAACAAGATAGCACAGCCACCACCACAACTGGAATTGTGCTAATGACCTCTTTTACACATTTAATCAGGAAAAACTCATCAAAAGTCCATCCCTATCTCTCACTTCCTAGAAGAGGATCCAACTTGGATTTGATCAGAAGAATGAATATCATGTAGCAGTGGCATAACTCTGATTTCCTATTGGAAAACATAAGAATAGAAATTGTACAGTTTATATCACGATGAATGGATGAAACAATTTTCATGGGTATATAGGTCAGCATTCTCTACTACTATAAACAAGGCAACTAACACCGATGTGTACTCTAGCTGTTGGAACTTGTCACTTGCATTAAATTAATAAGTTGAAGGCAAAATAATTGTGTCCTGGTCAAACTTTATGTGTAAAGAACTGCAAAAGAAATCACAAATGTATATAAAGCAAATTCAAGGTGTTGCCTGTGAGATTACTTGTCTAATCAGCTTAAATTGACATTGGATCCATAGCCTGCTGCATCTGTGGAGACTGGTAGATACTACCCTGTGTTTTCCATGTCCATCTTAATCTTTACCTGAAAAGTTTTTTGTTAATTAGAATTTAATTTGTGGATTATTTAAAGATTATCAACAAGCTCTCATTCATTTACCTTTTCTTAAATGCCGTTAACATGTTTGGTAACTACCCATGGAGTGTATTCACAAGTCTTTCACAATGCGATGTGTTGTTTTTTTAATCAGAATTCACATCAAAGAGAGACAGTGGGTGCATTATATACCCCATCATGTTAGCTTAGTTACAATTCAAGACAAGCCTAAGTTGCAAAGCTTGCGTGCACATTTGGTTACAAATCCAACTTTTAGAAAGTGTGTGGCGGGGGGAGGGGTTCAGTTTGGAGTTATTGTTAATTTCTCTTATAGAAACAAGCCTGAATCAGACATGAACCTGAGCTATAAAGTCTGTATAGAGATATGAACACCACTGAACCTGGGAGTATCCAGATCTATAGCTGTGGTTGGCCCAAGTCCAATTCTGCTCTACTGTAGATAAATAAAATAGCCAAATATCCTCTTGAGATTACTCTGCACATCCGTGCAGGAGACTTATGTCTGATTTTCAGTTTCATTTTCTCATTCTTCAGGCCTGCAGAAGCAGTTCAGGGGTACATTGAATCAAGCCCTATGGCTTCTCAACCGTAGAAACCCACCTGCAGCCAATTAAGCAGCAGTGATCGGTTCCAAAATTGATCCTACATAAATGATTGTCGGGAAGCGGCTGCCAAGTCACTGACTCTAGATATCAAAGGTCAAAGGAATATGAGAAAATCAAGGGAGACTTGTGACTGGTACAGGGAAACGGAACAAAACACTGGGGAATGCTAATTAATGACAGAGCTGACTTAATTATTCATTGTTAATGATTCCTCCTGTGAATTCAGGTGTTTGGGTTTTTGTTTTGTTTTGTTTTTCTGTTAGTAAATTATATGTGAAGAGGTCATTATATAGAGGAATTATATATATGATTATTTATGGATTTGTTAATTATTTGCAATAGTTTGCATGAACAAATTTTAGTCTATGCGTGCACATAAAGTTATTGCTATCTGTGTTCGCTATTTGTTATCTACCTAAATCACAGTGTCCTGAATCATCTGCTGACCACAGCAGGGGAGAGATGACCAAGAAGCCACTTTTAACTCCCTGATCCTGGGGCCAACTTTACACTTATTCCAGCAAAGTTGAGAACGATGCGGGTATTGCTCTAAATCCTGCTGCCTGGCAACAGCTCCCTAAGAATAGTCAGAATGCAACATGCTCTAGCCAGCTACATCAGAAGTTGTGGATGCGGGTAGCATAGGAGTTGGCTGCATCAGCTCTATGCCTTCTTGAATTTCTCCCACACAGGGGAATCCTAAGTATGGGAAATGCAGCCATTTTCTGCCTCTTTTGCCTCAATAGTATGAAACAATGGGAGTGGACTGGGGACTGTTTCATTAGGAAAGAATGAATCTGATTGCAGGTTAAGTTGAACAAATGGAACTTTAATAAAAGATGTGTACTGCTCTATCCTTGTGGTTGCATTGTTTCCAGTTCAACTCCTATTCCCTGCTAGTTTCACTGATCATGGTACAGAGACCAAGGTCTAATCAAAGCTATTTCATCTGTTCCCTGATTGGATGACCTAAGCCATATCAACAGAAGTACCTTTTTCTGTTTGCTAGTTATCTGCGAACATTTGTAATTATTTGATAAATCTATTGTCTTTTAAGAAGAGCTTTTCAATGATGTCTGCATGAGTGTTTCCGGAGCAAATACATTTGTAAATATTTACGTGCATTACTGTCCATACTACTTTTTTCATTCCACAAACACTCTTGTGAACAAAAATGAAGTCACCTGAATGCCATGAAAAAGTATATAAAAAGGATCACAGCTGACTTTATTCACATAAATAGTTTTGCTCATTTTTTCAGCTCAAATAGGCTATTTTCATTTTTGAACTACTAATTCTATTTATCTACATTTGCTATGAAAACAAAGGTAACAATCTTGTCCATAATACCCCAAGCCAGGGTATTTTAGTTTTGGACTAGAATGACTGGAATAACAATAATGTTTTACATCTAAAAAGGCAGACCAAAAGCTATTTTATTCTGTAAGCTAAGATCACTCTGATGAAACAGTGCCATATGAATTACAGGGCATATTACAAAAGGGCTATTGAGACAACATCAACTAAAACTATATAACAGCTAAAGAAGGGATTCTTTCTAAAATATCATAAAGGAAAAACAGCAGTGTATATACTCAATATTGCTGAAATATTGTGTTTCCGTCATATTGGCTTCAGGTTTTCATTCCCTTTGTTTTTGCAGACATTCTACACAATTTGTAAACCCTGAGCTAGAAGCAACAGAGGGCAGGGAGTTTGCTATTACCATGTGATAGTAAACAAGAGAAAATGAGAACAGAAGCTCTGTAGAGGAAAGAGAGCTCTGACATATCTATTGGTGAACAGGAGACTGTATGGCCACAGAAAGTTTATTTGCTTTAGCTTTCAACCCAGATATGCTTGAAGTAACACTCAGAGGAGTCACCAGAACCGTACACAAACTCTGAACTGATTGGGTAGTGAGTCTGAGCAGAGAAGAAAGGGAAAGACCTTCCTGCCTTGTGGAAAGAGCTGTATCCCCAGTGGTAAGGACTCTGTTCAAAGGTCCTCTGTGGAACTGATTCTCCTGCACTGGACACAATGGGAAGAGATGCAGAGGCAACATGATGGTGAAGCTACAGAGGGAAGGAACAGAGTTGACTGACCTCCAGTGAGGTGTCCATATTTAACATAAATAAGACTGAAATTCTCATAGCTGGGTTAAGTGGTGGGGCTTCAGGACCTGACCATGCTGCGTTCCCTAAGGCTTTTTGACAGACTTCTCTGAGTCCACTCCTCGACTCCTCACCTATGCTGACCACTGACATCAAACAATAAGTGTGGTGTAGTGGATGGGAAAATGAATGAAGTGATGTGTTAAAGGGTCATTTGTATATTGGACATTCACACCATTGAATGGGGAACTGAATTAAAGGACCACTGCCAAAGCTACTGTGGAGGATGGCTATATTATATATTATTTATGTGTCTGTATTGCTGTGTTTTGCCCAGTTGATGCTTTGTCCCTTTGTCTGGTACTAAAAGTTTATCCTTGTTTTACATGCTATGATGGGGCAAGGCCAGATGGCTACAGTAAAGTACTGAGAAACAGGTATGTTAGCCCCAGGCTAAACAAATCCCTAGGACCATGGTAACCAAATGGCAGTTGCTCCAGGTTAATCAAGGCACCTGGAGCCAATTAAGACCTTTCTAGAAGGCAGTGGAGATAGCTACTTTAATGAGAACACCTGCACCAATCAGGCAGGCTAATCAGGGCAACCTGGTTTAAAAAGGAGTCAACCCCAGTCAGCGGAGAGCCAAGAGAAGAGATGTAGTGAGGACTGGGAACAGAAGGCACAGGTACGCTAGAGTGAGCAGAGCTGTACTGCTGGAGAAGATTTAGGAAACAGCATATCAGACATAAGGAATCCTGTTGTGAGGATACAAGAAGGTGCTTGCAGGTACGCCATTGAGAAGTGCCCAAGGAGTTGCTGTCATGCAGCTGGTTACAGAGGACTATCTCAAGTCCACAGGGCCCTGGGCTGGAACCTGGAGTAGAGGGCGGGCCCGGGTTCCCCCCAAACCTCCCAACTCCTGATCAGACACAGGAGGAGCTGACCCTGACTGTGGGGAAGATCACTGAGGTGAGCAAATCTGCCAAGAAGCACAGGACCCACCAAGGTAGAGGAGGAACTTTGTCACAATACAGATTTAGTACTGCCAATTCTCATCTCAATGGAGTTTCTTCTGATTTACACTGGTGTAAGTGAAAGAAGAATTAGTCTCCTGTTGACACCCAGTTATGTCAGAGGAACTCATGGCTTGCTGTACTGGATGAAGTCCATTGCCCATATAGTCCACCATCCTGTCTCTCAAATTGGACAGTACCAGATGCTTTAGAAGAAGGTCAAGGCAGATATGGGATAAACCACCTCTAAGGGAAGTCTTTTTCTAATGTTTAATAATTAGAAATTGGCTTAAACCCTGAAGTATGAGGTTTCATAACCCTTCCATTAATCTTTTTAGTATTTAATAATATAGCAGGATAGTCTTGTTATCCATATAACATCCAATCCTTCTTTGCATTTGGAATACTTTCCTTTAAATTTGTCCTCTTTAAATTTCTTGAAGTTCATCTTGCTTTTTTTACTATGAAACAAGGAGAGTAAATGTTCCCACTTTACCTTCTGTGACAAAGTGGTATATTTTCCAGAATATTTTGGATGCCTATAGTGTGTGTCTCAGTTTTCCCTATGTACTGCATGATTAACTAGTGGAAGGGGAGGGCGGAGGGAGGTGTTTTCTTTGCAGAAGAATCCAGAGATCTGGGCTTGGGCAATAGCCCAGCGATTTGTTTCCTAGCAACTGACAACCCTGGCTCTCTGTAGGAAGCCAACTGGTTTTACCAGCTGGAGAACAAAGAGTGAGTCAAGAGGAAAGCAGGGGACTCTGTTTGCCTGGAAAGCGGGACAAAAGACAAAGGTGCGGGGGGGCACCTGGTGAGATGTTTTCTGGTCTGGGGTCCAGAGGGGTCAGTGGATAGGACCTCTGGGCTCAGGACTCACCCAGAAGTAACTTCCTGCTTCATGTGCTAACAAAGAATTTTCCATGCTGGATTCCAGACAATTAATAAACCCTTGTGTTTTTACAGCGCTGGCTGAGAGTCACTGCTGACTGAGGACTAAGGGGGTGGGGGTACATTGCGTTTGGTTAGAGGTGTGTGCAAGGCTTCCCCAAGTGTCCTATTCAGGTGGCATCACAGCAGAGGAGCTCACGCCATGGAATAAGCAGGGGTGCTGAAGGCTCTGTGGTTAATTCCAGGAGGCACTGAAGCCAAGGAGGCTTACACTTTTGAGAGCGTGTCCTGAAGGGGTTGTCACACTGAAGAAGAACCTTCCAGGGACTGATTCAGAGCTGTTCAAGAACGTCGAGCCTGTGGACCCATGACACTTTCTCTAAACTATTCATTATTTTATAGACTTGTATCATGTCCCATTTTATTCATCCAGTATAAACAATCCCAATCTGTTCTGTCTCTCTTCACAGATTTCCATGCCTCTGATTGCTGTTGTAGCCCATGTCTGAACTCCTTCTAATTCTGTGATATCCTTTTTGAGTTGAGATGACCAGAACTATTTCATATAGGCTGCCAACAGCCATCCTAAGACAATGATTTCCTGACTGCAAACCTAATTGGAATTCAAAGAAGTCATTTTATTTATTCATAAATTTTATAACCTATGATGGAAGAACATACACATATTATAAGGAAAGTGAATAGAGAAAAAAGGCAGTGGTGACGAGAGCAGGCTGTCTGGATTTGGATGACATTTGTTCTCAGGTTCCAATATCCAGGTGACATTTGCACCCTGAATATCAATAGCAATCAAATCTGAATATCATCTCTCTCACATTTACTTCCACCGTTTCAGGGACTAATTTATTGACTGTGATTGGACTCAGCCAGGGGATGGGTGAAGAGATCCAGTATGCTCATTCTTCATTTCCTAGCCTCTAAGTATAGCCAGGTGGGTAAAGGGATTGCAAAGCACTTTCTTAGGAACCTCCAAAAAGTCTCGTCAGGACTGTTTTTTCATTCGTTTGCTATCTGATGGAATGCCGCTTTGACTGGCATGATTCTGGGAGCAGACAATGGATAATCCAATATCTTTGCTAAGCCCTGCTGCCATAAAAAAAACTTGATCTTTAGCGTTGTATCTATTTAAATTACATTCCATTAAGAGTAATGTTTTTATTATATTAACCAGTTGATGAAGACATAGAGTGCAATCCTGGCTTCACTGGAGTCAATGGTAAAACCCATATTACCCATAATTAATAAAGAATCAGGGGCCTGATTCTCCAGTGTCTTATGCCTTGTGTGGTCATTTTCTTCTGTGCAAACTGTGTGGGAAACACTACTATTCGGGTTTGGTAACATTTTATACAACTTTGCACAGGCATGAATGACTCCACAAGGTGAGAGCAATGAAAGAAGCCCACAAGATCCTTCACACAGCAGATAGCACTGCAAAATTATGCACATTCAAAAGACTGTAGAAGGCATCATATGGTCTTTCTTTGGCTGGAGAATGCTATTAGTATGAATTCATAGACATTTTAATTATCGTTAGAGATTTTAGGGTTCCGTTGCAAGTAATTTATGTTTATCTTTAAAATGGGTCAGCATCAGCTCTTTATCCTCATGCATCATATCAAGACACATCCTGGCATAACCAAGAGGTTTCCTGCAAAAACGTGGTCAGCCTTTCCTATTCTGTCGGATGCAACTTTAAGGATTTCTGCTCTAGTGGCATTATGAATGGGTTTGTGTGCTCATACTGCACCCTCCATCAGAAAGCGTTCAGAAGAAGCTTTCCTTTGGGATCATCCTATCATTAATCCATCATTACAAACAGGCCTGGTATGGTGTACTGGACAGTAAAGGAGAACTCAACCTTGGATGATTCTTGTACCAGTGTAATGATAAAAATAATTTTACTAGGCACTGTATTCATTTTCGTTTAAGGAACGCAAAACCTTTTTAGAAAGATTTAGAGTCAAAATAAAAAATTGGCTCCACCTTGTGCCTTTTAAATTTGCAAGTAGACAGCTTATCTTTGCCCATACACATTGGCAGTTGTATGTTATGTTGAGCTGCCTAATCTGCATGCACTAATGCAGTGTTTGGGTCTTGATCCCAATTGCATGTACAGTTTTTGGAACTTGATTGTGAAGATTTCACACTGTGAGATACTTTAGATATTTACTGTGATGATCACCAAAAGAAGAGGTTAATAGATTTGCCTAAAGTCACAGAAAATGTTACTTGCTGAATAAAAGAGACCCCAAGAGTTTTGGCTCATAGTTCTACACTCTAATAATTAGTTTACATCTTCTTCCCAAGTACAAAGATACTATGGATTCTTATCATGCTGGATATTATGGGTCTGATTTAAACAATAGTAGGCTCCAGGACCAGATTTACACCTTATGCACCCTAGGCACATAATCTTCAGTGCCCCCTCCACCTCCTGCCTACAGCTGACCTTCGTGTTTTCCATAAAAAAGAAATGAAAAGAAATATAAACACAGCCTCCCCGGGGAAGGCATGAGGCCCTCCACCATGCACGATGCTCCCAGCCCGAGCCGAGGCACAGCCCACCCACCCCAGGCAAGGTGCAAGGGGAGGAACTTTACCTCTCCCTATGGCGAGCGTTCCCTGGGTGTCTTGTGCCCCTCCTGCAGTCCAGCACAGCAGCCACGCTCTGGCTCTGCAAGTGCAAGTGAATGGGGTGCTGGCTATGCCCCTCCCTTTCTCTCTCTGGCAAAGGGCAGAGGTAGCAAGGCAGCCAAGATTGGGAAGTCGCCTCACCTGGCCGCTGCTCACAATGCCCCCGGCAGGCTAACTCGGACATTCATTCTGCTCCAGCCCGACATTCTGGGCAATCAGCAATGCCAGGAGCCCAACTGCCCACACGGGATCTGTATGTATTAACTTTTTAACTTTTAATCCACTTTTAACTTTTAGGCACCCCTGAAACACCTATGGTTCCTAACTGGAAATCTCCCCCTAGTGGGCCCACAGTTGCTCCATAGAAATGTATGCACACCAAATTTGAGGGCACAATTACAAAAATCACTCATTCATCTGATATTTGTGCAAGTAAATAGCCAGTAAATCCCATAATATCTAAGACCCAGATCCTCAAAAGTATTTAAGCGCCTAATTTTGGTGGGAGTCAGGTGACTAAATATCTTTGGGGAATCTGGGCCTAAATCCTTATTTGCTTACACAAAAGCAAAATTTACCTTGCAGTAATTGTGCAACAAACATACACAGACAAATGTATTTCTGCGTTTGAGTGCAGATATTGGACTTTTTAAAAATCTGACTTCAGTGAAGCTACACTACCATAAAACTGCAATAGTGATGAATCAAGCAGCCTTGATCCAGATTCTTATCAATGATAGCACTTAGAAGTGGGATTCAATGAACTTGCAAGACTTTCAGAATAAATCTTATGGCAAGACTCTATGTAACATTTCAGTGTGGAGCAAAGCTGATGGCCTAGTGTGACAGAATATACCCTTGTATTCACACTCTACACACTATAGTAATAGTCTTTGTATAAGGTATGCTTTGTGAGGTATCATTTGAAAATTCATAATTTGCTGGTCAGTATTGTCCTGATAACGTGTGACAACATTGTATGTGAAGTTATAAGATTTCCCTGTATGGTGTTATTAACAAATGTTCCAACCCCACACATCTGCCCAAGCAGAAGTCAACAAATAGGTCTGTCCTAAACAAAGGAATATGTCCTTACTTTAAAGAAAAAAAGGAAGCTCAAACAGGAGGGAAAAAACAACAGGGAACATCCTTCCATGTAGACTGTTTGTCTCCTAGTTCCCAGATGGAAATGTTTTTCAAGTAGGGGACTGAAGCTATTAAAAAAAAAAAAGGCAAACACCCCAAGACAACACTGATTCTTTCCCTGCCCACCTCATTATCAGCACTAAAGAAGACGAAAGAAAACAGCTATTGGACTCAGCGCAGTCCTGACCTGAAAATTTGGTCAGTAATCTGCTGGAACATGTTTGCTTTGCAACTAAGATAGTGTTTTAAGTAGATGCTAATAAGCATTTTATCTTTATTTTTCTTGTAATCATTTCTGACTTTTATGCCTCATTACTTGAACTTACTTAAAGTCTAGCTCTTTGAAGTTAACAAACTTGTTTTACTTTTTTAACTATCCCATGTGTTTAAGTTGAAGTGTCTGGATAAGGTAATAAGATGGCATAATATTTCCTTAAAGGAATAACAGACTAACTATATTTGTACTACTCTAGGAGAAGGCTGGGCAGTACAAGACATACATTTCTGGGGGAAGATCCAGGGCTGGGGGTTTGTTGGGGCCTCCCTCCAGTCTAACTGAGACTGGTGAGAGTCAGGGTGTAGCTGGCAGGCTGCAGTTATACACAGACACTCAGGGTGTGGATTGCACGCTGGAAAGCTGTTTGTGTGCAATCCAGGTGGGCGCTACTTCAGCAAGGCCATTTTAAGGCACATAAGGTTGCAGGATAGGGGTGACTCAACCCCAACTAATCTGGATTGTGCCCCACCTAGTTACTCTTGAAAATGAGCAATTATAATAGAGATGTCTTCTCCAAACCTTCTCTATCACAATGCACGTAGCGCATCTATAATTATATAGCAGACAAATATCATGACAAGATCACCAGCTCTGATCTTCAGTCCTCTTAATCTAATCCACCCAATTGTAGTTTTATGTCACTGCTAGTAGTTTTTATTCATTACATTCTATAGCAAATACCTCATTACATTATTGGCATATGATAAGCAGTCAAAGCAAGCCTAAAAAATGCAACCACCAATATTTCAGAATACAAACACCAGCAAAGTACATGAATAAAATACTCTATTTCAATGCTGTTTTCTCATATGGATGAAACCCTGAAGTCCTTACTTGTTTTTTATTCTCTCTTTATGTAGCTAATCAACTCAATGGAAATTGAAGCTTTACAATTAAAAATTCAGCATAATTCAAAATTCTTTGTCAATGAATATTCAAATATTCAGGCTCAGCAACTGCACTTGCAAGCACTAATACAGCTTGTTGGCTTAAATGCACAGGGGACACAAACAAAGAAAGCATCGTGTATGTGTTCGAATCAACACTTGCTTCTGATTTGGAATTAATGTTGCCAGAATTTTCTTCCCTCCACCCCCCACCCCCAGCTAGAATAAATAGTTAAAATAAAGGCAAAATGAAGTACCTAAACTGGGGAATGGGCTTTTTTTTAGTTACATTAGCCTAATGGTAGCCCTTAGCATTCTGCAAAATTGTCAGATGATGTTTCAGCTCAGCAATAGTAGTGGTAAAAAACTGGAAGAAGTTAAGGAACTGTATATTGTAGTCTTCTCTTCAGCTGTGATGTGCTAGGTGATTTTTCAATGAATCATCAGAGGAAGTCATGCTTACTCTTTCAAATCTTCCAACCAACTTGTCACTGTCACTTGTTGGACTTTTTCTTGAAGCAATCTCTCTCTTTCCTCATCTTCAGACTGGAAATTGTTATTCTCCATGGATGTCAGTCTTGATTCATCTTCAGAATCTATCCACAAGAATAAGTATTCTTTCTTGAGTTTCAGCTGGACCTGTGCAGAATGAGAGTGAGATCTGAATAAAGTTATGAACATCCTCATACTGAAGCCATGTTCTGCTACAAGTTAACTCTCAAAAAGTGCTGAAAACATTTACCTCCTGACTTATAAAACTCTGCAACTGCTTTGCTAGCATCAATATACTACTACTTTTAAACCACAGACAGCAAAAATGATGAAAGCTGCCAAACTAGCTGCAAGTATATGAAGTATTCTCCAATTCTTATGATATACTACTAAACAAACATATACTGGAGTCTTAAACAGAAAGGCTCATGTATGTCTTATACGGTATTTAAAAGCGTCAGAGAATAGTGTTTTGTATGTAATTTTTTTGCCTTTGTTTTCTGCAGTGCTACATGTCTAAAGAGTGTTGTCTTTAGAGAAAGGAGCAGAGGTGAAAGTAAGCCGGTCCGGTCTGGTCCGGCGTACTGGCAAGAGCCAGTACACCGTTCCAGACCGCACTGGCTTCTGTGGCCGGGACTAAAAGGGCTCTGGGCTCCCCGCAGCGGCGGGGAGCTCCAAGCCCTTTAAATCCAGCCCACAGCTCCAGCAGCAGGGCTGGGGCCAGGATTTAAAGGGCTTGGAGCTCCCCGCTATTGCGGAGAGCCCAGAGCCCTTTAAATCCTGCCCACAGCTTTGGCAGCCGGGTTGGGGCTGGGATTTAAAGGGCTCAGAGCTCCCCACAGCCATGGGAGCTCCGGGCCCTTTAAATCCCAGCCCCAGCCTGACAAGACTTGGGGCTCCCCACAGCTGCAGGAGCCCCGAGCCCTTTAAATTCCAGCTAGGCTGTGGTGGGGATTTAAAAGGCCCAGAGCTCCACGGCGGCCAGAGCCCCAGGCCTTTTAATTTGCCCATGAGCCCCGGGAGCTCCCAGCCACCTCTGCAGCTGAGAGCCCCGGTTTGATTTAAAGGCCCTGCGGCTCCCAGCCACAGCCAGTGCCCCAGGGCCTTTAAATCTTGAAAGGCCCTGTCTCTTCCAGTTGAGGCCTCTCCTTTTCCGGATGAGGCCACACTCCCCTCAGGACTTCGGCAGTACTGGTAAGTCCTGTAAGTTACTGTCACCCCTGGAAAGGAGCCATTTTTTGTTCAGTTCTGTTCAGACTTTCACATACGAGATATATGTCATGGTCTCTCTTGTGGAGATTTTATTTTTTCTTCCTCGCTTTGCTGTTCTCTTAATCTGAAATAAAGCTTATTCTAACTGCAAGTATTTGTTTGCTTATTCTGTAAGGAAAAATATAACAGTAACTATACATACATATGTAATCTCTCTGCCTTTCTATAAAGATAAAATATTATATATATGCCCATTTTGGAACCTGTGGACAAAATAATAAAAGCTGGCCAGAGGATTGGTAACAGACTGCAGAGCCTTTTACTGTTAAGTTCCTTACTCAAATGTGGCAAGGCTGACTGAAAGTTTTACCATATGACGTGTTCACAAACCTAGAATAAACAGAGTTAAATTAGTTAGTGGTCCCAATGTTGTTTGTAGTAGACAGGTGTTCATATACCAACGATCTGTCCTTCTAACTCCCAGAAGGAATAGTTATTAATTTATATTTTGGTTTTCTCTTATCAAAACAGATACACAATGTCAAAAGTCAGTGGCAGGAACACAACTAAAAGTGAAAACAATAGTAACTCTTTATCTTGTTTAGAAACCCTAGCTCATCTCTACTCCACCATCCCTTTGTAACCTTACTTAGACAGAACTCTTACAAATTACCAAGAAGTTTGCTCTATAGAATGGAATGGTGTCCATAATCTCTGTTTGTCAGAGGGTGGAGATGGATGGGAGGAGAGAGATCACTTGATCATTCCCTGTTAGGTTCACTCCCTCTGGGACACCTGGCATTGGTCACTGTTGGTAGACAGGATACTGGGCTGGGTGGACCTTTGGTCTGACCCAGTATGGTTGTTCTTACGTTCTTATAGTTTGAGAGGAATGATATGTGTGAACTGACTGAGTTTAGGGCTGCTCTTTATAAATATCTGAGACTAGTCTTTTTTTTTTATAATGAACTCACTATGTGGAAGAAAGTGTGTGAAATGTTGTATGGCAACAAAAAATGCTGAATAGTGAAATGACTTTTCCAAAGTGTCCTATTGCATTTGTTTTCTCTCGTTGTTTCTGCCAGAGAAACAATATCTTTCAGTGATACTGACAGTTTTTTATGCATGTGCACTAAAATGATGAAAATGAAAAACGTATTGTACATGACTTGCCTAAAGAATCTGTTTATAAATCTTGCCTTCAAATGCTGAAGCTAACCCTCCTTTTACAACCTACTGCATTACTGGACCAAGTGGGCCATTTGTGGGCCAGTAAAGCATGAACATGTACACACATTATCACTGTAAGAGAAGATTAGTTCTCTAGAGAAGCAATACATATTCATCTCGGACACCACAGGAAGACAGACAAGACATCAGGAATGTGGCTTCACTGGCCACAACTTTATTAACACATCTAGGAAACTATCTAGTAGTAACCCTTCCAGGAAAGGTCAACTTTCCTTCTGAAACCCATACCACATGGGGGAGGAATACCTCCAGCCCTCACCACTTCCTCCAAACCTTTCTCTTGTTCCCCCCACTATTGCTGGGAACATACCATCCCTTCCTTTGTTTAATGGTGTGAGAAAAAGAGGAGTAGCAGCCTCGGCTTCTTTCCTCATATTCCTTAAGGGATACCCTCACCTAATCCTGATTCCAGATATGGTTTATCAGGAGATGAGGCCCTTGTGGAATGAGCACTTGCATTGGACACCAACCAAACTGTAACAGCATGAACACATCACGAACCAACATACTGTCATATACCAGGGTGTAATCCAGACCAGTGAGGGGCTATGTCACCCCCTCTCCTGCAATCTTGGGTGCCTCACTATACCTTGCTGACAGTAACTCCCACCTGGGCTGTTCACAAATAGCCTTTCAGCATGCAAGCCACATTATGAGTGTCTTTGTGTAACTGCAGCCTGCCAGCCACACTTGGGTTAGACTCTGGCTCTCACCAGCCTGGGTTATACTTCAGGGTGACCCCAACACACTCTCAGTCCTGGATTTTCCAGCAGAAATGTCTGTCCTGTATAGCCCATCCTCTCTTGGACAGTCCGACTACATTAAGTCTGATATTTCTTTAAAAGAACAATATGCACCAGTCTACCACCTTAAATGGATTTATGCAGACACTTCAACTTAAAAACTGGATTAGATAAAAAGGTAAACCAAGCTTATTAACTATAAAGAGAGATTTTAAGTGAGTACAAGTGATGAGGCATTAAAAATAAGAAATGGCTGCAAGGAAATAAAGACAAAAATGCTTTCTAGTGCCTAGCTTAACAAACTATAGTTTGGCCAGTTAAGCTGTTGGCAGCGTGTGATGAGAAATTTAGAGTCAAAGCTACATTTCTCATCACATGCTACCAACAGCATTACTGACCAAACTTTGAGGTCAGGACCCCTCCCCAGAGTTCAGTAGCTGTTTCTTGTCTTCTCAGGTGCAGAAAATGAGATGGGCAGGGACAGGGAAAGGAGTGTGTCCGGGTATTTGCCCCTCCTGTTTACAGTTTTTGTCCTTTTTTGAAAAGCATTTCCAGCTGAGAACCAAGAGACAATGGAGTCTGCTGGAGAAAGGAGACTTCATGTTATTTCTTTGCTAAGACACAGATCTCTTTTTCCCTGCCCCCCTTTCTTGCCAAAGAATGGCCACTTGATAGGTGATGGCCCATCACGTTTGTTGATATCTGGCTGGGGTGTCAGCTTACCTTTTGTCTTTGAGATACTGGTTCAGTCACTCAGACTTATCTGGGAAACACACTTCAACCATGATTTCAGCTTATGTTTATAACTTTACACACGATGTTGCTAAATGCATTTTACTATGATATTACTGATCAGCGTGTTATGAGTTTTCAAATGATACCACACAAGGTATGCTTTGCACAAAGATTATTGCAATAGTGTGTAGGATGTGAATACAGGGGTGCATTCCATCACACCTAGCTATTGAGTCTCTGAGTTGCTGAGAGGGAGATGGAAAAAAATAAACACAACAGGGGGGAGGGATAGCTCAGTGGTTTGAGCATTGGTTAAACCCAGGGTTGTGAGTTCAATTTTTTGCCCCAGGGCCACTTAGGGACCTGGGGCAAAAAATTGGTCCTGCTAGTAAAGGCAGGAGGCTGGACTCGATGACCTTTCAAGGTCCCTTCCAGTTCTAGGAGATTGATATATCTCCAATTATTACCTTTAGTACTGCCCTGGTCTATTTGGCAATGCAGGAAAATTCCTTCCCAGCTCCAAAGAGGTGATTAGTGTGAGGATCGTATCAAGCCCAGACATCTGGTTCTACTCTAATCCCAATAGGAACTGCCACTCCTTGTTGCAGAATGGTGCTCTGGGCAGGGGAATTGGCTAATAAGCACTGTTGCACACTTCAATCCACTCAGTGCATTAGGGAGACCCTTTCCCCACTTCTCCTCCCTATGTCCAGAAGAATTCTGAGTGTCCATGAGAAGGGGGGGAGAATTGGGGGCAATCCTTAAAAACACCCTAGGATTTAATTTTCTCTGCTGGCCTGTAAAAAGGCTTCCCAACTCTACAGGCTGCAGGAGGGATTTGTCTCACTCATGAATGTAATAAGTAACCATTTTGATTACCCCTTCCTCCCTCCCAAAATGGGAGCTACAGCCCTAGAAAGGAATATTCTTTTTGTGTGACTCCTAGTTAAATGACAGTCATTAGCAGGTATCAGACACTGGTGAGATATGTCCTTATCTTCGTTCATAAGATGTTAATCGTGTTAAAATTATGAAAAGTGATTTTTGAAGAACAGATAATATGCTTTTTAATTATTTACTGCAAATCATACAGAAGTTAGGGAAAGTGGCTGAAATAATAGAGCAGAATTAAGAGCATGTGCAGTTTGTACTCTGCTCAGATTGCATTTTAAGTATCTCTGGTGCTTCTCAACATTTGTAGGCCTTCAGAACATGGTACATCTGAAAGTGACATCACATTTCAGAAATGGAAACCACTGCTTTCATGGGGAGCAGTGCCAAGGGTGATCCTGGAAATTTCAGACCAGTAAAAGGTACTTCATTACCAGGTATAATCTAGTAGCATAGAAATATTTTGGCATGAAAGCAAAGTAGAGAATAAGAAGAACCAGCTGACATTCTATTTAGGCTTTCAAAAAGCTTCTTAAAGAAACTAACTAGTCATGGGATGAAAAGTAAAATACAGTCATCGACTAGTAACTGGCTAGGATACAGAAAACAATAAATAGTAAATTTTTACCAAGGCAAAAGGTCAACAGTGAGGGACCTCCATGTTCTGTATGTGGACTATGCTGTTAATAATATTTATAAATGGTCTGGAAAAGGGAGATGAACAGTTATATAGCAAAACATGGGGATGACACAAAATGACTCCTTATAGAAAAGTCCATTATATACCTCTCATTTTTTTGTCCTCCATATCTCTACCTTCATTGTTTCTGCTATTTCTCTTTTGAGATTAGATGCCCAGAAGTGACCAGGATATTCATACATTTTTAAGGTCAGAAAGGACCATTATGATCCTCTGATCTAGCTCCCAGCATTACACAGGCCATAGAGTTTCACCCTGTGAAACAAATAGAAATTGGATAAAAAGATCTGGAAATTTGCACCACAACTTTTGGAGGTCTTATGTATTTTCCAGTACAGTTAGTTAAACAATACCCATAAAACTTGTTTTTACAGTTTATACTGCACACCTTTTTTTCACTTATTTTGTGTTCCCATGGCTTCTCAATTATAGTTGTAGGAAGGCCCACAGCCCTTTAACCAAGGTCTGTTTCGTTTTCTTTTTGACTGTTTTTAGGCCATATGAAAAGAGAAAAAAATACAGTCATCTCAAATGTACTTTGCTGTCTTATAATTACAATCCTTTGTACTTGTTGTGAGTCATGATGCTAAAGGCCAAGTGCTTCAAGAGATATGATGGCATGACAATGACTGTACACAGGTGCATGCAGCTGCTATTACCAAATCAATTTCTGTTATTAAAATAATTTTATAAAAATTGAAAAACATATTCTTAAAATTACTTATTTCACAGTTCATATTCTGACATTTAGGTTTACAACGCACATATGTGCTTTTGTCATTCTTTAATCACATGGGTCCACATTCTAACACCCTCACTCACCTTGAGTAGCATTGTACTTCACAATTAACCCCTTTAATTTTGATGAATTCAGTGGGAAGTTATGATTCACCATAAGTCATAGTACATTATTTCTTACTTCCATTATATAATTAGAAATGGAGGGAGAAATCTTGGTCTTACTGAAGTCAGTGGGAATTTTGCCATTTACTTCAACAGAGCCAGGATTTTACCCTAACGCTATTTATTAACTGTGCATGTATATATATAAGCTATTTGAAGGGAAATTACATCGGATATATTGTAACTCTGTCATTTTAGCTGAGATAATTTAATATGAAGAAAACAAAGAAATCTCTCTTTTGGAGACTTATTTTATAGAACAAATAGAAAAAAATGAATTTAGTTAACAATATTTGCAGCTCTGCCACTTGAAAGATATACCTTCATCATTTGTTACTTCATAAATTTACCAGACAGATTGCACTATGCTTGGAAAGTTGACTACAGGAGATTGCAAAGTGATGGTAGCTGCTATATACTAAGACTAGTTTAAGTACTGGAGCAAATTGCAGATTTTTTTTTAAGATGCTTATATAGTATATCTCAGCAACCAAATGAGGTATGTGGAAGGAAATCAGCATACCAATCTCAGCCTCTACAGCACTGAGAAATATACCTCATCTTTATTTCATTGCACAATCAGTAAGCAAACACCTATCATAACACTGAGCTGGTATCTGTTGCATCATACCACATTAAAATGAATGGGGAAAATTGTTCATCAAATGAATAAAACCACAAAACAGACCAAGAAAATAGAGATGAATTTTTAAACTTTTGCCATAGATAGCTCACGTATAGTATCACAGTTATTTTTGAGGTCTTGTTCTAAAAAAGAAAAGGAGATTTATTTTGTTTTGTTTTTTTCATATAATTGTTACAGGCCTGATCAATGGCCATAGGCTTGACCAATAGAATTACACCAGCATGAGACTGGAGTAACACAGTATTGAATCAGGCCCCATGTGTGTAGGTATTTCTACTGAAATATTCCAGGAACTTCAATCTGCAGTGTATTCTTTATTATAATAGTAAATATCCCACAAAAATTGAACATCAGAGTCAAGATTTTCAAAAGTGACTAGTGGTTTGGGTTCCTCATGTTTCAGTGACCTTTCAGAGCCTGATACTCATGGCACAGACAGTGAGCAAAACAGGCCACTTTCTGCAAAACAGGACCCTTTAAAGTATCTCAATTTGGGCATCCAAAAATCTGGGCACCCAAAAAAGATGAGTTACTTTTGAAAATCATGGACAGGATAACTCAGCTTGAAACATTTGGCATCTGAAATTTTACCCAAAATAACAGCTGCCTCACAGCATCCCTGCAGCATTTCAAATTATTATGCTGCCCTCTGAGAATCACAGATGCAGTAGCATCAAATGTGTTAATGAACAGCTGTAGAAGCCCCATTGCTTTAGATGATAAAAATTATATTGGACAAAACAATTGAAATTATAGGAAAAAATCCTGTTCCCTGCAAGGGTATAGACGTTATGTTCTAGTGTCTTTTCCATGTCTAATTTCTGTGGTCCACATCCTTCCACCATGCCCAAGCATGAGTAATGGGAGATCTGCAGAGATTAAGAGAATGGGGACCTACTCTATGTATGTCTACACTATGAAATTAGGTTGAATTTATAGAAGTCGATTTTTAGGAAGTGATTTGATACACTCACTTGTGTGTGTCCCCACTAAGCTCATTAAGTCGGTGGAGTGCGTCCACAGTACCGTGGCTGGCATCGACTTTCAGAGCGTTGCCGTGTGGGTAGCTATTCCACAGTTCCCCAGTCTCCACTGCCCATTGGAATTCTGGGTTGAGCTCCCAATGCCTGATGGGGCAAAAACATTGTTGCGGGTGGTTTGGTTACATGTCGTCAGTCACTCCTCCCTCCATGAAAACAATGGCAGACAATAATTTTGCGCCTTTTTTCCATGCAGATGCCATACCACAGCAAGCATGGAGTCCACTAGCTCAGTTCACTGTCACCACTGCCGTTGTGTCCTGGGTGCCGCTTAAAAATCCTATTTAATTTGCATCAGCTGTTTTTAGAGGCTACAAGGAAAGGCAATTCAGTGGTGTATCTAGAATTTCGAGTTTCAAACAGTTGATATTTCACTGCTGCTTTGAAAGGCATGATACTTTTAAATAGATACATACTGAAAGCTAAAACAGTAAGAATAAAAATCTCACAAAATACCAACTCTATTGTCAGAACTTTTTTATTTTTTATCTGACTACTAAACCACTGTTGGTAACTAAGAGTCACAATTTCAGTTGTTTTTCAGTCCAGTCTTCTTTAGGGAACTTCTGTTTTTCCACCTTTAAAGATAAGTCATTCCTGTCACTACAAAATAAACCTTTATGAACCAATACCTTTTGTATCCGTATTGTGTCCATATTGAATATCTAACTATGCCACTGACGCAGAGTAACCAAATGTATGAGTATCTGTCAATTCGGGTGTTATGAACATGAAATTTACCAGCTGAGCTGCCTAAGCCAAAAGCTGCACTGCCAAAGTAAATAGATGCAGTAGATAACCACCAACTCAGCAACTGAAGGACTCCAAAAACACATGCAGAAATATTAAACCAGCAGTAGAAAATCCAGGAAGGAGAATTGCATTCTTCATGTGCCACCCCACCCCATTATTTCCAAACAATTAACACGCTATGAAAATGCATTAAGGAGTCTCAGACTTGGATCAGGCAAAAGATTTATAATCAGGGTGGCATTTCCACACCAAAAGGGAGCCATTGAGAAATGGAATAAGAAGGGAAATGTGGGGATAAGTAGAGCAGTCCAGTGGAGGGGTGTGCAGTGAGAATGAGAAGCCGAGCATTGCAATCTGGAGAAAGACATTTTTGGGGAAAGGGCTGAAAGGTGAGGGACGCAGTATGGGAAGGGGGGGGGGGAGTGAAGTGGAAAGTATATTTCAGAGAGGGGGGATACAGGCAATCTTCCACTCAAGGACGATTGTGAATGAGATTTAAAAAGTGGCCGTGTTGTGGCGTTGGGGGAGGTGAGGAAAACACTTGTGATAGAAAAGCAGGAGAGAGCCGGGATAGCATCGGAGGGGTTGGGGGCCGTGACTGAGAATGAAGAGTGGGAGCAGGGAATAAAGAGCTAACCCCGCCTCCAACACAACACAATACTGCCACTTGGGAATGGGGCTGCTGCGAGAGGCTTGATGTCAGGAGCTGTGGGAGACCAGCGAGCCGGGGCTGCTCAGACATGGTGTGGAGCAGTGACAAGCACTGGGGGGAGAGAGGAGACTGGGAGTGAGGCTAAAAGATGTGCGGGGGGGGGCGTTGCGGAAAGAGGGCCCAAGAGCCCATATCACACATGGGAGTGGAGCTAAGCCAGGGAGCGGCTCTGGGCTGGGCTGGCCAGCAGCACGCTAGGCCTGAGCGGCATCCGGCGCACTGTCTGGCTGAGAGAGCTTCTGCTGCTGCTGGGCTTTGACAGGTTGGCGGAGTGGAGTGAGCGGAGCTTTACGGTAATTGTGGTTCTCCACTGGTGAAGTAGATGGTGCAGTGGATGGTGCAGTGCTGTCCGGAGCGGTCACAATGGAGTGGTCTGGGATAGCTCCTAGATGCCAATACTGAATTGCATCCAGACTACCCCAAATTCTACCCAGCGAGGTTGATTTTAGCACTAAACCCCTCACCGGGGGGGAGTACAGAAATCGACTTTAAGAGCCCTTTAAGTACAAAACAGGCTTGGTTGTGTGGACCGGTGCAGGGTTAAATCAACCTAATGCTGTTAAATTCGACCTAAACTCGTAGTGTAGACCAGGGCCACAGAGCACATGCGCAGCAGCTCCATGGATAATACTACTACCATTTGCAGATCACCATGTGTGGTAACTGCTTTTTACTTTTACATAGGTGGTTTTAGCAAATAAGGATGAGATTTGCAAAAGCACTTCAGGAAGTTAGGCACCTTGGAAAATCCCACTCAAAGCCATTTTCCATGTTCTGATCTCAACACCTGCAAATTTCCCTATGCTAATAGGTTGCAGGCAGCCAGGCCAGTGCCAAAAGAGAGCTAGCTGAAGTGGTATGGGTAGGATGCCTGGAGATGAACTTATTCAGCACTTTTGCTGAGTAGGGTCTACTGATGAGGGTCTTGTGAAGGGCTAACTGGTGAAAGGGAATTCTTGGGAAAAGGGGGTGCAGCAAGGGAGTGCCTATGTCTCACTGATCCCTGATGTTCAGAATGACCTTCTGGAGGCCATCCTTATCCAGGCATAGGGTAGAGCAGCTTCAGGCACCTTTTCTCCCACTCTTTTATTATCTACCAGTGCTAGTTCAGGGAATCTGGCCCACTGTGAGCATCTCTGAGAAAAATATGGCATTTTTATAGTCACTTTTTAGAGATAAGCCACACTTTAAGTCAAAAGGAAAACATGGAGAAACATTCAATTCAGAAAGCATTTCTTCCCTGTATGTTTTATTTCTCTTACCTGTTTTTAGTTATTAAAAAAAACAGGAGTTCATCTGATCCTGCCCTGAATTCTTCACCTGAAGTCATTATTAGGGTGACCAGATATCCCAATTTTATAGGAACAGTCCTGATATTCAGAGCTTTGTCTTATATAGGCACCTATTACCCCCCACCCCTGTCCTGATTTTTCGCACTTGCTATCTGGTCATCCTAGTCATAATCTTCCATTGTGATGTTGCAGTTAGTTACTATGGCAATAATTACTAAGAAATTGACTAAGCAGAAAAAATGGATGAAGTTCTGCGCAAAAGCAATCCATTTTTTGAAATTATCTCTTGCTATAACTAAAGCACGGGAAAAGAAAACAGAAAACACATGGTAGTACAAAGTGACAACATTTTTCCTTAGTTCCTCAACCCTTTTTAACCGTCAGATAGATTGCTGCTAGCCAGAAGTAAAAATAGCCTAGAAGGCAAAGTATTTATAGATACACACACACTCACACATCCATGTTCACAAAGTTAAAATATGTATTTGTTCTAGAAATATACTTTGGCATTTGAAACAGCCTCACTGGCTCTACCTTTAACCATGTGAACATCTTACGACGTTTCATCTTAGCAGGTTTTGGAGGTAAAAAAATTATATGAAATCAGGGAGACACAAAGCAAGATTAAGCTAATAAAACAGCTTCAGAAATAAAATAATATTTTAGTGCTCAAAAGGTGAAGTATTGTGAGCAGATCAGAGAATGCAGATAAAGCAATGTCGGGGATGATTTATTCATAAATGATTCTTTGAATAGTGAGTTTGGAGAGTCAGTGTATTTTCTTTATCTTTGGGCCCTTTTGGTTGGCCAGTGATTCCATGTGCTTTGAAATAGTCATAGGTAACCTACATTAGCAGTAGTGTCCTTTTGACTTCAGGGATGCCAAAGAATGGGGAATAAAGGAGAGAGGTTTCACAGAATGAATGGAAGATGGGCAGAATGTCTCTAAATTAAAACAATAAAGCTTCCTAAATATTTTTCAGGTCTCTTACGGAGCAGGGTGTGTTTGGATGTGTTTCAGTTGAGCAAAAACAGAGATTTTTTCAAACCATATAATCTATAACACTGTACACTAGTATGGCCTACCAAAGACAGGTTCTTCTACTTCTCAACATAATTCTTCCGTGTCTGATTTCTGCATTGACACAGGTATAATCAGTTTCAGCGTCACTTCATTTGTAATACTACTATGTACAGCAATAATATCAATACTATATTATTACTATTATGCTGCTTTTATTATACAGTTATTATGTATAGTAATAGTGATTTTATTATTACGTTTTTTAAGTTGATCGTATGAAATTCCCATACAGTATTACTTGCGGTCAGTCCAATGTTATTCCTCGGCTATGAAACTTCACAAATTTACCCATCAGCCCTTCTCATACATGTTGGTTAGGAATAGAGTGTCTTGTGTATGCTACAGTGAACTTTAAAAAATCCAAAATACGACTCGTCTTCTGTTTTTCCTCTACCAGCCAGACTTTCACAAAACAGAGACAATGTGCATGGACTATGTAGCAATGTTTGCATTAATTTTCATTCTTTAGTAAGAGTACAGTCAAATCTGATCAACAAGAGAATTTAAGACAATAACTTTAGAAACAAAGAAACTCACAGGGTATGTCAGAACTGATTTGATCAAAGTTAACAAAATGAATTCCCAGGTTCATGTATTGAACTTTAGAATTCTCTCTCCCAGATAATGTGTATACTGTATTTATAGTAGCATTATGCAATAATATTTACTGTCCCTCTCCTCAACTTCAAAAATGATCACATTTCATTTATCCTTTTAAAATATTTATTCTGATGAAGAGCTAAAGGCTAGATGGAATAAATGAAGAACTACCAGCTGGAGGTGAGGGAAGCTGTAAAGGTCTAGAGCCTATTCAGATAAACTTTCAAAAATCCACAACTCTCTTTGTTCCAAAAATTGCATGAGAATGGTTTCTCTTATGAGAATTTCAGTATTTTCTGGTTTTATTCTGCCCCAATATCAAATTTTAAGGTAGACTCCTGATTCATAAGCCAATGGTAAATGGACCAAACATTCACTGCGGAGAAATAATTCAGTACCATGAATACCAGTACATAATATCCTACACACGTGTGAAAACAACACTTTCCTTTTCTTGTGTATCCTCAGGCCGCATTTTATGAGGAAACACTTGGGGGATATGAGTTAGGAAGTCCCTTAGAAACGTAGTATGATGATTGGATTTGAATTCCTGAGATTCATTGATTTGATCACCAGATTCCCAAATAGGAATAGCAACAAAATATAGATTGCTCTCTCTTTGTCCATCCATGGGAATACCCACGTGTTCAGTCACCTGTTTTCTGAATCCATGAGAAAAATGTTAAGTAAAACTATGCATTGCTTTTAAAAAATCGGTATAAGATGGACAGAGATAAACACATAATCCACTGTGTGATTTGCTTTGTTGGTAAAAAATGGAGATTTTCCCTGCAATTTAGTTACAAATGTCTTTGTTTATTATCCTCAAATGTTCTACAATGTTTTTGTATAAAAAAATATAGAATGATGAATGTAGAATATAGAATGTATAAAATACGAACTACAACAACAAAAATTAGTGTTTGGTAAAGGTTATCCCTTGGGGCTAGACTTTTCAAAGGAGCCTAAATGAGTTAGGCCAGGGATTCTCAAACTTCATTGCGCCGCAACTGCCTTCTGACAACAAAAATTACTACAGGACCCCAGGAGGGGGATCGAAGCCTGAGCCTGCCCAAGCCCCGCCACCCAGGGGGTGGGCGGGAGCCAAAGCCCCACTGCCCCAGGCTGGGGGGGCAAAGCCCAAGGGCTTCCGTCCCAGGCAGGGGGCCTGTAACCTTAGCCCCACCACCCAGGGTTGAAGCCCTCAGGCTTGGGCTTTGGTCTTGGGCCTCAGCAAGCCTAAGTCAGCCCTGACCCACAGTCTGAGAACTGCTAAGTTAGGCACAAATCTCCCACTGAATTTCATTGAGAGTTTGGCATCTAGCTCCTTAGGTACTTTTGAAAGTTTCAGCCCAGATTCCCAATCAAGTTCAATCCCTTATGGATTGTAATAATTATTCTTTTTTAGAAAACTCACCCAATCACTATAGTGAATGACTTTATACGAGCACTTGAAAAAACTGGACAACTACATGTTTCTTGTGTATCTTGTGGCCATACAGAAGATGCATAACTAACATTAACTATTATAATACACAGTCTGTCTGCTGTAAGAAAAGGAGATTGCATGGCACACGCTCGCTGCTAGACAGAAAGGATTTGGAGATGAAAGGCAGGAAAAGGTTAACAGCAAATGTGCTTTAATCTAAGAACAATACTCAGAGATAGGCAGAAAGCTATGGCTTAAACAAATGTCTGAAACTGAACATTTTTTGTGGTAGCAAATCCAGGATTCATCCTTGTCTCTCCTGGTGAAGTCTTGGTCTCTAGGGCTGGGATTCTGAGGCATCTAAGGAGTTGTACATTTTCCTTTGAAAGTCAAGGGGAGCTGGGAGCCTCCCTCCCCTTAAGTGCCTTAAAAAATCCTGGCAAAAATTTTTTGACCATAGTACACCAATCAATTTTAATGTATATCACTAATGCAAGCCTAAGAGACTCTATTTTCTGACTTCAGAGACAAAGAAGAAAACTTACACTGGGAGAAGCATAAACAATAAAGCACAAGATTAAACTATTGTACAAGGAGAAGCTTGGTTGTAGGTAACTGTAAATCATCCTGATCTTATTGCCACAGAACATGACTAAATATAATAGAGACAAAAAGAATCTACCCTCAATTGTATCAGGTTTTGTCTCAAACAAACCAATTTTGGTGATAGAGGAAAAGTGCAGGGGGTTAAGTCTTCCTATCGTTTTCAGTGTCATTATGTTATATTGCAACTAAAGCAGCACCAGACGGAGTCTTAATGAAAGACAAAGGCTGAGTGGCAGTGAGACTATTAAAGAAGAAAGAAACAAGGGTACATTCATATTAATTGCTGTTTAACAGTGTGAGAAAATGTATTTGTGGCCTATCATTAAACAACTTCCAGTACTGCATGCATTATTTATGTGACTCTCCCAGGTAACTTATACAAACATTATCTATATTCATCAGCAGAGAATATTTGCTGCCTCACAAGAGACCACTTGGTATATACACAGTTGGTGTTGCTCCAGTCATGAGGTGCATTATTTTTGTGTTAAACGAAGATGGTTTTGGATATCCAGTTGTGTCAGCCTGCAGTTACTATAAATGTGTCCATTACAGAAGCAATAACTGGAAATAATGCAAAAAATGAACTTGCATTAACTTCTAAGCTCATTTAATATATGAACTGGTGGCATGTGCATTGCTAATTTGACTGAAGCTTACTACAGAAATTATGGATTCTTGATTCTATCTGACCATGTGCATGTTACAAGAATTTTATATCTTTTCAATAAAAACATATTTTTAATGGAAACAAGATGAAACTAAATTTTCTCAGTTGATCAATGCCATTAGATTTCCAGGACAATTCTGTCTTTGTCTTTGCTGCTATAAATGAAGTTTTCATGTTAATTAGCTTAGCTGGGACAGAATTGCTCATGTCATGATTTAGATAAAGTGTTTTACCCTATCCTGTGCTCAGAAACGCAAAGAATAAAAGAAAAGGGGTGAGCAGGAGAACCATTTAGATAATTATTTAGTCTCAGTATGAAATGAGTACAAAACCTTACAGAGATTTAAGAAATCTCTAAAAACCCGTAAAGCACCTACTGTTTTTCTTTATATCTCATGTATCTCTCTCATGCCTCACTTTTATCAGTATTGTCTATATTACATAGCAAAAAAAAATGAGAGTTCTATAATTATTTTGCAATGAAGCGGTCTGATAAAAATGTATAATTTTTAATCCACGTCCACTTAGCTGGCATATCATTTTGTTGTCAATCTAGCTATGGCGTGGTTTTCCAGATCTGCATATCTCCAACACAAAGTTAGTTTTTAGCCAATAAATAACCTAATATCTAGGCTTCATATACATGTGTTATGGGATCAAGATACCTTTTTAAAATTGCAAACACAGAATGGGCTTCTTAGCCTCCATGCTGAATCAACACTGAATATCACCCTAAGTGGGACTTAACACCTGGGATAAAATCCTCACCTCACTGAAGTCAATGAGAATTTTGCCATTGACTTCAATGGCACCAGGATTTCACCTCTGAAGCACAGGCCCAGCAGCTGCCATTAAGAACTCAGCATTTACCAATAGTTATGACACAATGGTATCTGAAACAACACAGTTTCCTTCTATTTTTAGAGTAGGAGATAACTGTGGCAAGCAAGTGGTAATTGTGTGATACTTGGAATCTGCTTTGTTTTTAATGGCTTCCACTCTGTTTCTGTGGTTAACTAATACCAAATGACCCACTAAATCTGATATTCTGTTTCAATCAACAACAAGAATGCACAGTGGTGTGCCAAGCATGTTCCATGCGCAGTTCGAAGACTGAAATACAACCCCCCCTTTTAACTCCTAATACAAAACGCATCCCCGGAAATGCAATCAACATTAAGCAGAAAGGGACCTTCTTACCCTTCCCTGAATCAATCTAATTAATTAGCTCATCCCAGCTTATCCTCCTTGCTTCTGAGTTCTCAATAGAAATAACTGCCCGATTGCTGAAATTCCTTTCATTAGCAGTCATAGTTACAGGAAAACAGAAAGAAAAAAAACCAAAACACAAACATACACAGTGTTGTTTCTGTATAAGGGAAGCTCATTTATACATCTTTGGTGAATGTAGCTAAGGAGATCGTTAGGTGCCTTCACTTCCAAGTCATTCTTAATGATTTGCTTGCAAAAACTGGTGAAACCTCATTCTCAAAACTCTCAGTGTTTCAATCCTCAGGGTAGCTGCTTGCTAACTTTTGAGCATGCCTCTTTAGGTATTCATTGCTGATACTTTTCAGTTTTTTGCCTGTGGAAAAAAGCAAACCTTTCTCTGACTCCATTGTATTTAGAATCCTATCATCCAGTTGTGTTTATAATGTGTCTAAGTGGGGACTAAAAGCCTCACTTTAAAGAACTTTTTGGGGATCTGATGACCTTTCATCCTTTGCAAATTAGCTTGGCATTACTTTTCTCCTTAGAGATCTTTTCTCTGTGAATTGCATGGATATTTCAGCCTGAGAAGCAGGAGCTTCCTTAAATGCAATGAATCCAGAAGACTAAATTTTTGCAAAAACATCTTGAAGGCTACCAAGTAAACCACAAGCTATTTGAATGTCAAGATCTGTAATTTTTTACACACAATGTAAATTTTTTATAAGATAGTATACTAGTATACAACTCATCAGAAACAAGAAATGAAAACTCTGAAATGTTCATTTGCAAGCTATCATCTTCTGATTTTAGTTCTGGTGTAAGATTGTATGAAGCTTTAATCTCATCTAAAGTGTCAAGAATACTCTCAACCTGCTTTTGTAGTGGATGGACTGCCTTTACCCTTGCTGACCATCTCGTTGTGCTTTGACATTTTAATGTAATTCTAGTATGCTTTTTCAATACATGCCAATGACAACTAGAAGTGGAAAACAGGCCCAAAATAAAACAATTTTGGGAACAACCATTGCAGCAGCTTCTCCAACAAGATTCAGTTTGTGGGCAGCATCTGTTGTGAAAGATATGTACTGAATTTCCCACTAACTTCAATTTTGAACACCTTAGAATAATTGAAATGTAGGACTGGAAGGTTTTGGGAGAAGTCATGAACTCCAGCCACCTGGGCAGAGGCAGGACCAAGTAAACCTAGACCATTCCTGGTGTTTGTTCAGCCTGTTCTTAAAATCCTCCACTGGTGGGAATTCCACAGCCTCCGGTGGAAGCCTATTCTAGTGCTTAACAATCCTTTTCATTAGAAAGTTTTTCCTAATATCTAACCTAAATCTCCCTTGCTGCATATTAAGCCCATTACTTCTTGTCCTACTTTCAGTGGACATAACAAACAATTGATCACCATCCTCTTTATAACAGTCCTTAACATATTTGAAGGCTGTTATCGGGTCTCTCCTCCATCTCCTTTTCTCAAGACTAAACAGTTCCAGCTTTTTTAACTTTATAGGTCAGGTTTTCTAATCTTTTTTCTTTTTGTAGCTTTCCTATGAACTCTCTTCATTTTGTCCACCTTTGTATGCTGCAGCCATATTCACTCCATTGTCTTAAGTTTCTTCCATATAAACACTCATATCTAAACCACTTTTTATAGCTTCTCTAAAATCATCTCTGTAATATTCTCTCCCCTGTTTTGGTGTGGATATCAGTTAAATCTATAAAGCTTTCAGTTGCCTTTGCTCTGTCTTTTGAAACCTCAGCCTTAACAGCTGAGACACTTGTGGCATTTGGGAGAGGTTTGAAGTGCAATCAAACATAATAGAGAAGTATTTAGCTTTCCTAACCTTGTCAAAAGTAGTCTGCCATACTTTCCTTGAGATCCTACTGATGAATTTAGTTTGATAAGTATATCACTTTTGCAGTATAAACCTTAATAGCTTCCACACGATCTTGCAACACTCTATCGTACCTTGCAAGCAATTCAAGTAAACCCAAAAAATTACCGTTACAAGGATTGTCTAATTTGTCATCTGAACCTCTGAAAGCTAGACACCTTTTACCAAAGTACAGCAAAATACCCAAGAGACAACACAAAATATTGTACCCTCTTGTCCTTTTGTACCTTTGTCAATTGTATAACCCCTTTCCAACCGTTACACCAGTTTCATCCAGTAAGTGACTACCTCCATATGTGCCTTTGAATGTTCATGTTGGCACTCTTGCTCTCTAAAGTGGAAATAGTTTGTGAAGCTGGTTTTATGGTTGACAAAAGAAGATGAGAAATTTGGCTGGAAAAACTAATAAGCTAAACAGAACAAGGAGGCAAGAGTCGAACTGTAAATCCCAATGTGGGTAACCAGACTCAGACTAGCTCAGCTCAAACTAGCATGCTAAAAGAGCAGTATGGATATCACAGCATTGGTGGTGGCTCAGGCTAGCCACCTAGACTGAGCCCACCCAGCCCCTTGGGCTTGAGCACTCCATGCAGGGCATTATACAGGGCCCCAAGCACACCTATTAGGAAATGGGATTTAGGTGGTCTAGCCTAATGGTCAGACCAGTGGCAGTAAGGTCTAGTGATCAGGGTAGTGGCAGTCAGAGGCCAGGAACATCACCAAAGGCTAGAGACAGAGTCAGGAACTAGTAGTTCAAATCACAGGTCAGAACTGGAGTCAAATCAAGGGTCAGAGCCAGAAATGGTAACTAATGGTCAAGAACAGGAACTAGAGATGAGACAAGAATCAGGAACCAGGAACAGAGTTGGATGCAGATCACAGTAAACAGGCAAAGAGCAGGGTCTGACATGGCAGGGAGTCTGCACAATTGCTTGGATAGCCCACCTGGCTCACTTCCTGGCTTAAGTAGTGGGTGCTAGCCACTCAGGTGACCCCAAGTCTTGGGTGTTCTGATAGGTCTTCCTGTGGGACCTGGACCTTCCAGAATTACTGAGAAGCTGTTTCATCTGTCTCCCTGGAAACAGATTGACAGAGACTCAGGGGCCTGCAGCCCTGGGTTCTAAATCTACTGAAACTGTGGACCCATACCCTTGAATCCTTTTAACTAGACAGAGCCCCGAAGACACTGTGAACCAATACTATATATTCTCAGCACTTGTGCTAACTATTAACCAAACTACCAGCATGCTTTGCACTCACACAAGATTTCAGTGAACTGCATATAACCCCCGTTGGTTATACATGCAGGACTATTCAGAAGTGATGCCAAATATAAATAATGTTGGTTATTTTCTAGAGATAATTGGAATAATTGGTGCAGGTGCCAGGAATAATTGAGGTAGATGTGTCTGTACCCTGAAAACAGGAGGTGAAAGGTAGATAAGAGAAGAGAAGAAACATCTGTAATAATTAGGGTCTTTTCTATTTGATGTGAACAAATGGGGTATCAATATAATCCAAATTTAATTTATGAATTTGGAATAGTTTAAGCTGCAAGTCTGTTCTCTGGAGATTAATATACTAACCTTTGCCTTTCTGTATAGTGCTGATCTATCTTAGATTTATAAACACCAACTGAGCTGAGCTATCTGACATCTTACTGATTAATAATCAGAACCAAGCCCTCTAACAATACCATTTTGGGGCACTAAATGGAGTTTCAAGTACAACCAAGATCACTTATGTAACACTCAGGACAACCCCCCTCCCCATTATTTTAACACTTATGTTCCTTACATTTGCTAGGCAAAAAGTCTGGTTCTACATTAACAATAGAAATTAACCATTTTCTATCAAAAAACAGCAAACAGAATCTGTCACTTGTGGCCACGTAGCCAGGATGAATGAATGAATGTGGATAAGGTCAACTGAGGTCAAGTGAGGAGGGCGGTTACTGAGAAGGCGAGGGCCCCATGAGGGAAGAAAAGAGCAAGAAATAAAATAAAACTAAAAAAAACAAAAACTCAGGGCTCTTTGAACAACCCTTTGCCCAATCTTGATATTGCAGCTTTACAAAGTGTTGTTATAGATTTGGGGTCATTATTCTAGTATTTATTAGTATTTTTTCCAAGGGTTGATACTCCTTAAAGAGGAATTTACTTTGATCATTAGCAATACCTTGAGAAATGTGTATAATTATGACACGGATGATATATGTATTGATATAGATACAGATGCCACAGCTCTCCATCTTTCTAGTGGCTCCTCATCTAATATGCATCTTTCTAAATATCACTGTATCCACCTTGTAATGGAATTTATTTAATATCTGATGTCAATCTGATTAGATTCAAAGGTAGGAGGAATTGAAGGTCAAATAGCTTTTGGGTGAACCGTGCTTTCTTTTGTAGAGCCATTTGAACCAACGTAGTTTTAGTGAGCAGCAGCAAAATCCATATCAGAAACATAGGGGGTGAGAGGGGTCTGGTGAAAAAAAAGTTCTCTTTTTCAGATCTCCCTAGCCATTCTGAGACAAAAAATTCAGCGAAAGCCTTTGTTCCACAAGTCCTTCAGCAATGTATAAGCCTGCGCAACTGTGAGCAGAGGCTGCGAATTGGTGTAAAAGAAATTAAGTACTAGACATAGGCTTCTTCATGAGCAGCCGAATTGGGCTGTTTTCATACCTTCGCCCTTATCCTTAAGATTGCAGGGTGAGAAAGGGGTGAGGTTAGTCATAGCTAAAGTTTCTTTTCTTCTAATTATCTCCTCATAGTAGGTAGCAGTAACCTGAAGACCTCTCAGCAGTGCTCCTTAATGCAGAATTAAGTTCCTCTCTGACTCTTGTCCTGCTCCTCACTTTTTACCATGTACTTGTATTTGCAACAGTCCACACCTGTGCTGTGAATGAAGAAGCCCGAAATTCAGCATAGGAACTGGATTTATGGTTATACCTAATCCAAGAGTTAAGTGTGGATTTTGAATTTGACCCCTAAACTAAAAAACAAAATAAACGTATACGTACACCACATACTGTAAAGCCATAGTGAAATGAGGAAATGTTCTGAGAATCACTGGTAATTCAACTTTTTTAACTTTAAGAAATATACACATTTCTTGTTATGTCATCGCAGCCTGTCAAAGCTGTGCTAAAGAACATTTCTAGATCTGTATTTTCAACTATATTGTTATCTGTGAATTTGATTATCTGACATGTTATTTAGTGCTCTGAAAGGGCCAGATTGGCAGCACTGAAAATTAAAGTTCTGCATTTATCTACAGAACAGGTACAGCACAGGCAGTAGGAGTTTTCCCATGCTTGTTCCACCATGTACTATTGAACCTTTAAGACAGATGGAGGCTTGTTCAGCTTCTACATTAATTCCATCCTTTGCCTGAACATGGAGACTGCCAACTCTGTTGTTTCATGTTCTCCATTGTCACACTGAAGCAAAAGTACTACTCAGTGTTAGTAAGTGTGGTAGAATTTGGCCCAAAGAAATCAGTCCATATTGATAGGAGACATCTAATAATTCTTTCCTAGAGATTTTTTCACAGAAGACTGAAAGAAGCAGTTTTCAAATTTGAAAAAAACTAAAATATAAATCAAGATGATTTCCAAATGATTTAATTAACTGAAAATAATTGTTTTTTACACAGTTCTCCAGCAATATGTTCTTTCAGTGACTTATTATTTTAGAACTTACTACATAGAACAGAATGCACTCAAGGGACATGGTTTGATTCCAGGCAATACTATTTAACTTGGATTAGCAACTGCTGTTTTAATGAGACAGAGCTGGATGTAAGCATGAGTCTGTGGAACAGAGACTATAAACTGCCAGCTCTTATAAAACTAAAGTCCAAGAGAAGGGCTGTGTCCCAGTACCTTTACTTATAAACACATTGTGGAACAGTAGCTGGCAATTGCAGGGTCCCATACAATAAAATACGTAGGAAGTATAACAGTGCATAAAAATAGAAGTCATTTACATGCAAATCAGATAGTTGCTAAAGGGAAAAGGTGTCATGATGGTTAAATCACATAAATGGCAGATGGTAGTTCTGGGGTCCGTTCCCAGCTTTGATACTGATTTTCTGTGTACTAGGTTATCACTTTATGATCAGCCCTGAGCAAAGCATATATTTCTGCTGCCCGAGGAGCAGCCCAGGAAGCAGATTGTGACTTAGAGGGTAAAAATCAGCTTTCTGGTCTCCTGCCTGTTCTAGGGAGAAAGCAAACTCCACTGAGCTTGTACCTAGTGCAGCATGCATCATTACCTGGTATGCCAGTGCAACTATGCTGGACAGTGCTTTAGGGTAGAGCCAGGGCTAGGGCTTTAAGAAGCATACCAGATATCACTAGATGTGCAAAAACATGATGCATTAGTACCACTGCCTCTGACCCTAAAGCACATCCATAAAAGGGCTAGATAGAGCGTAGGCCTGAGTCCCTTTTGTTGTTTCTGTAAAATGGGGTCAATAATATTAGTTTATTCCACAAAGGGAGTTTGGAAGGCATGTCAGAGTCCTTGGATAGAGAGTGCTATGTGCATTTTACTGAAGAGACACAGATAGGTTAGCCTCAAAAATCAGCTTTTGATTTACAAATCGAGAAAGTGTTACAGAACATATATTAACAGAAACAATGTCATGATTTTTAGTGTTAATAAAAATGGTTTAAAAGGACTGTGAGATTTAAACAATCACAGATATCAATGCATTATGCTAGTACATGAGAACTGAGAAAATTAGTTTCATTGTCCAAGCAGCAGAAAAAGGGGAAGTAATTCTGATTTTTTTTTTAATTTTGGTGTTATTGTATTTATTTTTTTTAATTTAATATTCTGAGGTTTGATTCTCTCTAATCTGGCAGTAGTGCTTTAAAAAGTTTTGTGCCTCTAATATCACTACAGAAATAGAGATAGGTCTGCAGGCATGATAATCATGAATACCACAGTGATATCCATGCTGGGCTGCATTCTGATCTCTGTTACTCTGGTGTAATTCCAGGATAGTGCCACTGAAGTCAATGGCACATTGTGTCAAGGAACAAGTTGTCTTCCTTAAGGCCAAATTGAGTAGGGCCTTCTCATGGGTCCCCAAAGAGGTGTGAGAGAGCACAAGCTCCTCCCTCCTCCTGTGCACTGTGGCCTGACACAATGGGCCTGATTCTGCTCTCATTTTATTCCAGTGGAGCACAGGAATAATTCCAGTGAAGTCCATTCACTTGCACTGGTATAAAAATGGTATGAGGGTGAAATCAGGTGAGCATAAAAATTTCTCTCTTCTAGCACAAATCTTTCCAGAAGGACTGAGGAAGGGCAGGGAGGAGGCAGGCTAAACCATCCTGAAAGGGGACTTGGAGGGTAGGACTGAGGATGGTGCCGTGTTCCTGTGCAGCTGGCCAGACAAAGAAGCCCTGTATCCTGTATCCCTTGATCTTAGTCAGCAAGATGTCCTCTGATGTATTGTATTCCTTCCCATTCCACCCTATGCAAGCTGTGTCCAGTGTAGCCCTTAAAAGTAGTATGGAACAAAAGCAGTAGGTGAGCAGTATTGGATGCTGGAGAACACTTATTCAAACATGAAGGGTTAGGGTTTGGCTAGGTTTGGAGAATGGGCAGTTCATATTTTACCCTAACCAATTAATCCATCCTTAACTAATGTGATGTTTGGCACATTAACATGATGCGGCCTTAGTCTCAAAAGTGATAGACTGTTGTTACTTTAAAATAGCTTACTAAAATCAATCAGTGAAGGAATGAAATGTCTGAGAAATGAAATTTTTCTAGAGGGAATTTTGTGTATATCATGTAAAATACATGAATATGTTTGCGAAAACAGTTTCAAGAGAATGTACTTTGGCCTCAAATCAGTTATGGATATTATGGAAGTCAAACATTGTGGCTTCCATTGTGTTGGCATCTGCCAAAATCAGTACTGGGCCAAATCCTGAAAGGTGCTGAGTTGTAGATACTTAGCAGCTCTCAAGATCTGGCCCATCTTGAGGAAGTGAAAAAGAGGACAAGATCTACAACTGTCCAGGAGCTTCTAACAAAGTAGCTGATGCACTCTCCCGCGAGGGTTTCCCAGAATACACTGGTTAAAACTTTCCTTAAGATGTAGGAGTCTTGTTCTTTACATGCTTACTAGTATATGTTAAGGTGCATGTGTTGTATTACTCTGTTTAGTTTAAAGTTCTAGAAAGAAATCACTGCCAGTGCACTTACACTGTTCTGATTGATTTGGGGGTGTGTCATAAGTAGATAGGAGGGTTAATTTTCTTTTACTGTAAGGGTGAACAAAGGGAACCAAACACCTGACCAGAGGACCAATCAGGAAACCGGATTTTTAAAAGTCAGGGGCGGGAATTGTGTACTCTGTGTTTTTGTTTCTCCGGCTATGGAGGAAACAGCTTTTCCTGCTAACTCCTATTTCTTTCTAACTTCTCCTACAAAGTGTAAGTCAAAGGCAACAAGGCAAATAGGCTGTTATATGCTTTGTGTTGTGTTTACATGTGTGTTGTATGTGCTGGACTGTTTATTTGGCTATCTTTTGAATCAGACTGGTTATTCATAATTCTTATAAGCAAGAGCCTGTATTGACATCTTAAGCAGTGGTTATATTTCTTTCTTTTTATATAAAGTTCTTTTTAAAACCTGGTTGAGGTTTTTGGTTTTCTCTGGGAGACTAGCAGAAGGGGTAAAAATCTCTTTATACTAGCTTACTAGATTTGAATGCATCGCTCAGGGGGAGGTGATTTCCTCTTGTTTGCCTTCAAGGAGTTAAGTACTGCATCGCCCAGGCTCACCAGGGAGGGAAGCTGGGAGCAGATAAAAGAGAAAGGGGGAGGAGCTTGTTTTCCCGTGGAGATAGGGAGACCCAGGGATTCTGGGTCTTGGGGGTCCCCCAGGGAAAGGTTGGGATGACTCAGGGTAACCAAGGGCCCTAAAATCCTGGTTGGTGGCAGCGATATCAGATCCAAGCTGGGTATAAGCTTGGGGGAGGTTCACAGTAAGCACCCAGATTTTGTACGCTAAAGTCCAGATCTGAGACAGACGTTTACCACAACAACATAGTTCAATACAGTTCATGCTGTATTTAGAAATGTAGGAGTAAGCCACAATCTAAATGGGTGTAATGATTCCTGCTGCATCTTTAATCGTACTATATCCTAGTCATATGCTGTTCTAAATATTTATTAACTTTTCACAAAGTATAATATCTTTAATAGAGCTGGTCGGAATATTTTCAGGGGTGCATTTTACCAGAATGTTTCACCTAAGCCAAAATGTTTTGCCGACATATAGATGGATGTGGTAATATTTTGTATTGGAACAAGTTCTATTGGTGAGAGAGACACACTTAGCTTACACAGAACTCTTATTCAGGTCTGGGTAAGCTCAAACGCTTGTTTCTCTCACCAAGAGAAGTAGGTCCAACAAAAGATATTACCTCACCCACCTTGCCACAATTATTTGCAAACACACAGGGCTGGTCTACTCTATGGGGGTGAGAGGGGAGAGGTTGATCTAAGCTATGCAACTTCAGCTACATAAATAACGTAGCTGAAGTTGACATACTTAGATCTACTTACTACAGTGTCTTCACTGAGGTGTGTTGACAGGAAATGCTGTCCGGTCGATTCCCCTTGCAATTCTCATTGAGGTGGAGTACCGGAGTTGATGCTAGAGCAATCGGTTCGGCTGTTAGTGTAGACATGCCCATAGATGGGTGAGGTAATATCTCTTTTATTGCACTGAATTCTGTGAGAAAAACAAGCTTTTGAGCTTACCCAGACCTGAAGGAGAATTCTGTTGTACGATCAAAAGCTTATCTCTGTCACCAACAGAAGTTGGTCAAATAAAAGATATTATCTCACTCACCTTGTCTCTCTAATATCCTGGGACCAACATAGCTATAACAACATTGCTTGCAGACACATATCAGTTAAGGTGGGATTTTCACTGAGATGGTTTCTAAGCTACAGGGTTACCTGGTTAAAGAAAGAGAGAGAGAGAGACAGAGAGAGAGATTAACATGAACTTGGTTCCATTTTTGCAAAAAATGTTGAAAAGGTTTTGTTTTCATTCCAGTGCAGATCAAAAACAAATTTCAAAACTTCAAAAGTTGTTGTGAAACAGAATTATCTCTGAACAGCTCTGATGTTAAATATATTTTAAATGTGGCTGTGCATAGAAAAGAAAGCATGGTACTAATTAGCCAAATTAATCTAATTAAAGTCAATGAGAATTGCATTGCTAACATTGTTCACACCGTTTTGAAATGTTTGATTGGTTTTGATCAGGGAGGGGCCCAATTTACAAAGTTCAGATCAACAAGTGTTTCTGGATCTGGATCTGAACACGATTCCAACAAGTGAAGAGTATTTTTTTCGGCCTATCTGTGATATTTAGATGCAAATTTGGTTTCCTTATCACCTGCCTCCCCTTCAAGATTGGGGGGCATTTAGATTTGAAGTTCTGGCTTCAGCTCATCTCTAGGCTACACGTGCAAAAAAGCAGTCTCTGCACATTGAGGTGGGACCAATTCCGTTACCAGTTACACTAATCTAAATCCAGAGTAACTCCATCTATTTACACTGTCTTATCTGAAAGCAGAGTCCAACCTTGTATATTTAGTACATTTTGGTTAGTGATATTCATTTTATTTATTTCTAATAATATATTTATAACACTTCATACTGAAGGATTCAAATATAGTTTAAAAACTTTACAGGCTGTACTATGCAAGAATCATTTCACCCATTACTGAACTGCAGCCACCTCTAGCATGGTACATTCTGGCTTTTTAACCATTTAACACTACACAGCCAATCATTTGAGGAAGGTAGTGAAGAATATGGTATCTAGTTGAAACAGCCGGTATAATTTATTCAATTAGCAAGACATTTATTTCTGTCATAGACTGTAAACTTCAAAGGGAAAAAATACCTTTCCTTTTTCTATAATGCTCCATGCATAGTTATGTCACTATTATGTATGGTGGTGATGATGATACTAATCAGCACTACAATAATATTATTGCATTATAGTTATATAAAATTACATTAAATTAGATGGATATGTTCGTTATGAATAATACCATTATTGTTGTGTGTATAGCGTCTACCACAATTCAGACCCAATCCATTTAGCTGTTACTGCAAATTGAATTATGATTATTAATCATATTTTATCATGCAGGATCCTACCCTCAAAATATGAAAATAGTCCTAAATACAATTATTACCTTCTGTACCATGTAATCATTGAATTTTGAAGTGCTGCATTTATTTGTATCTAGTCACTTCTAGAATGGCAACACGTTTTTTAATAGGGAGGAAACCAAGGGATGTTAAATACTTGTGAACCATGAAGGAAGTTACTGTATATTACACTGTGATTTTTTTTATCACTTCTATTACAATAATTTCAGATGCTTTCAAGTTTTAAGAGCTAATTAAAAGCAGCATCTATTATTGTAATGAATATATGCATAACCACACTGACTGTGAAAGAGTCAGATTCTGATCTCAGTTACATGTGTCAATCTGACTGAATTCAGTGAAGTTTCTCCGAATTTATATTGTTGTGCTCAGAAACTGTTCCAGAGTGTATAATTGCTCTCTTTTCCAGTTTTCCTTTCTCTTCCTCTTGCCTTCCCCTACTTTTGTTTTTCACTTTTCATATTCTATTGAACGAAACAATTGTTTTGTACTCTTAAAGCCGCATCAAATATACATCTTTTATTTAGATGTAAATGTCAGCTTTTCACACAGCTGTTAGAGGCTCTGGATCTGTTAATTCCAAACTGATATTTAAGGAAAATCAGAAAGTCAGCAGATACAGACTTAATGTAAGTGGGCAAAGGGGAACATAAGACAGCAGAAAAGTAAAGAGATTCTAAGTTGCTGAGACAAATTTAGAACCAGCAAGAATTTGAGCAGTGACATTTATTATTACTACCAACCTATGACAGGCAGATTCTGGATGACCTACAAAGGGGAAGTCACTGCACACAAGCCTAGATAGGACAAGCAGTATGTGTAAAGCAAACTGTGTAGAGAGCTATCCAGTCAAACCATTTAATTCTTTGGGAATAAAAGGACGAAAGAAAGATATTTTTTCTCACAATACTGTAAGAAATAATATGTGTCAAGAGAACACAGTGAAGCTGCCTTTCACGTAGACACAAAGCCTACAGTTTGCTGCTGTCCCTTCAACCAACTTAACTCCTCCTTGCATATTACTTCTCATATCTGCATTATGTACTAATGAGGACTACATCTTTCCCGTCCCATGTATGGGCGGATTTATAATGACAGGGCCTAATATGCCACTTCAGCAATCTGCAAAGGACTATAGTGCTGCCATAGAATGAAACTGTCATCCTTCCACTACCATCTGCCGAATGGGATCAATACACTGTCTGTTTCAGTAACAGGATTCAGTGAATCAACTAATTTGTAGTTCTAAAAATTCCAGTGGGACAACTCTATTTCAAGTCTATAGAAGATCCTTACATTAAGGGCAGTCTAGCCTGCATCCACATTATTCACTGATCGGCCTTCATCACTGTTCATGAGTAGAGAGTGCTGCTAACCAATAGAGGAAGGCCATTAGAATTCAATCAATTTCCCACAAACTACCCTCTGTTGCATTCATGTTTGTGTTTCTTAAGTTTCTTTACACAGCATGGTATTGCATTGCTGAACACAAGCTATGTGTCATACTTTAATAACCAGTACCTTTGTCAGTGGTGACCTAAACGTTTCTCTCTTAATTCTCTAGAAAGTAAATTTTTCTCCAAAACAAAATTGTTGTATCTGAGTCTAACCCATTTCTCCAAGATGATAAGAATATCTCAACGACTTCTCATTCTGTATGGATTTCCCCTCAGCCTCTACTCTATCTCCCTTTTCTTGCCTTTCCTTGACAAGTGTGCCCATTTTGTTTCTACAATACTTTGCTATTAATCAATAAACTGACTTATGGCACCTGTCACCTGAATGATGCTATTCAGCAGCACAATATGGGATTTTGATGGATTAAAGTTCTAGCCTGCATATTCTTGCACTTTGCTTTTGTATTAATTGTTTATTTCACAGCAAGTGTGTCCGCAGGACAGCTGGCTCCCTCATAAGCCCCTTCATGTGGCACATGTCAAATGGCAATTGAAAATTGTCTCAACTTTGTGAGCAGGCATGTACCTTGAAATCTCAAGCTGTCAATCATACCCACAATATGCAATTGCTCTCATTCCTTCATGCATCTAAACTTCTGATCAAAGGGCTGGTAACAACAAATGTTGCCTTTTGAACTACACTGTAAATGTACAGATATGCTGGGTAATAAATTCTTCCCCTGGTCCCTGCTGCTATAGCTATTTCTCAAGCACCTGCTGTTTTTAAATCAGGTCAGTTTGGACCTTTGGTCATTTCCTGTAAAAGTGTGCTGATTAATAGAAACTTCTCTATTAGCTCTTGATATCCTGTGCACAATATTTACCCTATTATAGGCACTTTTCTGCAAATCTGTGTTAATAAAACAATAAAATAATAATAACAAAACCTAGTTGCCATATAGCGCTTTTCATCAGTAGATCTAAAAGTATGTCAATACCAATATTATTAGGTATTATAATGTGTTATTTTAGGCATAGATTAAAAATACATTTTAAGGCACAGACGTGCTAATTAGAATCATCCAGATATTTGCTTTAAAATGTAAGGGCCAGGTTCTGCTACCCTTACTCCATAAGCAGTCCCATTGCTGTATAGTACTCCAGATATGTGGCTGGTGTAACAGGGCTCTCTGAGGAAGAGGTCTTCTGCTGATGAAAGTAATCAATCTAACTCCCACTACATATGATGCAGAGAAAGTCAATGAAAACCTGTAGAAGTTAATGAAATAAAGTAAGCTACGTTGGCAGACAAAAGCCTCAGTAATGGAGGGCACCTGAAGACATGAGGGCACTAAGGGTTGCCGGTAAATCTAGAAGATGGTTATTTACCACCTCTGTACACAGGGATTTTCTCATATGCTCTGGGAACAGTAAAGGGATGCCAATTAGGCACACGGATTGGGTATTGCTTTACAGGGAACTGAAGTATTGCTGACCACTACTCTGTGTTTATATTTAAATCCCCAACATCTATCTATGATGAGGAGTGTGGTGTGATCATCCTGTAAACTAGACAGGGGAATTTTCCTCTGCACCAAGGAACTCCAGCCTCCAGGAGCTTGGGAGGATTGTATCTGGTCTTCCGGTGATTCCTGGGGAAGTGGAGACACAGAAGGATGATGGTGTCTGAGCTCTCACACCTGCCTGGTCTCTGATGGAGATGGTGCTTTTCAGTCTGCTTGCATCCCTGGATAAGAGCTTAGGTTTGTGGTGTGGGTCTGGGGAAGCCATGGGGAGAGCTAAGAGCTGGGTGAGGGGCAATGTGGGGGGAAGAGCACAGGGCTGGGTATGGGCAGCAGAAGGGGAGTGTGTGTAGAGCTGGGTGGAGGAGGGAGAGATACAGAGGTAGAATGAGAGAGCTCTCGACTGAGTATGGGGGAGTAGCAGGGGAACAGCTTAGGTCTGGGTGCATGGGCAAGCGAAAGAAGTATGTGGGGCTGGATGCAGGGCAGCAGAGAGAGAGCTCGAGGACCCCTCTTCAGGAAAATTCTGGTTGTGCCCCTGATTCCAGGAACATATATTCTGATACAGGATATTAATATGTTAAACAAGGAATTGATGTTACTTCTTGTACATAGAGTTAATTAGATAATATCTGGCAGATTAAATCTTGATGTTTGCCAGTTATCCCTTTGTATTACAGAACTTGTGATCAGAGCATCAAGGAATTCTAAAATATTTTCAGATCACTGAGTATTTTGAGGTTCTCATCCCAGCAGAACTGTGTATGCCAAAGAATGTGAAGGAAGAAACTAATGGACAGCCAAAACAAGTAGAGTTACTGGATCTAAGTATATACATATAAAGAAGAAAATACATGAAAAAGGCCTTTGTGATTGTCAAGGAATAGGGCCAGAATATTCCCACTTGATGGTTCATCTTAATTTGTGGCTGTAGAGCTACTGTAATTCAGAAATGGGTACCATAAACCTTCTGTGCCCATCTCTCTCTATTCAGACATCTGAATTGAGACAATCTGAGCATTGTGGAGTTGCTGATGAGTAACTTTATGTATTTTTGGTGTCAGGTATCAGGGGATAGCCCATAATATGCCAACATTTTTATGGTTGACTTAGAACAACACTTCCTCAGCTCTTGTCCCCTAGCACCCCTCCTCTATTTGCACTACATTAATGACATCTTCATCATATGGACCATGGGAAGGAGGACCTTGAAGAACTCCACCTGGATGTCAACAATTTCCACCCCACCATCAGCCTCACCCTGGACCAGTCCACACAAGAGATCCACTTCCTGGACACTACAGCGCAAATAAGCAATGGATACATAAACACCACCCTATACTGGAAACTACTGATCGCTATACTTACCTACATGCCTCCAGCTTTCGTTCAGATCACACCACACACTCCATTGTCTACAGCCAAGCTCTAGGATACAATCACATTTGCTCCAACCCCTCAGACAAAGACAAACACCTACAAGATCTCTATCAAGCATTCTTACAACTACAATACCCACCTGCTGAAGTGAAGAAACAGATTGACAGAGCCAGAAGAGTACCCAGAAGTCACCTACTACAGAACAGGCCCAACAAAGAAAGTAACAGAATGCCTCTAGCCACCACCTTCAGCACCCAACTAAAACCTCTCCAGCACATCATCAAGGATCTACAACCTATCCTGAAGGATGATCCACCACTCTCACAGATCTTGGGAGACAAGACAGCCCTTGCTTACAGACAGCCCCCAAACTTGAAGCAAATACTCATCAGCAACCGCACAACAAAAACAGGAACCCAGGAACTTATCCTTGCAACAAAGCCCATTGCCAACTCTGTCCACATATCTATTCAGGGGACACCATCATAGGACCTAATCACATCAGCCACACTATCAGGGGCTCATTCACCTGCACATGTACCAATGTGGTATATGCCATCATGTACCAGCAATGCACTTCTGCCATGTACCTTGGCCAAACCGGACAGTCGCTACATAAATGAATAAATGGACACAAATCAGATGTCAAGAATTATAGCATTCAAAAACCAGTTGGAGAATACTTCAATCTCCCTGGTTAGGTTACTCGATTACAGACCTACAAGTCACAATATTACAACAAAAAAAGCTTCAAAAACAGACTCCAACAAGAGACTGCTGAATTGGAATTAATTTGCAAATTAGACACCATTAAATTAGGCTTGAATAAAGACTGGGAGTGGATGGGTCATTACACAAAGTAAAACTATTTCCCCATGTTTATTTTTCCCCGCTACAGTTCCTCACACCTTCTTGTCAACTGCTGGAAATGGGCCATTTTGATTACCGCTACAAAAAGGTTTTTTTTTCTTTTACTCATAATAGCTCACCTTAGCTGATCACTCTCATTATAGTGTGTATGGTAACATCCATTGTTTCACGTTCTCTGTGTATATATATATATATATATATATATATATATATATATATATATACACTACTGTATTTCCCACTGCATGCATCCAAAGAAGTGGGTTTTAGCCCACGAAAGCTTGTGCTCAAATAAATTTGAGGTGCAGGGGCAGCTCCAGGCACCAGTGCAGCAAGCAAGTGCCTGGGGTGGCAAGCCATGAGGGGCGGCCTGCCGGTTGCTGTGAGGGCGGCAGACAGGCAGCTTTCAGTGGCACACCTGCGGGAGATTTGCTGGTCCCACGGCTTTGTCAGCAATTTGGCGGCGGAGACACTGATGGCGCTGCACCAGCAGACATCCCGGAGGAATGCCACCAAACCCACGTGACCAGAGGAGCGCCCACAGGCGCGCCGCCGAATCCATGCACTTGGGGCAGCAAAAAACATAGAGCCACCCCTGCTAAGGTGCTACAAGTACTCCTGTTCTTTTTACATTAGCATAGTGGATGAAAGCAGTGCCTTAGGGCAGCTTCCCACAGTGCAGTTCTCTCCAGTTTGAGGATGGGTCTTGTGGGAAGGTGGGGGCTGACTGCGGGGCATCCTGGGTCCCTGCACAGCCTCCTCTGGGGGCTTTACAGGGGGAGGTGTGGATGTCTGTTTACCTGGCAGCAGATCTGCTGGCCAGAGTGGTCACCTAAGCACCATAAGATATCCTGCAGAGGCTAAAAGCTGTGTAACTAGGAAGAATGTGTCTTCACTTGCACATCACCGCAAAAGCATCATGGGTATGAACTGTACGTATCTCCTGGAGGTGGTTTTCTTTTTGCGGTGAAACTCCCATGGTTTTTGCACAAAAAAGTGACTTTTTCCACTTTAAATAGCAAGTGTAAGTTTCTTAAATTGCATCCTTAAACAATGAATAGCAACAGAGAGGCCATTGTCATGAGGAAATACATACTTATGACACTAAACAAAGCAAGATGCTTTGTTCTCTAATCACCCCAAGAGGCATCATTAACTTTTGGTAACCAAATCAGTCCTCTCACAGTCCTAGCTTGAGAGAGTTCACTCCTCAGTTGAGAAGGAAAGACCTAAAGTGTTTCTCTTGTAGTGTCAATACACAGATATGACCAGAGTAGACGTTATAAACTTTACTACTTGCCATTGCTGATCAAATTGGATTAAGAGGTTGAGCTCATACTTTCCTTCTATCAGCCTGTTCATTGTATATTATTCTTACCTCTGCTAGATACTTGTTTTGCTTCACCTCTGAGAAGTGCCATCCTCCAGACAAGACATTAAAAACGATATCCCATTTGGCCATGCCAGTGGTTGTTAAAAGATTAGAGATTTTTTGACACTTTGAATTACATACTGGTAGTAAAAAAGCTCCAGAGCTCTGGCCCACACTGTGCCCCACTCCAAGAATAACAACCTAAATGCACTGGCAATGGTAGGAAGATTAATTCCTCTGCGCTCGATATTGCTGATCACCTGGAGTCTCACAGTGGGATAGATTCAGCCCATTATGAAATTTGGAATAACTGGTAAAACAAATATACTTTACAGTAATGATTTGTCTAAGCAAGAAAATGTAGTATGAGACACTGACTGTTTCAAACCAAAACATGTCTGGTAAGCTGCTGCAACTTTTCTTATAAGCCCCATGTACCCAACACCAGCAGTGATGGTCTTATACACAGTGTAACTAAAGTATGCTATTGTTCTGTGTAATGCAGTGTGCTGTTTATTTATCATATAACACTGAGTGGTGCAAATCTGACATTTTAGGCTTTGAGGCTTCTAAAACAGACGGCAAATACACATGGTGTGGAACTGCCTCTGCAAAGCACCTTCCTTTGTAATGTGGGTTATTGTATCTGCACATTTAAAACATCAACATTAATCTTCAGAAAATGTCCATGACAGTGATATTTGGAAGGATAATATACTAGGCCATTGACTGAAATAATTTATACTGTATGAGCCTGAACCAAAATTCAAGATCCAAGCAAGCTGAACCCTGGAAAAATGTAGCCATGGATCAGATAGTAACAGAGTGGGTTTGTATTTATTTTTAAATAGGAGTCATGTGGTAGTTGAAGTCCTGAATGCCTAGCTCCCCTCTAGGGAAAGCCCAGGAATGGAGTTATGGTATAAGACAGACACTTGTGTGGCTGCTGAAATAGAATAAAACTGGTAAATGAAACTCAGTAATGTGAGGTCTGTGATTTAGTGGTTATGAATTTTCCTAACAGACCTGGATAGAAGCTGATGCTTTCATTGTACATTTGTTTTGTACATTGTACAGCAATAGAAGTTCAGCTATCTCAAGTTTTGCTTTAAGATTCAGGTTTAAACAATCCCCGAACAAAACAAATATATCTCAAAATCAAATTAAGTTGAAACACCAGAACTTCATGTGCTTTTGTGTCAAACCCATGCAAAACCTCAATTTTCACATGATTTGCACACAAAACCAGATATTTGAACATGATAACATGTGGATGGGATAACCATGACTCAGCTAGTTCAGTAACATTAGAAAATCTTTCAGTGAACAGGACCTGAGTTTTCAGTTTGGAATGAAACTTTCCTGGTTTTAAGTTTCTTGTACATTATAATTAGCATGCAATATTCTTGGGGTATTTTTTATTTTATGGAGGCTTTTAGCAAGAAAAATGGAATAAAAATGGATTCTGTAATGGATTTCATGAATTATCTCAGGGCCTAACTTAAAATTTGTCTTTGCTGGAAAAAAGAGAGGCAAGAATTCTGTCTTCAGGATTGAACAGTAAATTGATTGTTTTCTCCTCTTTTCAGATTCTTATAACAGACCAGAAGAGATATTGTGTTCCCATAATGTTCACAGGCATGAAGCATCAGGCAGATAGATTGAAGCAGAGATATGTCTCTATGATTAAACAATGCAGAAACAATGTGATCTAGCCATAGAAGCTCTCTTGTTGTCTGAAGTTGCGACTATTTATTTAATCATTGCTCTGAGTGCACCTCTTCCATTGATTTCATTTTGAGTTTTGTTCTAAAACAACAGGAAAGAAATCCGTGGTTTGAAAAAAACAAACAAATAAACAAAAAAACCCCACCTGCTCCCCAGGTCCATTGAAATAAATAACAGATGAATGTTCCAGCTATACTCTACATGCTTGAGAAAATTTTACATGAGTTGGAAGATTTACATTCCTCCCATACTTGCTGCTCCAAAGAAACCCTGTAGGTGGGTGCCTGCATGGTCAGTAGAGGTCAGCTCCTTCCACAGTACTGCCTCTTTTTCTCTAAATCCCTGCCTTCTGTGAGTATGTCTACGCTGCATCTGGAAACGAGCTTTCCAGACCAGGTAGACAGACTTGCACTATCAGGATCTAACTTGCACACTAAAAATAGTAGTTTGGATACTGCAGCTCAGGCTTGAGCTTGGGTTCTGACACCTAGGGATTCGGGTGAGCTTGAAAGCCCGAGCTTCTGCCCTAGCTGGAACATCCTACATTTCTATTTTTAATGTGCTAGCTCAAGCCCAATTAGCATGAGTCTGTGTACCCAGGTTGGGAGGCTCACTCCCACCTGTAGTGTAGACATACTCTAAGGGGTTGAGGATCCAAGGCTGGGGAAGGGCCAGGAACAAGACAAACATGCGTCATTGTTTCCTTCAAGACCCACAGAAAATCCAGTGAAAAATAAACACATTCCATTTCATTCTGGGAAACCCCAATAAAGAGGAGAGCAGAAGTTGATTCCACAGGAGGAGGTGACTGCAGCAATAACTATAAACGTGCCTATGAAATGTCAAAATTGATTTTAAAATGATTGATATGGTCTTCATAATGCACGAGTTATGTATTGTCTGTGTGATAGTAGCAACACCAAGCCTTCACTAAGGAACATTGCCAACATTAAATGTTTCCAAAATAGTTTGATTCAATCTTTAATTAAAAAGTCCCTCTAACTAAGGCAACCAGTGTTGGAGGGTCTGTCATAACTATAAAGGGAAAGGTAACAAGCTTCCTGTACACAATACTATGAAATCCCTCCTGGCCAGAGGCACCAAAATCCTTTTACCTATAAAGGGTTAAGAAGCTCAGGTAACCTGGCTGACACCTGACCCAAAGGACCAATAAGGGGACAAGAGACTTTCAAATCTTGTGGGGTGGGGGCTTTTGTTTGTGCTCTTTGTTTTGGTGGTGTTCTCTCTTGGGACTAAGAGGGACCGGACATTAATCCATGTTCTCCAAATTTTTATGCACAAGTCTCTCATATTTCAAACTTGTAAGTAACAGCCAGGCAAGGCGTGTTAGTTTTATTTTTGTTTCCTCAACTTGTAAATGTTCCTTTTCTTAGAGGGTTTACCTCTGTTTGCTGTAACTTTGAACCTAAGACTGGAGGGAGTTCTTCTGGGCTCTGATTCCCCTGTAAAGTTATTTCCATCCTGATTTTACAGACATGAATTTTACCTTTTCTTTTAATAAAACTCTTCTTTTAAGAACCTGACTGATTTTTCATTGTTTTAAGATCCAAAGGTTTTGGATCCGTGTTCACAAGGACTAATTGGTGAGGGTGATAAACTCAAGCCTACCCAGGAAAAGGGGTGTAAGGATTTGTGTGGGGAGGAATTAGTCTCAAATCTCCCCAGGGAAGTGGGGGTTAGGGACTTGGGAAATATTTGGGGGAAGGCAGATTTCCAAGTGGCTCTCCCCTAAGATTTGGAACACGCTTGGTGGTGGCAGCTTACTGTTAACCTAAGCTGGTAAATAAGCTTAGGAGGTCTTTCATGTGGGGGCCCATATCTTTACCCTAAAGTTCAGAGGAAGGAAGGAACCCTAGCAGCTCCTTTGGGCATTTGTTTTAGAGATGTGCAGACCCTTAGAATTTAAAAGCGGTATTTTGTACGTGTGTGTGGAGGGCAGTCTAAAAGCTGTATGGCCCAGATTTCAAAACATTTGGCTTCCAAAGCCATATTAAGGCCTCCAGACAAAGTTACATCTTTTTCAAAAACATTAAGCAACCAGCAACTCTCAGTGATGTCAATGAAAGTTACTATGTGTTTGACACTTTTGAAAATCAAGTAATTTATTGAGAAGCCTAAATATGCACTTAGGAGCCTAACGTTAGCCTCCCATTTTCTTTACCCTTAACTTATCCTTGGCAATCAAATAAACATTTTCCCACTTGTGAAATATGTACAAGGGCCCTAGTTTGCCTGCCACATAGTGTGTTAATTGCAGAAAGAGTCTATACGCCTCTTTCCCTCAAATCAGACTAATACAACATCAACTGGAATTTCTCTTGGTCTTAGCTACTTACATGGCCACCATTACCATAGTATCTGAGCACCTCACAATCTTTGGACGTATCCTCACTACACTCTATGAGGCAAGGAGGTGCTATTATCCCCATTTTACGGGTGGGGAACTGAGGCACAGAGATGTTAACTGACTTGCCCATGATCACACAGGAAGTCTGTGAAAGGGGATCTGATAGAAGGTCTCCCAGGTTCCAGTCTTGCACTCTAACCTCTAGGCCAGCCTTTCTTTCTTCTTGAGCCTAATACAAAATATTTGACCCTACAGATAGATATAGAAACTGATAGAAAAGGAAATCTTTGGAATATCTGTCTCTCGTTTATATATAACAGCTACCTAGTTTCAATTTTAATTTCTCAGTATTTTTCCCACTTACCACCAGATAATAGCTCCGATATATTCAAATATCTTCTGCTGTTTGAGACTTGTCTAATGTTTCAGAGCAATTTGCCTGCTATTTTTCTGAAAACCAGATTAGATGCAGGTCTGTTTTACATTCATTTAAGAATGTGAACATGTTAGTTCAAACATTATTTATTAGGAAAAGGCATAATTGGACGGACTGGTAAAAAATAATTCTGACAGTTTGATTTTGAGAGCAATCTCAGTAATGTCAAAAAAACCTGTAACTAATTACACTCTCAAAAATAATCTTGTTAGATGCCCAAACTTTTGTGGGAAGTGGCCTTTCAACAGCATGTTTCATAGCTAACATCTTGCAAGGGATATTAATAGTTTTGCCTTAATGTTATTTAAAAAGCTTCTTTTATCAAGAAGCTGTGGGAAATCATAGCTGACATACAATCTTTCATTTCTTTCCCACCCACATTAATTTATTACCTGGTGTGCATTCTTGCAGAAGAGTGGAGGAAAAAAATACATTAAACATCCAAGAGTTCTTTTAATCTGTATTTCAGCCTTTTGGGGTAAATTTGGGGTACCACTAAGGGACAAATTCTGTCTTAACAACATTCAAAAAAACACACTGAATTCAGATGGGATTTGAGGGCACTAGTTGTCTCTGTGATATCAGTTATGTAAACCAGTGCCTGCCATGTCCCATACTGCTGTCTATGCTTAAATCTAAGAAGGGTCTTGAGCTAATACTTTAAAGCTCAGTCTTGTTGACTCAAATCTCTTGACTAAAGACTAGGGTTAGAACCATTTCAAATCCTGTTATTTGTAGCATGTACATCCAAATGTGAATTGGGTGTCTCTTACAGAGGGTTAAAGCAGGATCCAGAAATAAACTGCCATAAAATCCTGAAGATACCAGTAGATGGGAACCATTGTTTCAGATGACACAACTTATTGTTTTCAAACACTATATCATCATAAATGTCGCATCTGAAGAGTTATGAGTTTTAAATTATGCAACCAAAGAGGAAAACCCACTGGTACAATTACCTGCTACCTGTGGTTAATCAGTAAAGTGGGTTGGAAGTTTTTCAATGATTTTTTTGTTTTTGATGCTGAAAAAGAAAAGCTTAATAAAAAAAATCTTTTGAAAAAATTTTCATTTTGATTACATTTTCATTAAAAAATTAACTGATTTTTTGGAAAAAATGTACATTTTTAGTATTTAAAAATATTTAAATGTGAAGGAAAAAATCACACATTTAGTGGATCAACGGGAGTAGATATATTAAAAACATAAAGTTGGATTTTGAATTTTTTACTTGAAAACTTAGAATAGTCACAAAAGCTTTTGATTGAAAACAAGTTCTTTTCACTTAAAAAAAAAGAAGAAAGAAAACAAAGTTCAGTTTCAACCAGCTCTATAAATCATGGGTTTACTCACACAGGAATTTTCCTGAAGAATTATGACTTAGGGGATAGCAAAGGTTTGTGAATTACATTTCTATCTTATTAAAAACTAAAACCTCCAGAAACATAAGTAAAGAGAGAATTGTCCAACAGCTCTGTCTTTCTGCAAAATTAGATTTTGCTCACACCATTTTACTGTCCATCATTGCTGAAAAATTTCACTTTTCAAGGTGGTTTTGTTTCTCCTGAAAGTTCTGAAATTTTCTTTTTAGAGTGACTAATATATAATAAAATATTTGATTTGATTTCTTTCTAGAATCTCTAAAGGACTGTAGTAAATCCTTCATTTATATGTATAATATTTTGCTTTAGAGATACTTTCCATAACTTTTAAATTGATGTTTGAACTGGGCAATGTAGTACTCCTGCATTGTCAGAATAATACAGACAGTACTTTAAGCCCACTTTTGTATGTTAGTTTTGCTCTAATGTTATGAAAAGACTAAACAAGAAGATTCTATATTATAGAACCTTTCAGCCACTAACCTGTGTATGATATTTCAGGTGAAACCTTGGCCCCATAGAGTCAATGGGACTTTTCCACTTGGGGCTAGAATTTCACCCTTGCTTACTAAATATCTCTATCCTGCTTCCAAAAAAGCTGCTGGGGCAAATAGAAACACCATGACTAGGATCAAGTCTTTCCATTCTGGCACAGAAGGTCATGATGAGCAATTATTTCTTCAAGACTCATTCCTCTCTCCCATACTGTTCAATATCTATAGCAGGGGTAGTCAATAGGTGGACTGCGGGCCAAATTTGAACTGACAGACGCTTTTGAACAGACCCCAAAATCTTTTTATTTACCTATTATTATCATTATTGTTATTATTTTTGTGTTATTTTCTCTGGAGTATGACCTTGACTATACCTTGATCAAGAAATTTGGAGGTTGACAAAAAATAATTGATTACCCCTGATCTCTAGGATAGCATTGGTAGAGCTGGAGAGAGAATTTGGGCTGAAATGCCTTCAGTGCACAGACAACACGCAGCACTACATCTCCTTTACATCAGATATAAACAACATCATCTCTCAGATTGCTAGCCAAAATCAGCATCTTAAAAATGAGCAGCTGATTGGCAGCTCACCCCTTAAAGGCTGAAAGGTTGGGGCTAGGGTTGGAATGAGTCACACCTGGAAGAAATCAGAGTGTTTGCCCCATAAAGAGCCGCAGGAGGAAACAATGGTCAGGGATTTGGGATGGTTAAGAATGAGCAGGCCATAGCAGAGCACGTCAGAGAGAAATTCCAGGCAGGTAGAATTTGGAAGTGGCCTGCCAAAGCAGGAAAAGCACCAGGCAGGAAGGCCTGGGAGGAGGAAGCAAAACCTTTATTTGTGTAGACTTTAGGATGGACTTGAAATTTTTATGTTGAATGCTTGTTTATTTAATAAATTAGAACCCAAGAAGGGTTGGGTGGTGGACAAAAGTGGTTTTTGAGTTTATTGAACAGTCCAAGAGAGGAAACGTGAGGAAGACTGCTTATAGTGTGATCCAAGGCCCCAAGGGAGTGCATAGGAGGTGGCTGGCCCACTTACATTCAGTTTGGTCCATTCTGATAATTCACATTTTCTTTTCAATCCCGGCTTGAATAGTATTTAAGAAGTAGTTTTCCCATGCCTATGAAATTCTTTCTGTTGTCAGGTCACATAGCCTATTTTTTCCGTATCTCCACAATTGGTAGACGTCATGCATGGGGATTTAAATATCTCAGGTAGAGCTGTTATGTTTTCAGAAACTAACTCCCCATTGTGGTGAAGCAGGACAGCCATTATGTGAATGCTAACTATAAACTATTTGATATTTTCTGTCAAAATGCTCATTTTGGTGGGACTTGAACTGCCTTTGAAGGGTTTTAAATATTTAGGGATGCTGTTCATTTTTATTCGTTTTCATTCTCTTTCCATTCTTTATTAAACAATAGTAATAAACTATTTAAACTAGCTTTATCTAGCTTCAAAATTAGAAGAACAAATAGCTGAGCCAAGAACAAACCAAAGCACTTCTAGCCAGTTGACAACCAGCCCTGCACATATACTGTCACTCCATGTTACCTTCCAAGGGACCAGAACTTTTCTGAGCCGGTTCATAGAACCATAAAATCTAGACATGGTAATAACTCACCTCTTCTAGCACTAAATCTATGCAAAATTTGTCCCAGTGAAGTATGTTCTAGTATTTTGTCCAGTCTAGCTTTAAAACGTGCCCCAGTGATTGGGCCTGTATCATTTCCCTTTGGAGATGATTCCCCTGGTTAATAAATTCCATCATCAATCCTAATAGACTTTTATATCTAAATTTTTGCTTTCTTAAATTTCTAGTTATACCTCTTTGCAATATAATATAATTAATACATCGTTCTCCATAGTATTTCCACCTTTCTAGTATTTGTAGACTGTTGTCATGTCTCCATTCAGCTAGTGCTGGTACAGCCGGGTGATGGGTGTGAAATATATATACATTAGTATATCTATTTTCATAACTATCTTAGCTCTTTTAATACTGCCTCACAAATCAGTCCATAATCCACACTCTACTCACTATTTTTCTGTGCAGTTCACTGTTGTGATACCTCTTTGTATACAGCCCAAAATTAATCTCCGGTCCAATGGTATATGCTCTTTCAGTTGAGAATTCATCCCAGAGCTTTCTGATGTGGTAGAATCCTTACACTATTTTTCTCATGTTTCAGATGAATTTAAGAATGGAGATGTCAGAGTAAGTGCTTAAGAGTACAAAGTGATCATTTTTTAACCACAGGTGGGAAAGTAGTTTGCCAGTGGGGAGAGAAGTGTTGCAATCACACATTAATCAAGCAGACTTTGACCAATAGATCACAGATAACTGCAGTGTATGTATAGCTGTGAGTTTTCATGTTTAAAATGAAAAAAAAATGGAGAATGCTGAGAGGTAAGACAGGAGATTTTTCAAAATGTGCTCTCCACTCTGCTCTATTGACTAAAGCCAGTCACAAGGAAATTAAAAACGAATATGGAGAATGGAATGCAACTACGTTTATGAAGATTGCTCTTCATAACACAGGCTGATAGAGAATATTCCTGTGTGACTTATTGCCTGGCATGTGTGTTTACCTTCAGGCTTCAGCAGATGGTAAATTGGATTCTAAAAGTTTGGTGCTAAGTTTAAACTGAGCAGACCGTTTATGTCACCTAGCAATAGCATTACTGGAACCCCAAGAAAAGTCAAGGTACCAAAGAAGAATAACATCTTGAGGGAATTACCAGAGGCAGAAATTTCATTTCAGAGACAATGTTTTGACAAAAATCTTTTGTTGCAAAACTATGATTGTTTTCAAGACTGAGATGCTCATATCATAGACCAAATGGAACAGCGACTAAACTGATTATTCAAATATGATTCTTTTGTTGAATTTTGTAGTGAACAATTTTATTGTGAAATGTGGATACAAGATGGCTCTATCTAGACCTTGAACAACATTTTGAGAACTTGACCCAGGAGCAAGCTAGAACAAAAGATTTAATTTTCAAAATATATACAATTTTGATTAAAAAAGATACTGATAAAAATGCAGTCCAGATGGGAGAGGGTTTTGGACAATGAAATTGATCTGGTATAGGTGGCATTTGATGACAGTTAAGATCCATTCTATTTTTGCTAGTAGGAAAGTGCTCTGCTGGAAGGGAGGGGCTGCAGGGAAAGGAGAACATACTTGCACATATAGTGGTTGTGTCCAGGAATAATTAGATTTTTCAGGGAGGAAATTACTAAAAACATTTTTCTTATTACAAGATGCTGACTTCCTAGAGGTCCCTTGATATTCTTACTTAATGCTCCAGCATAAGAACTTAATTTATTTTTACTTGTTAGCAGCTAGACTGTGTATTGCACATTATTGGAAAAAGCTACCCCCTCCTCCTCTTCCTTTTCATCCCAAAGTATCTTTCCAGATACAGGGAGCAGTACAGCATTGCCACCCATTTCTGTCCAGTTATTTCTGTTTCTCCATTAAGCTCCACCTGATTATGTCCCTGTGTATGATATCCCACCATGTAATCAGTGGTTGGCCTCTAGGTAGGACTGACCTTGGCTTTGTTTGCATTATTTTCTTTGGCAGCCTATCATCTGTTTTTTTTTCCCCAGGGTCCCCACCATCATAATATTTCTGATGCTAGCATATACCAGATCCTGATTTCACATCTACTCTCCTTCTAACGTCTCTGTCTTAAAATCATTCCAGTTTACATCTGCCAGCTTTCCAAGAACTCTCCTCTCTACTACCTCCAGCCTTCTGATGTTTGTTCCATTTATTGCAGCTGCTTCCAGATCATAGCCTCCTCTCTCCAAGCTGACTGTCTTCAGGCAAGAAGCTTCCACAGCTTCAACCTTCCTGGGTCTGACCTTGGAGCATTCAGCATCCTATGCCCCTCCGTGCGCTTCCCACAGTGAGTTGCCCAGGCCGGGTCCTGGGGAAGCCAGAGGGTCCTGTACCCCCACTCTGCAGTCAGACATGACTCTCAGCCAGCCAGTAAAACAGAGGTTTATTAGCTGACAGGAACATGGTCTAAACCAGAGCTTGTAGTTACAGAGAACAGGACCACTCAGCCGGGTCCATCTTGGGGGGTCCAGGGCAGACTGGCAGAGGCCCTGGAGGTTTTTCACCTTCCTCTGCAGCATGGGGCACGGATCACTTGCTGGAGGATTCTCTGCAGCTTGAGGTCTTCAAACCACAGTTTGAGGACTTCAATAACTCAGACATAGGTTAGGGGTTTGTTATAGAAGTGGATGGGTGAGATTCTGTGGCCTGCATTGCGCAGGAGGTCAGACGAGATGATCATAATGGTCCCTTCTGACCTTAAACTCTATGAGTCTCTGAGTAATACTATTAGTATATTGGTTTGATGAATTTTTACTTTGGTGCCAAATATAATGATTTTGTCACCATTGCTGCATTTCAACATTATATCTATTGTCCTTTTTCCCAGATGCAACCACTTTGTCTTCTTGGCAGTTATTGTAAGTCCAAGTCAACTACACATCAGCCAGTTGTACGTCATTTGCAGAAGCAAAGTTTAACTCTAGATCACCGAATGTCACATCCTCCAGCTTGTTTAACATTCTTAATGTCCATTTAAAGAACATGATGAAAAGTAATGATGATTTCATGCCCCCTTGTCTTATGTCAAACTTTGACTTGAACCAGGGGCTTAATATTCCACCAGTTCTTATGGGACTGCAGAAATCTTCGTACATAGCTCTTATAATTGAAATTGCCTTATCTTGAACAGTGTATGATTTTGCTACTTTCTATGATGCTTCTTTCCCAACTGAATCAAATGCCTCTTGCTGTTGAAAACAGCATGCATCTTTAATCCCCATTCTTGCTGTTTTTCCATCAGCTGTTGGAGGATGAATATCTGATCAATGCTACTTCAGACTGGTATAAAGCTGCACTGTTCCTTGCCTACGACTTCCTCTAATACTGATTTTTAATCTGTTGACAATTATTTTCATCATGATTTTTCTCAGTACTGGCAATAAGCTTATACCTCTATAATTATCTGGACCGGCAGGATCTCCTTTCTTCAAGATTGGTACAACAATTGCCTTAGGCCAGTCATCAGTTACCTCCTTTTGCTTCCCTATCTTCGTATATTTTTTGTAATGCTTTGATGGCACTTGTTATGCCCTCTGTTATACTGTCTTCTATTCCTGCAACTTTCCTATTTTAAATGCTTAACTGTTCTTTCTGTTTCTTCTTCTGATGGTGGTTCAGACTGATATCCATTCTGCTTTGCAATCAGCCCTATTCAAATAGAATGTTTAGAATACTTACATCTGGATGAACTACAGTGTACATACAGCACTCTGTCAAAATGCTACTTCTATACTCATAGCATCTCTTTGGCATTTGTTGTCAATTCACCAGTAGCCTTTCTTATTGCTTGCATCGCTGACCTGATTGATTCCATACAATCTAATCTTTCTGTACATTGTTTTCATATCTTGTTTTCTTGATGTCCATTCTAGTTGTTGAGCATCTTCTTTCCAAAATTTTGTTTGTCCAACCTCAGTGATTTCTTCACAGTTGTGTACAATGCTTTTACTTCTTTCAGTTTCCCAGCAGTCTTAGCTTGTTTACACTTTTCCTGTAATACTTTTGTTTCATTACTTGCCCAGCTTTTCCTTGTTTGCTTACATCTTCCAATAACTTCATCTACTATGTTTTGTACCACTTCTTTGAATATTTCCAATCCAGTCTGTTATGAGATTTCTTCATAATGACAAATTGATGACCTGAAACACCCTCAAAGCATCATTTCATATGCCTCCCTCACAAAGTTACACTTTAACTTATCAAGATCAAATTTGGCATCAACTGCAACTTTCTATTTCTTGGATTTTAAATTAAAATAAATATTAATCTTTCCCATTAGTAGTTCATAATCATTGCCATATCAGTACTTCTACAGATTCTAACATCCAGCAGTGACAGTCTATGCTTTTATTGATAATAATGTAGTCAGTCTGTTTTTTGATTTTACCATCTGGTGAATGCCATGTAATCTTGTGCATGTCTTTCTGAGGAAACCAAGTACTGCTAGTAATTAGACTGTGCATCTCACAGTAAGTTCTTAATCTTTCCTCATTATTGTTTGCAGTCTCAATGCCATGTAGTCCAACACTATTTATTTGTTTACCACATCCCCTACCAATCTTTACATTCATATCTCTCATTATCAGGAGCATATCATGATCAGAAATCTCATCTATAATGCTATCCAGTTGTAGATAAAATCCGCCCTTCTCTTTCTCTTCCCATTTGCTGTGTCTGTTGGCACATAACAGCAGATAACACTTATGCATAATTTATTGTAGGAAGTAGTAAACCCTGCTATGACAATCCACTCAGACACCAGTTTCCAGCTGTTCATTGCAGTAATTGTTCTCTTGTCCGCTACTATCACATAGAGATAGAATTATGGTATAGTAAAATATGGACTATCCTGGTAATGGAAAAGCTTTCACACTAAGTAGATGTACAAGAGAAACACCAAAAAAAGATAGATATTTAGAAATGTTGTCACCATTTCTAGCATACTCAGAGGAGGAGGACTTCCCAGCCAGCAAGCCAGAATCTTTAGCCAGGTTCTCTGAATATTAACCTGAACCTGAATAAGTAATGTACAATATAGTAAATATTTTATTGTAACTTTTCCTTAATATTTTTTTTATTGCTGTCTGGAGTGGCTCACAACTGTGAGTGCCTACCTCAGAGCAGTCTGTCAGAAAACAGAAGACACTCCACACTGGTGATGTGTTCTATAATTATATTTCACCAAGCCAGTAACAAATGTGAACTCCTAGATCACTATACCATTGTTACCATGGAGTCACAGACAGTCCTCTTAGACTCTGCAGTCTATATTACCACCCAGACAAACTGGACAGTGACAAATTGTCACATACACCAAAGATCAAATCACATTTAGATTCCTTTCAGTCCAAGATTAATTGGTACTTTAGATCTTACGCTTAAAATAATACTGGTAGCCAATTCTACAATAAACTAACTAAAGGTTTATTAGCTAAGAAAAGGAAAGAAGAGTTATTGAGAGGTTAAAGTAGGTAATGTATGTGTACAGGTGAGTCACCATCTATAATTCCAAATGTTAGCAGGGATGTAGTAATCTGCCAGTTTCCCCAAAGTCTCTTAGGACTACCCAAAATAACTCTGGGGATCTTCTCATTCAGTTATTCTGCCCTATTAGAATCCAAACAGTCCAGAGATGAAGGATCTTTCCCTAAATCCATACTTACAGCTTGTTCTCATAGCAAACAAGCCGACAGGGTCACTATCCACGTGGGCTTTTCCTTTGATGATGGAGAGTGAGGAATGCATTTTGACCTCTGATCATCACACACAATACATTGCTTTGAAATTAGCACTAATCTGTTAAAGTTATTCATTTGCATTTTACAAGGCTTCTTTCTCACTTTATGGCTCATTTGACGGATTATTTAGTTACAGAAGTATACACAATGTAAATGTTTGCTATTACATTATAACAGGATGCAGATAAGTGAAAACAATACATGTAACATCCCACTAGTTTTCATGAAGTTTAAACATCAAACACATTTTTATTCATTTAAAAATTACTTTGAGCTATACTAATACATATGTAAATTGACTGAAAGCTTTCGCATGAGCTGGCACCTTCTGGGGGTGGTGTTCTGTCCCATCTAGTGGCGCCGAGACCACTTAAAGGGAAAGAAAAAAAAGAAGTCTGTCCTACACTCTCAGCTAACAGCCAGCTGGCTTTTAGTTCATGAGGTGGCGGCTCATGCACTAAGCTCCTGAGGCCCCAGGTTTGATCCCATCTGCTGATAACCAGGTCTGTTGGTGTTACACCAACATCACAAATACAAGAGCCAAAGCCAATGGAGTTGCATGGTTGTAACTGAGGACAAATGTCTGCAGCAATTCTATACATTTTTTTCAATAGATTACCCTGGAAATGAGTGGAACTAAGACAATCCCTTTAAAATATCATTTTAGATATCACCCATAAATGCTTATTTTAAAGTCTAACCATGTAACTTATGATTTTCTTGTCTTCTTACTGCACATTTACATTTTTGGCTGTTTGTTGTTTCCAGAGAAAGGCTACAATTTTCTGTTCATTTCAGTGCAGAGTGAGACACCGTGTAGGCTCTCATATGTAGACTTTACTTTTGTTCTTTTTTGATTTTATTGCTCTCTTGGTATAAAGGTAATGATGATTCTGACTGCAGGCTAATGACTGCTTTTTTTGGCCAAGATACTACCCAAATCCTTCTCATATGGAAGAAAGCTATTCCTAGCTTAAATTTACAAATAGAAGGAATGCCAAACCCATTAGCAGACCACAAAGGATACATTCTTAGGAATAACTGTGTCCAAGTAATACACAGTTGGGGTTAGGAAAGCAAGCCATAAGGCTGTTTGACAAGAAACAGTTTCAGCTTTTAGTCCAAAAAGAATAAAATATATTGAAACTTCCAAAAAACACAAAGAAAAAGTAAAAATTCGAGAATGTGGTTCTGGATGTTTGCTTTAATCACACAAAAACAAAATCATTCTAAATAATGCTGTACCATTTTTCTTTTAGTAGAATCAACCATCCCTCTCCTTCCTACTTAAAAAAAATCATTGATTTGTGTCTTCATAGGAAAAAATCAAGTTGGTGACATTTTAACTAACTCATTCCTTAAGGTATTTGCTAAGCAAGACTGGCCAGTCAAAATATCACTTTAACCTTTTCCCTATTTCCCAACGTGTCCTTTATATTCTCTGTTTTTCCTTTCATTCACATATGGCAGTTTGCCTTTTTGCCTAACTGCTGGTCAACATCTAGAAATGAAACAACTCCGCTTCCAGAGCTCAAAAATGTCAAGAAAGTCAGTAACAGTGTGTTTTCGCCTCTAAGTTGGAAGATACTTTTTCTTTTATACTTTTAATATTCCTTGTTTATCTTTTTTCAAAATAAAAGAACAATGCACAAGAATAAGCTTCTGCTACAAAATACTTTGATAAAATGAGAATTAAAATGGCAATTACTAGAAATGGATTAATTTAGATAAATAAGTGTTGGTTTGTTACTGTTAGTAGCAGAACAACAGTGAATGGATAAATGTTCAAACATGTACTGACAGCCTAACAACTATATTTTGCATTACTCTTTATTAATGGTATAATAATGGCACCTTTGACATGTGTAGACTCTTTCATCTGAAGATCCCAATGTGGGTATTATTAATCATGTTTTAAAGATGGGGAAATTAAACATAAAAAGGTTAAATGGCAAGGGATGTCACTGGCAGAGTCAAGAATGGACCCCATGTCTCTTGATTCTCCCTTGTTTGTTCTAGTCATGACCAGGATGTGGGTGCTGTGACCTTTTTGTTGAAGCATATGTCAGGAGCTGGGAGGCAGTCCAGGCTGGATATCAGGAGATCATAGTCTGAAACAAGCCAGAAGGAAAACTGAGAATCAGGTATCAGGAGATCAGAGTCAGGCAGTAGGAGTAGATAGTTCAGGGGATGCAGGCCTAAACAAGGGAAACCCAGTTGCACAGACAACTTCCTCTTCCTCTGCTTGGTTTAAACAGAAACAGGAAAAAAGTTAGGACCCCTGGAGTTCCTCCAATCAGATATCAGGAATGGAGTCAGATATAAGTGTTGACTCCATAGTTGTGGCAACTCTTGGCAGATCAAGACTTAGTGGCTCTTAAGAGCCCTGTAGAGTAGTGTTAAAGACCCCAGTCCCTTACATAACTCTCTCCCCAAGCAGTACCCTCTGAGTCACAATGGACTGAATTTTGGGAGTTGATTCTTATGAAACACTTGTGCAGGGGCATGTACTCTTTCAGCTATCTCCCAGGTGCAATCCTTAGGACTGTACACTTCTCCGTCGATAAAATAGAAGAGCCTGCCATATTTTCAGTTAGAGTCCAGGATCTCATGAACCATGTATTCCTCATGGCCCTCTACATGTACTAGTGAAAGAGGTTGACGGGTTTTGTGAGGAAAGGGGTATTTGGTGTAGAGTTTCAAAAGTGATAAATGAAACACGAAGTGAATCTTCAGAGAGTGGGGTAGCTGAAGTTCATAAGCATCTGCTTTAACCAGTCTCAGGATTCTAAAAGGATGAAAACGTTCAGCTTGTGAGTAGGTCTGTCTATATAGAGACGCTTCATGGAGAGCCAGACCTTTTATTCCACTGAGTAAGTGGGACCTTACCATTTATAGTTTGCTCACTTCTTCAGGGTCCAATGAATCCATAGCATTAGGTCCAAGGCCGCTGGGTTGGGAGAAGATGTAGATAATTCTGGGTTGAATCAGGGGTGGTACCCATAACTGGTAAAAAAAAAAGGGGGGGGGCTTTGATCTGTGGGTGCATGGAAACATGTTGTATGTAAACTCTGCATAAGGGTGAAGTGAGGACCAATCATCCTGGTGATAACGGATGTGACACCATAGATACTGCTTGAGAATTTGGTTTTCCCTTTCTATCTGTCCATTGGACAAAGGATGGTAAGCAGAGAAAAGACATCTGTAGACCCCCAGCAGGTGCAGAGCCTCATGCCAAAACCATGCCATGAACTGAGATCCCCAACGGGAGGTGATGTGCTCTGAAAAGCTATGGAGACAGACTACACAGCTAATTCATAGCTAAAACATCTTTTCAGTGGAAAGGTGGCCTGTGAAAAGGATGAAGTGGGCAATCTGATGTAAATTTGTTGGACTCCTGCAAACCTACAATAAAATCTATAGATAGCTGCCCAGGGTTGAGATGGAGTTTCCAATGGGAGGAGGAGCCCACAGGCTTGCGGTGCAGTATCTTATTGTAGTTTAGCTCCTTGAATAATGAGTGCATGGATGTAATACTTATTTGGGATCAAGTCGTTGGGAGAGGGCAGCTCTTATTACTCTACTGGAGGTGTCAGCTTCTATAATGAAGGCTTGTGTGACATCTGGGTGTGCCAGTATAGGTGCAGAGGTGAAGGCAAGTTTCCTCTGAAGGAACAAATGTTGGGCCTCAGGAGACCAACAGAACTGGGCACTCTTCTGAAGGAGAGTGATGAGGGGCGTAATTTATTTTGAAAAATTCAGGATGAATTGGGAACAAACCCCAGGAAGCATTGCAGGTTGCACACTGAATTGCCAACTGGGCAATCTTGAACAACTTGATGCTGGCATGGGTCCATTTGGATCCTTTCTGGGGATAGGATGAAACCCAAGAACTCTGTGGAGGCCTGTGGAGGCCTAATTGAAGGCACACTTCTCAAGCATGGAGTAAAGCATACCAGGACCATGCAGACATGAGCAGTATGCTGTTTAGGGTAGTTGGAAAAGACCAATATGTCATCTAAGGAATCTACTACATACTGGTCCAATATGTCTTGGAACACATCATTTATAAAATGTTAGAAGGTGGCTGTGGTGTTGGTTGGCCCAAAGAGCATTACCAGATATTCAAAGTAGCCACACTGGGTTCAAAAGGCAATCTTACACTTATCCTGTAGCCCAGTTTGGATGAGGTTGTACACCCCTCCCCGCAGAGGTCCAACTTACTGAATGTACCAAACAGTCTCATGTTATTGAGCAACTCAGGAATCAGAGGGAGCAAGTAATGATTCCTGATAGTTATCTGATTCAATGTGGAGTAGTTAATGCATAGCAAGAGATTGCCATCTTTCTTCTTGATGAAAAAGATGGGTGCCAACCGGTGAGGTTGGCTTGCAGATAAACCCCCAGGCCAGGTTCTCTTGGAGGTATGCTCAGAATACTATGAGCTCAGGTTCTGACATGACATAAATTCTTCCAGATGGTACTTTTGCTCCTGGTTGTTGCTTTATTGGGCAGGGTTTCATTATTCCTTTTTAAAGAAAATATTAGCATACTCTTGGTATTTTGAGGGAAGCTCCAATGTAGTTTCAATGAAAGGTTTTGCTGGCTAGCTTCCCCCACCTAAGCCACTCAGGGTTTAGATGCTGGGACAGGGTCTACCAGTCCCCAACAGTGCTGCTAACAAAGCTCTAACAGAAAACAGACTTCCTGTGCTTGCCACCAAATAAGCAGATTGTGGAGGGACGGCCAGGAGATAAGGAAGATCAGGGGGAACTATGGAGAATAGATCATGCTGATTTGGACTGTTTCTCAGTGCCCCTGAATTGTGACCTCTAGGGGATTTTTTCCCTCTTTTACTGGACCAGAAGACAAAGGGAAACCCTCAATAGTCTGTATGAGATTGAGAGTGGCCTTGTTTTGCAGGGGATTCTGCAGGATATGGACTGCTGGTGCATCTATGAAGAAGTTGGTTGCTCCCAAGTCAATGAGGGCTGCTTAGACAAGAATTTACTGGGGTGCCCTTAGTAAGTGTAACTGGACCCGCACCTGCAAGTGGAGGGCTCCTGGATGGAACCCAGAGTGTGTTTCAGTCAGGATCAAAGTGTGGAGGAACTCTTTTCCCTGATGCCTTGGAGTTCACATGAGTCAGGCTGAAATGGAGTCACTTGACCTTGTAGTAGAAGCAGAGTTGGTGCTGGCATCATCATTCCTATTCTAGGGAGGTGAGCCACTGAACACACATCAGCTCAGTTGGGGATACTGAAGAAGAGTTAAAACTACATGGATAAGAGAGTTGCAAGACCCCTCTTTTTAATTCCCTTCATTCTCATAACCAATTTTCTATATCAGTATTTCCCAAACTTGGGACGCCGCTTGTGCAGGGAAAGCCCCTGGCAGTCTGGGCTGGTTTGTTTACCTGCCACATCTGCAGGTTTCGGCCAATTGCAGCTCCCACTGGCTGCAGTTCGCTGCTCCAGGCCAATGGAAGCTGCTGGAAGCAGAAGCCAGTACATCTCTCGGCCTGTGCCGCTTCCTGTAGCTCCCATTGGTCTGGAGCAGTGAACTGCGGTCAGTGGGAGCCACGATCGGCTGAACCTGCAGATGTGGCAGGTAAACAAACCAGCCTAGACTGCCAGGGGCTTTTCCTGAACAAGCAGCTTCCCAAGTTTGGGAAACACAGGTCTATATGGATGGTGAGATCCATGATTTGCAGGCATACCCACCTGGGCCAATTCATCTCTAATTTCTTCTGTTACACAGCCCTGGAACTGATATAGCTGCACTGCCTCATTCCAATCTGTATCATCCATGAGGCAGTGGAAATGTGCAGTATAGGAGGCTATGGCACCCTGCCGCATCAGAGCTTTCTTAGGGCAGCCTCCACTGTTAGAACTCAGTTCAGATCATCATATAGCACTGCCAGGGTTTGGAAGAATATCACCCAGTTCAACAGTACCTGGCTGTTGCACTCCAAGAAAGGGGAAGCTCAGTCTAATGCTTCAGTACTGTAGAACTGAGGATGCATCATTGACAGGAGGTGTCACTGGTTTATAAAATCCCGGAATTACTGGTGATTACCGTCAAACCATTCTGGAAGGTGTATCAGAGCACAGGGCCTACCAAGTTGTGTCTGCAGTTTTCTGCATGTCACTGTCTTACTTGCTCCTGCAATAGCTGGTTCTCTGAAGACAAGAGACCCACGTGAGTGTCCAGTGTTTCTGAAGGCAGCAGTTAAATGGCTGGGTCCATTTCGCCACCCTAGGCCCTATCTTGTGGCCTAAGTGGTCTGTACAAACTGTTACAACTGGGACATAGGTGGTGAACTTTGGTCAGAGTGTAAGTTGGGAGCCAGGAGGCAGGCTGGAACAGAAAGCAGGAGATCAAAGGGCAAATTGAGAGTTAGGTGTCAGGGTGGGCTGGGAAGTTACCAGGAGACCACAGTCAGGCAAGAAGAACAGATTGTGCAGGGGAAACTCAGTTGAACAGACGACTTCTTGCTCCTCTGCTTGGGTTAAATAATAGCAGGGAACCAACCAGGACCTCCAGAGTTCTACCAACCAGATCCCAGGACTGGAATCCTCTGTCAGAGTTCAGATTGTAGTTCTGATACCCAAACACAGGTCACTTCTGGCTGGTCAGAACTTACTGGTGCCTAAGAGCCCTGTGAAGTGGTGTTTGTGTCCCAAACAGCTCTCTTTCCTACAACATTCTGCTTGCTTTTGCAGTACCCTTCACAACTACATGTCAGTCACTGGATCATTTTAATGTTCATCTTTATAAATTGGACAATGTCAATACTTCTAGGGCTAAGAGACTAAGGGGCAGACTTTTAAAGGTATTTAGGCTTCTAAACAGTCAGATAGGTGCCATTGATTTCAATAGGAGTTAGGTGTTTATGCACTTTTGAAAATCCCACTAGCCACCTATTTCCATTTTTAGGTGTCTAAATATCTTTAAAATTTTTGCCATAAGTGACTGAAAAGCCTATGTCCCATTTTCAAACAAAATTTAGGCATTTAGGTGCTTACACACCTATGTTTCTAAAACACATTTGAAAACAGGATTAAGACTCTTAATTCACGTAGACACTTTTGAAAACGTTACCGCTAAAGCCAAGATTTGCAAAAGTAGGAGCCTAATGCTTAAATCCTTACCCAATATTGATTTTATATATTTAGTCACAAGGGATTGATTTTCAGTAACTTCAATGAAAGTAGTGGGCTATTCACCATATCTGTAAGTCAGGCTAGTTATTAAGATGTTTAAATAAATATTTGAGAATAGTATTTGGCTTCAGAGGAGTTGCACCAGTTTACACCAGCTGAGGAACTGGCCCCTTAGACTCTACCTTTATTCATCTATTTTTTAAATAAATCTATATTTAGGCATGTGAATAAGTGATTTGATTTTTAGAGTTGTTGAGCACCTACAGCTCTTACTGAAGTCATTGAAAGCTCCAGATGCTCATCACCTCTGATCATCTGATATGGGCTAAAGTTCATAGATATTTAAAGCCAGAAGGGATTAATAGATCATCTTATCTGGACTCCTGTATACCGTAGCCTGTTAAATTTCACCCACTTACCCCTGTATTGAATCCAATAAGTTGTGTTTGACTAAAGCATATCTTGTGTTTGGCTACAGCCTATCTTCCAGATAGGCATCCATCCATTTGATAGTTTGTTTCAATGGTTAATCATCATTACTGCTAAAAATGTGTCTTGTTTTTAGTTTTAATGTATCTGGCTTCAGCTTCCTCCCATTGGTTCTTGGTATGCCTTTCTCTGCTAGATCAATGATCCCTTTAGTACCCAGTCCTTTCTACCTGAGGAGGTATGTATACACTAATGAAATCAACTCAATCTTCTTTTTGATACTATAAACACACCAAACTCTTTATGTCTCTCACTGTAAGCCCTGAATCATTTTTGTGGCTCCTATCTGCACCGTCTCTGATTTTTTCAATATCCTTTTAAAAATGTGGGTACCCAAACTGTACACTGCATTCCTGTACTGATCTCACCAATACCTTATACAGAGGTAAAATCACCTCCCTCTCTCCTCCTACTCATTACCCCACTCCCCCATTTATAAATCCAAAGATCTCATTAACCCTTTCTGCCACAGGATCATAGCTTGTGATGTTTGTTAAGTCATTTGTTCACTATGATCCCTAGATCCTTTCCAGAGTTATTGCTTTCCAAGATACAGTGTCCCATTGTGAAGGGATAGCCTGCATTCCTTGTTCTTAGATGTATAACTTTACATTTTGTTTGTGTGGGCCCAGCTTGCCAAGTGATCCAGATGCCTATGAACAACTGCCCTGTCCATTATTTACCACTCCATCAATCTGTGTGATCCTCAGATTTTATCAGTTGTGATTTTATATTTATTTCACTGATGAAAATGCTAAATAGCATCAAGCCTAGTATCAGTCCCTGCAACATCCCACTAGAAATTCACCCATTTGATGATGATTTGATAAAGGAATTTATCTGAAAATTTTCAAATTTGGGAGCCTGAAAACACACTTTTGTCTATAAGTATTGGAAAGAAAAAATGTGTGGTTATGAGGGACTTCAATTTGGGTGAATATGCTGGAGGTCTCATGCAGCCAGTAGTAAGAGCTGAGGCGCTGGCCTAGAAGTTTACGATAGCATAGCTAAATCTACACTGCTACAATAGTTTCCTGTGCAGACACACCCAGAATAAATCCATTCTTTACATAGGGAGTCTGTACTTGGCACAATCTAGCCCTTACTCTCTCTAAGATTCTCATCCACTTACTGACTTGTAATTTACTAAATTCAGTGTTGAGTCTAAATTAGGTCAAGCCACACACTCATCTCACTCTCAGTATGTGTGTTACACCAGTATAGGCTCCTTCTAAGACCTAAGGACTTATGGAATTAGGGTCACATTTCCTCTTGGCTACAAAGATGTAACCCCTATTTGGCCCTTAGACCTATCACTCCAATTAACCAATGTGTAATTTGCTCCTTGTCCTTCTTACACTTCACCTTTGAACTGAGTGTGTCTCACTGAGTGTAAAAGAGATTAATTTACAGCGCTTTACATATCACATCTGAATTTTGCCAATAGTAACATCTACTTTTATGAATAAATTAGCTTTAGAGTGCATGAAACACAGAAAATTCCCGCTGCCTGAGACAATCAGAATGCAGGGCTTTGGTGCAAGTAGCTCTTCCATTGATCAGCCCAGCCATTCTCATTTATTTATTGACTTTATAATATAAATCCTTTGTATTACAGCAACAATGACAGTAAAATTAAACTTTGTGATTGGAAAATGATCTCCCGCTTTGAAAATAAATGCATTGGCCTCACCGCAGCATTTATTTTCAATAACTTCACTGGCAGTGCCTCGACATTTAACTTGCTGTGGGAGACCATTATCCAGTCACAATGTTCAATTCCATTTATCTCAGTGCTCAGCTATGCCAAATAAAATTGACATCAGCCAATCAGATGACTGGATGCTGAACTTTTTTTTTATTTGCTGATGATATATTGTTTTTAAAGAAAATCAATTAATCAGCAGCTACTTTAGTACAGAAGTAAAGCGGGTGTTTGCAGACTGGATGGAGCATGCAATAAGTTTTCTCCCAAAACCAATGCAGCTTTACAAAAAAACAGGAAAGTGGGTACGACTACATCAATATCCATCAGACAAAGTGACAATGTTTACATTATCAATCTTTGTGAACAGCAAGAACAAATGCACTGCAAAGACTATTAACACACAATAAATAACTTGCCATAGCATTTACTATTTCTATCAGTGAAAGACTTATCTCCTATGATGATGTTTTCTTTAAATTGTATTATTTCCTTTTATCCATTTGCTATTTTTTCTCTTTGGACAATTTTGTGAAACTGATTTGACACAAGAACATAAAAATTGCCATCTCAAAGCACCTCAATGGTCCATCCAGTCCAATTTCCTGTCTCTGACAGTAATCAGTACTGCATGCTTCAGAAGAAAGTACAAGAAACTTAGCACTGGACAACTGTGGAATGATCTTTGTCACCCAAATCAGTTAGTGGCAGGCATGTGCCCTGATACCAGCGAATGTATGCCTCTTCTTAAAACAAAACCAAACAATCACATCTACTGTAACTGTGGATGTTCTAAATATCAATATAAATACCCAATCCAAAACTCTTGTCTCACTGAAATTAGGTTAATGATGTAATGTATTTGATTTGATCAGTTTTAAAATTGTTGCCTTTCAAGTTCATTCAATGTTTCCTGAATCTCATATTGTGAGAAAGGGTAAATAGGAACCACCAGTTTACTTTCTCTGTATCAGGGGTTAGCAACCTTTCAGTAGTGCTGTGCCGAGTCTTCATTTATTCACTCTAATTTAAGGTTTCGCGTGCCAGTAATACATTTTAACATTTTTAGAAGGTCTTTTTCTATAAGTCTATAGTATATAATTAAACTATTGTTGTCTGTAAAGTAAATAAGTTTTTTAAAATGTATAAGAAGCGTCATTTAAAATTAAATTAAAATGCAGAGCCACCTGGACTGGTGGCCGGGACCCAAGCAGTGTGAGTGCCACTGAAAAGGAGCTCATGTGCCGCCTTTGGCACCCGAGCCATAGGTTGCCTACCCCTGCTCTATACCATGTGTTGTTTTGCGTACCTTTATGATGACTCCATTATTCATCACCTCTCTAAACTGAACAACCCCAATCTTATCCCCTATCTTTTTCTCAAATGAAAGTAATTATATACCTATAAGCATGAAGTGATTGTTGACGCTGTCTCAGGATCCATATCCCCCACCTTACAATCCCTCCTGGGATGAAAGTTGTCAAATGACAAAATATTGTTCACTGTTATTAATTTTTTAAGTTCCTAGTGATTTTGATCTACAATTTAAAATCTCAGTCTCTGTTATTCTCTTTCCCAGTAATAATCATCTACTTCAGTGTTTCCCAAACTTGAAACACTGCTTGTGTAGGGAAAGCCCCTGGAAGCGGCGGCCAGCATGTCCCTTGTCCTGCACTGCTTCCCACAGCTCCCATTGGCCTGGAGCAGCTAACCGTGGCCAGTGGGAGCTGTGATCAGCTGAACCTGTGGACATGGCAGGTAAACAAACTGTCCTGGACTGCCAGGGGCTTTCCCTGCACAAGCGGCATCCCAAGTTTGGGAAACACTGATCTACTTCATTTATAATAAGAACAAGATGCTCTGTAAAACCAAACCATGAAAATTAACCCAAAACTATTTTTAGTTATCCGCTATTAAGAGTGATTATACAATCCCTAATGTTTTTTGTCGGCTTCTCAAATATGAAGACTTGAAAATTATGGGTAATGACATCTGCTATCCAGGTACTATGCATGCATTATAGCTGCTGTTTATGCATTTGGATATTGTTCTCAGAGTGCCTTTCAATCCTGAATTACAAGCATTGTGGAACTTTAGTGGAATGAGAAGGCAATTTATTCTCCTTTACATGCAACCTACACTTATATTTTAAAGCAAAAGCTGCCAACATGGCAAATGCATGGTGTTTCTGTAATGAGGGCAATGCTGGACTAAGAACATAGCAGAGACATCTAGGTTCATTTCACTTGCAGTCCTTTACAGCCAGCTGAATCTAGTCAGAATAAATTTAAACTATTAATGATTTGTGAGAGCTTAAGAGTATCCAAAACAAGGGAACCCCCTTCCAGAGCAAAGTATAATTCCTGTGTTTAACTATATGGTATGCAAGACAATCTATTAAAAGGGATAAGATTATAAATTCTACTGAAATATTGCCCTTGGGCATGATAACTGAAGCTTATTTTGGCTTTTAATCTAATTTCTGCAGTTTCAATGTCTTCCCTCTAATTCAGAGAGAGTTCCTATAATTCACTGTGTAAAACTGTATTGAAAACTGTGGACTAGATGTTCAGCTGGTGTAAATGGGCATGAGTTGGAAGCCTGTGGTTGCACCCTTTAAAAGCAACATGCCCCTGTAAGGCCCAACAAATGAGATACTAGGTTAAATGTTCATTCACAGTGACGACATGTTGGTGACATTAAAATAATTTTAAAATTAATATTCAGTGTAAAATTGATCTACAAGCAAATTAGCTAAATATTTTACTTGTTTTTCTTTCTTTCCTTTGGTATAAAAAGAAGGGTTGGAAGTTTACTTATTTTTTTCCCCGAGGATGTTTTTGTAGGATTCCTTTGATAACTCAGATATGTGAATATGGAGTTAGTCAGTCCTTAACTGAAAGAGTTTAGGCATATAATTTTTAAAAAAGAACATTTTTATCCCATGAACCTGACTGAAATCATTGTGACAGAAGAAAATTTAAAAGATCAAAAATTTTAAGCTGTCTGATTATAAATCACTTTCCCTTTCAATTATCCAGGTTTCATTTCTGTCATGTATCCGATGTCACAAGCCTACTAGTCCTCTGCTCATCTATAGAGTCTTCTGAAATATACATGACCTGAATTTCTAAAGTATAAAACAAATAAATGAAAATATTTTTTTAAATATCCTGTAATGACTTCTTAATATATCATAAAGAAGCCAAAATGGGAATAAACCCATTTTTCCCTTTGCATATAACTATTAAATTTGAAAATCAGAAAAGCTACTGACATTTTACTGAGAAACTCCCTGGTTTTTGCTGTAGGGTCATGCTAATTCAACAATGCCTCTCAGCTTATAGAGTTCTGGCTTTGTGCAGATGTCAAATTGCACTGTCCACATTATTTAACCAAATAAAAACAACACTTTAATGTAAACTTGTTCCCAGGATTACATTTAGATGTCCAGTGATCAAATTGACAGGAAGACAAGTAAATCTCCAGATCAACATACACAGTAAATTAAAGTTGTTGAGGAACAGTTATACATTTTGTAACACAGTCATTTTAATCACATGGCCTTTGTATAAGGGAAATATATTCAATGAGAATGACTACCCTGATTTGAATAACAACTTCCTCTGCAGCATGTGGGTGCACGTCACTTGCCAGGATTATCTGGGTATATCTTGCTTAATCATTTCCCTGACATTGCAGAGGCCTCGAGTAGTTTTACACCTTGGACCCTCCTATTCTCTGCCTAGGGGATGTAACAGTCCAGTGTCCTGTGGGTCTTATTTATTTGGTCTCATTTCCATTGTTGAGTTTAGCGTGTAAGTGCTGGGAACTATTGGTGGCCTGTGATATACAGGAGGTCAAACTAGTTTACCTAATGGTCCCTTCTGGCTTTAAACTCTAGGATTCTATATTATGTCTCTTTGTGTTTGGGCATCCCATCTTGGGCAATGGAACACCCCAACACAATTTTCACATCTTTTTTTACATGAAAAAGCCACTTTAATCCCCTATTGATGTAACTGGTGCAAATAGATTGGCCTAACTCATTAATCCACATTACAGACTAAGGACTCGATTCAGAACTCAATTGGAATTTTCCTAGTGGCTTTAAAAGAGAATAGTACATGGTTAGGGTGGTAACCTCGTCTTCAGGAGTGCTGGTTTTAATACCCTGCTTTACCACACACTCCCTCTGTGATCCTATGCAAGTCACCTAGTTTCTCTGACCCTCAGTTCCCCATCTGTAAAATGGGGATATTAGCACTTCCCCATTTCTCAGGGTTGTTATGAGGATAAATACATTAAAGACTGTGAAGTGCTCTGATTCTCTGGTAATACAGGTCACAGTATTGAGCTCTAATGCTTTTGCCATTTCAGATGAAGTCTGAAACCAGTTTAATGTATACAGATTTGAAAAAAAATGGGGGTAAATGTATTTGCAAACAGGCATTTATTTTTTTTTTAAGCTAGACAAATCTATGAAATCTTGTCATAAAATGTTGTGCCAGGCATTACATGCCATATTGAAGCACAGATTCAAGTCATATGGCTTATGGAAAATAATAATAAAACCTTAAAACCTGAGGGCTTAGAATTTAAGAAATGGCACCCAGATAATCATTAACAGCACTAACTGCAGTATTAGGATAAGAAAAAAGCTCTATAGACTTTCCAGTTGCCATCTATTTAAGAAATAATGTCCACAGAATAGAACACTGTGAATATTGTCAGAGGATAATGATCTCCAGATGCTGTATAAAGACTAGATGAACTCAAGGTATTTGTTTTCATAGGAGACTTTTTCCTGTGACAATGTTATTTGCCACTAACTTAATTTTTATTACACCTGGGCTATAATGTAGATAGATGGTACCAGTTATTTGTTGCTTTTAAACCGTTTCATTAATTTTTTTAAAAAGTAACAAATATTTATTGATAAGCTTCCAAAATTTACATGTGGATATATTTAAAATACTGAGGGCCTGATTCTCCACTGCCTTACAAGCATTACAGTCGTCACACCACTGCAATGTGTTTGGAAAACGCTACCAAAATTCTCTATCACTTATACCAATTGTCATAAACATACAGCTAAGGGTAGCATAAAATCCCTCTTTAGCCTCTAAAAGGTTAATTTCTCTTTTACCTGTAAAGGGTTAAAAAGCTCAGGTAACCTAGCTGACACCTGACCAAAAGGACCAATAAGGGGACAAGATACTTTCAAATGGGGGGGGGGCGTCTTTGTCTATCTGTTCTGTGTGCTTGCCAGAGACAGATCAAGAAAGCAAGCAATCCAACTCCGTTAGTATTAGCAAGTACTAGCAAAGGAATCTGTTAGCTTACTTTTATTTTGGCTTGTGATTTCCTTTGTAGGCGGAGGGAAGTTTATCCTTGGTTTTGTACTTTAAAGTTTTGCCTAGAGGGGAGATCCTCTGTGTTCTTGAGTCTTTTGTTATTCTGTAATGTACTTACCATCCCAATTTTACAGTGGTGATTCCTTCACCCTTTCTTTAATTAAAATTCGTTTTTTAAGAACCTGATTGTTTTTTCATTGTTTTAAGATCCAAGGGATTGGGTCTGTGTTCACCTGTACCAATTGGTGAGGGGATTATTCTCACGCCTGCCCAGGAAAAGGGGTGTACAGGTTTGGGGAGATATTTGGGGAAGGTAGGGCTCCAAGTGGACCTCCCTAAATGTTTGTTTAAATCACTTGATGGTGGCAGCGTTACTTAATCCAAGGTATAAGAAAGAATTTGTGCCTTGGGGAGTTTTTAATCTAAGCTGGTAGAAATAAACTTAGCGGGTCTTCATGTGGGTCCCCACATCTGTACCCTAAAGTTCAGAATGGGGAGGGAACCCTGACACTAGTGGTAGTGTTTTTTATCCATTTTGCAATCACTTTGCATAGGTGCAAATGTCCACACAATGTGCAAGGTGTAAATGCCCACATAAGGTGCAAGGCCGAGGAGATTCAGACAATTCCTGGAATGCCTAAGAATGGGATTCACAAAAACCAGCACATTGGGGTGGACAGCTGCCTAAAATAGCCAATACAGACGACAAGGAAAGGAGTGTGTCCTAAATCCCACTCCTCTCAGAAAGTTAGGTGCCTAAATTCTTTTGTGGATCTGGGCCTTTCTCTACTTTAGGTATTGTTGCATGAGTGTAGCTACATCAATGCAACCTCCCAGTGCAGATGTACTACACTAGTCTAGAAAGGGACATCCACCAATGTGATTTATACTGGTTTCACACTGGGGAAATAATACCAAGTCCTGCTTTACACCAATGCGGGGGGTTAATTTCTAGCACTGGGGGTTATCTTTTTAATATAGCTAAGCTAAAGCCTGTTTTGTCTCCTAGGCTTTGCTGCAATCAAATAAAAACTGTTCATTATATCTTTGCTGGAAGGGTGAATTCTGTCTGGAACTGTCCATTAATTAAAGTCACTTTGAAAAGTTTTAATTTTTATTAAAATATATTATACTTAATTCGAGGGTTTGATCCTGCCATCATTGAAGATAATAGTGAGATTCTGTTCCCACTCAAGTCAACAGGAGAATCACACTCAAACTGTTGTTTGATTGGATTCATTTATTTTCACTTTTTTCTTAGTAAACAAGAAACAGTCATCTAGCAACCTTATTGACCTATGCCAATGTTATCTGGCATAATGGATAATAAAACAAGAGGGTTTCCATTGCTGCAGCTTGCAATGGACTGACATTTGGCGGTGAACAACCTTTGTAAAGTTCAGGCACTGCATTAAAAAGAGGATTATAAAGGGCATCATTAGAATTTAGGGGGAAACTGTTATTCAGCATTTCAATTACTGAGCTACATGAGTGGCAGTAAGAAATAATAGACACAAATTAGTACTATTGAATGTTCCTAAATATCTATTCAGCAGCCTTGAAATGTGATTTGGACTTGGATACTGTCATAAATTTGGAAGTGTTCAAATAAACTAACTTCACTGACTGTCACTGCTTTCTCAAATCTATGATTCCAAAGAGCTTTGTCAATGCAAAATAATGGACCTGGAACATCTACCTTTTTAGCCTGATTGCAGCCCTATTAGCATTTTCTCCACCTTTTCCTCTGCTGTAGGCACATCATTTATTTAAAATTTACTCACAAGTTACAATCCAACAAAATAAACAGGAACGCTCCTTCCATAAAATTTGATACTTTTAATTAGCCCACAGAGACTGTTGGTACCATATCTCAGCATACATAATGCTGTCTACATTGTAGTAAATCACATGGTTTAGAGTGTTCAGAAATAATGATTATCACTGTGGTTGCCTGCACAAGGACAGTAAGGTCCATGAGATGTCAAGACTGAGAGTTTCAAAGATGCTCATAAATTTTGTTTTTATCTAAAATGTTATAAATTTCTACTGTTGGTTCCTTTTTTTCTGTAAACAATATCTTGAGTAAATTATAGACTCTTTTTTACCTATTTTCTCTAACTTTTTCCAAGAGTTTATCCAGGGAAACTGCATTTTTCAATGTCTGTTTTGCTGGGGGCTAGATGATTTTCTGTTCAGGTAAGGTTCTTCTTGCTGTTTCATATAGTCTAAATCAGATTTTAACACCCTCTCCCCAAAAAACAAATAGCTCATCTCTGAGGCCAAAGTTGTGTTTATCGCGCTAACAGAGATATTGCTCTTTGGATCTGAATGTTATTCAGCTGTCACATTTACTCACATGAACTGATAAATTTGTAATGGCTGACAGACAGAAACTGATTTATGAGTTCGTGGGAATGGAATGGAACCACTGAAAATGCCCTTATTAAAAATGTGCAATTTTTCACGACGACTTGCTTTGCCTTAAATGTGAGAATAGGTTTGATTTCATTCAGAATTAATGTAGTTTGAAATTGAAATGAGTCTCACTTCCTGCCTCCAGGAGGTCTGCTGACATTTCTAGTGTTACTTTGAGCCTAGGAAAAAAAACAAAGCTGAAAATGGAAAATAAGATAAATTCTCCATAATTTGCACAATGAACACATTTTATCAGGGCAAAATCAATGAAATTTAAAACATGTCAGTTTAGTATAGGGACTGAGTTATTTATTTTATCATATCAATAGCAGTTATCTTCATTGTAACTGAAGAAATCTGTAAAGAGGAAATATCCGAATATCACATTTTCTTAAAGGTGGAATTTTTGTAATATATATATTCATGTTGATAGGTCCCCCAATTCCCATCCATAACTTCCCCACACCAATATTGGATAGAAAAAGGCTCTGGCTTTATTTAAATGACACAATGATATTACACTAAATCACACATTAATCAAGATTATTATACTGAAATATTTTTAACATCACCAAGAGGTTACCAACTAGAACCACTACAGGAATCCACCGGGAAAACTTTGTTACCCATGTGATACTGCCTAATCACCAGGTTCAGGAACACATATTTCATCATGAGGAGCACTGTGTGGAGTAAACAGTCAGATTTCTAGCTCTGCTTGTTTTCTGCGATATAGAACAGGGTTAAAAAAACAATAACTCCCTACGCTCAATGTACAGTGCCATGCTTTGGACTAACATATCTTTTTAAGACAAGGAAGCAATATATTTGCTTTCATTGTTATTGAGGCCATCCATAACTTCTTCAAAATCACCTGAGTGAGGCCAGGTCTACACTGCGACTTTAAATCGGTTTAATGGCCGATATACCGATTTAACGCTGTATCCGTTCACACGACGTCGTCTTTAATATCGAGTTAAACGGCTCCTTAAATCGATTTCGGAACTCCTCCCAAACGAGAGGAGTAGCGCTAAATTCGATAGTGATAACTCGGATTAGGGTTCATGTGGACGGAAATCGACGTTATTGGCCTCCGGGCGGCATCCCAGAGTGCAGCACTGACCGCTCTGGACAGCAATCTGAACTCGGATGCAGCGGGCAGGTAAACAGGAAAAGCCCCGCGAACTTTTGAATTACATTTCCTGCTTGCCCAGCGTGGAGCTCTGATCAGCACGGCTGGCGATGCAGTTTGAAATCGAAAAAGAGCTCCAGCATAGACCGTACGGGAGATACTAGGTCTGATCGCTGTATGGGGAGACAAATCTGTTGTATCCAGCTCCGTTACAGAACACGAAATGCCAAAGCGTTTGAATAAAAAACTCCAGGATACACAGCGCTGTGTGACAAGCGTAACGGGAAGCCAGAGACTCAAATGGACGCTCATGAAGGGAGGGAGGGGGTACTGAGGACTCCAGCTATCCCACAGTCCACAGCAGTCTCTGAAAATTATTTGCATTCTTGGCTGAGCTCCCAATGTCTGTAGGTTCAAACACAGTGTCTGGCGTGGTTCAGGGAACAGCTCCTCAGTTTATTTCCCCCCACCACCACGTGAAAAAAAAAAGGGAAAGATTGCTGTGCTATGGCGTTTGCTCAATGCACTCCACGAAAAAGGCGCCAAAGGGTTGTCTGCTGCCTTCACAAAGGGAGGGGTGAGGCTGTACCCAGCACCACCCGGGGCAGTGTTTTCTGCCCCATCAGGCACTGTGCTCTCAACACGGAAGTGGGAACTATGGGATAGCTGAGGAACAGCTACCCACAGTGCACTGCTCCTGAAATCGATGGTAGCTTTGGACCGTGGACGCAAACAATCGATTTCGGGATCCCACTGTGGACACGCTAAACCGATTTTATTAGATCTGTTTTGTAATATCGGTTTAAGCTAATTCGAAATAATCGTGTAGTGTAGACGTACCCTAACTTTTAGCAGGATGTTTGCTTGAAGCCTTTTGTAATGTGAAACATTATCCTTTTTCAAGATAGAATTTACTGTGACACCCACATGGGTCTTTGTTGAACTACTAATAAATCCTTTTTCTTGTCCACCGTGTGTTGTTTGGGACAGATATAAGGTTGAAATAGCAGTGGCTTGTAGGTGTCATCTTCTCATGTAAACTAGCTTCATTCCAACTCACTTCCCTACCAAACTTTTTCCTAAATTGCTGCTCCCTAGGGCCAGATGGGAAAACCAATCTGGCAAAATTCACCACATTTAAAAAAAATGTATTGTGGGGGGGAGGGAAAGCAGGTTGGTCAGGTTTACAAGCTTAAGATTATATAATTAAATTTAATACGAAATTATAGGCAGGGGGAATACGATAATTTTCAAAACAAATGGTAAGATATCCATACCTTTGTAGGCCAATGTCTCTCATAAAGATTTGATATAAGTCTCTGTTTGCATTATTATGAAGGTCTCATGGACCTTGAGGAAAGCAGTATTGTAAAGTTCTATTGGCAATCTTATGCAGCACATTATAAGCAGTCAAAAGAGAGTTACCAAATAGTTGGGAAATTTATTACTTAATTATTTGTTTTCTTTAGCAGATGCTCTGCCTACATTTCATCTCCATTTCTTGCCTCCACCAAACAGCATGAAATCCTGCCCTAAGGAAGGCGGATCGCCAAAAAACAGGCATGGCACCTGCTAAAGAAATGAAACAAACATGGACTCCCACACCTTCTTGTCAACTGCTGCAAATGGACCATTTTGATTACCACTACAAAAAGTTTTTTCTCTCCTGCTAGTAATAGCTCACCTTAACTGATCACTCTCGTTAGAGTGTGTATGGTAACACCTATTGTTTCATGTTCTGTGTGTGTGTGTATATACGACTGGATAGCGTAGTGGTTAAGAGCGCTGCCCTTTGATACGGGAGACCGCCCTTTGATACGAGAGACCGGGGTTCAAATCCCGGTTGGTACCCAACTTTCCAGTAGGGGTCCTTGGGCAAAAGACCCCCTAACGCTTCAACTGCCTACCTCAAATATGAGAGTGACACGAACTAGGAGAGCCATGCCGGCTCGGACGTCGCCCGGATTAACAAGGTCCGCGCCAGATGTTGAGGAACCAGGAAATCTGATGATAAGTGGGCTACTGGAATAACCGATTCATGGACGAGACAAGAGAACCTGGAATTGATGGAATGCCACTACAAAGTTAGGCCGAAATGAGAGGGGATACTATGAACGTAAGAGGGGACTGTGGATGGACAAAAGCTACATCCACACTACTGAGAACAGCTAGTTTACCCACGCTTCAACATAGTAAAGAGGAAGCTGCTCTTCACAGCTGAGAAGACTATCCACTTACATCCACAGACTCAAGAAGATTGGAAGAACAAGTTGATTGCGGCCACACCTGAGCTGAAACTTCACTGGTCACCCCTCCATTGCAGAGCACAGCAGCGATATGAGGCAAGATCAGATGGAAAAACTAGCCTACAGTCAATCTCGATGACCGGATTACCAAGGCTCAGTGAGAAGTACATCAGATAGTATGTTAGAAGATGCAATAGAGCTCTCATCACAATCTCCTACTAACCACCATAACTAACCAATGACTGGTATACGCAGCCTCGTAATCCTGGAGATGCGTGGCTACACGATCAAGAAGAACAACAGTAGTGTACCTCACCCTGGAAAATGAGGGTGGAGGATAAGATCAAGGGGACTCGGAGAGAAGTTAGTCAGCTGGTGGAACTACAAAGGTGAGAGATTAAGGATAAGACTGGCTAATGAAAAATACAAGGGTGACCCATCTGAAGGCCCTAGAGACTGCTAAACAAGGCCACGCACTTGGCTACCAGGCTAATGAGAATACACTAGAAGAAGCAAGGCCAAAAAAAGTAAATGCCTGTTCGTCAAGGAACCATCCCAAGTGTACTCCAACTGCAGTGCACAACACAATACAGCAGAGCCACAAAGCAGCAAAACTGAACCAGTACGGAGAACATATGGGAAAGAGAAGACTCATAACACCAGTGGCAAAGTGGCTGCAGGACCTGAGAACAAGCACAGCAACTCTCCCAGAACAAACCGATCCCATCACAGTAGAAAACACAGCAGCGGGGTCAAAAACATGAAGAGCTGGACAGCACCTGACCAGACATGAATCCACACCTGACTGGCTATAGAAATTAACAGCAGTGCAATGAACGCTTAGCAGCACGATGAACCAGCTGCAGCATTCACAGCCTCCCACCAACGCTAATCACAAGGAAGACAGTGCTGATCATGAAAGGACCCCTGCATGAGGGGACAGAACCGCCACTACCGCCAATAACCTGCCTCCCCCACAACATGAAAGTCCTATCAGGGCATCATAGCTGCCAAGCTACAGGACCACATGGGGCCAGTACGTGAGTCACAGCTAGAAGGCATTGGACAACACACGAGGCTCAAAACACCCACAGTTTGCCGCATAGATAGGCAGTCGCCAAGGTCAGACAGACCAATCGGAGCTACAGCCTGATTGGACTAATAGGAAGCTATGACTCAATGCCCGCACAAACGTGGATCGTGAATGTCTGGCGCTATACAAAGTCAACAGGACACTAAGGACCTTCCTCAAGAACTCAATGGGACTATGGAAGACAACACTAGAAGTCAACTCAAGGCAACGTGCAACAAGTGGCCATCAAGTGCGCATATACGAAGGTGATGCACTGTCCCCCCGCTGTTCTGCATAGGCTTACCCCCTCAGCCAGATAATTTCACAAAAGGGGAAAAAAAAAAAACCTTGGGGGAAAAAATAAAACGGGGGGGGGGTTTTAACAGGTTTCCCCCCCCAGGAAAAAAAGTTGGGAAAATACCCAAAAATCCAGCCCCCAAACCCCCCCGCTCCTCTACATGGATGGACATAAGCTGTATGCTAAGAATGAACGAGACATCGACTCGCTAATTCCACTGACGCGATCTAACAGTAGGATTATCGGATGTCATTGACTGGAGCAAAGTGTGGCCGGATGGTAGCTGAAGGAGGGAAGTAGTCAAGACGATGGGGTGGAACTACCCAGCGGGCCACATAGCAGACATAGAGACAAGCTACAAATACCTGGCATCCCGAGTCACATGGAAACCACGATCGAGAGAAGCAAGAAGACAGCACATCCAAGTAATACCAAAGGTAAGACAGGTCTGAAGAGCCAGCTCAGTGGGAAGAACAATAAGATCCAACGCAGTCAACGGATACGCCCTGCGGTCATCAGATACCCTGCCGGTATAGTGAGATGGCCAAAGGAGGACATGGAGGCTGCGATGTGAAAAATCCCGGAAGCTCCTCACAATGCACGAGGTCTTCCACCCCAATCCAACACCCCAGAGACTGTATACCAGCCGGAAGAAGGCGGGCGGGGCTTGGTGAGCGTCCAGGCAAACTATCCTGGATGAAACCGGAACATCCAGGAATACATCAGTAATATGGCCCCCCAAAGATGAGCTGCTGAGAGAATGCCTGAGGCAGCAGCAGACATGGGAGGAAGACGCAGGCGAGAAGTGCCATGGCAAGACCAAGACCCTTATGGGATGTACCATCAACAATATAGCTGAGGTGGCTGACATTGGAAATCCCTACCCAGTGGCTGGAAAAGGCTGGACCTAAAAGACAGCACTGAGGCACTGATCATAGCAGCACAGGAACAGCATGAGCACGCAGATTCCAATTGAAGCAGGGGTCTACCAAACACTAGAGAGGACCCAAGGTGGCAACTGTGGGCAGAGAGGCCGAGAGACAGTCCATACAATAGTGGCAGGATTGTAAGATGAGGCAGGAACACGCATACACTGAACGGCACAGAACCAAGTGCTGGCATTGTGACAAGGAACCATAATGCACAGCGTATGGGCTAGACCTCGCAAGACAGATGGGAGAATTCCGCAGAAAGGGTTGTGGAGAATAGCAGGGCGAGATTCTGTGGGACTTCCAGATCCAGATGGACAGGCAGGTACTGGCCCATCAAACCAGTACATCGTCGGTAAGACAAGGAGCAGAAGACCGCGTGTGATAGATTATAGCAGTGCCAATTGACAGCAACATCAGGAAGAAGGAAATGAGAAGCTGGAGAAGTACCAGGGCCTGAAAGAGGGATAGAAAGGATGTGGAAAGTGAAAGGCCAAACTGGTCCGCAGTAGTGTAGGACTCTGGCGGTGACTCCTAAGGCGGGAGTGGCTCAACAGATCCCAGGAACAACATCAGAAGCTCTCTGTCCAGAAGAGTGCAGTCTAGGAAAGCTAAGATACTGCGCAGAACCCATCAAACTCCCAGGCTCTGGGTAGAGAACGAGGTTGAGGAAGACACATACCACATAAGGTGAGAGGGGATTTTTTTTTTTTTTTTTATATATATATATATATCTTCCCACTGTATTTTCCACTGCATGCATCCGATAAAGTCGGCTGTAGCCCACAAAAACTTATGCTGAAATAAATTTGTTCGTCTCTAAGGTGCCACAAGTACTCCTGTTCTTTTTGCGGATACAGACTAACACGGCTGCTACTCTGAAACACGAACTAATCACCCAGATATGTGAATCAAAACTTAGGGCATAATGATCAAATAAAACAACAAAAGAATCCAGAGGGACATAATGTCAGTTCTCTCTGGTGCAGGGACTAATATGCTGTGACCTGGGGAAGTAATGTGAGAACTGTAATAAAGCAACACAGGATAGCATGCAACTCGACAGGGAGGAAAGTATATTCGCTTAAAGATGAGCTCAGTGAAGAAAGCTTCTGTGTTTGGGGAAAAAAGACTATTAAGATAAGCCTAAGGCAGGGAATCTGATTGTGTTAGAGCTTTATCCATTGCAAAATTTCTTATGAATCCATGCAACTCTAGAGTTCATAGGTGTAGAGGCTGCATATTAATTCAAAAGATGTATTTCAGCCTAGATCAATCACACAAGACCTTTCCTTTCACAGGCATTGCCTGATAACCATAAATGACAATCAGGTCCAAGGGAAAACTGTTAGGGGAGGCAGTGTCAGCACTTCAGGGCCTGATCTAAGGCCAATTGTCAATAACAAAACTCCCACTGATTTCATTGGGTCTTGGATTGAGCCTAGATACCATGATGCTAGGTGCTCTATCGAATCTTGAAATAGATGATGCGGGGGGGGTCTTTCCTGGCTGATTATAGGAGGTGCATACTCAAAGTTGGCCCCTTCAGTATTACAGCTGTCAGACAGAAAGAGTAGAGTTGAGATTCTTTCTGTACGCTGCAAAAGTCAATCCTGGTGAAGGAGGAGCCAGGACCGGTGCTACCATTAAGGCAAACTAGATGGTTTCCTAGGGCGCCAAGATTTGGAGGTGTCGAAAAGCGGTGCCCCCAATTTTTTTTACAGCATTCCTCCCCAAGCATGCGGTCGCTGCTCCACTTCTCCCGCCTCCTAGGCTTGCAGCACCAAACAGCTGTTTGGCACCGCAAGCCTGGGAGGGGAGGAGAATTGGAGCGGGGGCAATGTGCTCGGGGAGGAGGCAGAGCAGAGGTGAGCTGGTGTGGGGAGGTGCCGCATGGCTCCCAGGGGTGGGGGTGCTGCAAGGCAGGGTGGGGAGCTGCCGCAGGGCTGGGGAGGGCGCAAGGTGGAAGTTTCACCTAGGGTGCAAAACTTCCTTGCACTGGCCCTGGGAGGAGCCTTTCTTCAACAGCTATACTGCTCCTGCCCCATATTCTAAACAGAGACACTAGCCCCCACTTCCCAAAAGATAATTTGTATCTGTCTCTTTCACTCACTGGAGTTCTACAATGGAGTCACTACAACCCTAGGACTGTATGTGTCCTGCATGGCCACATCTGGGACAGAAGACAGAACTGCTCAAGCAGTAGGGAGCACTTGCCCAACATAATCCCTGAATATGTTAGACAAGAGTGAGCCCCCAATGCATTATCTTCCAAGGCTTATGTGCCTCAGGAAGCTTTGGTTCAGGTGAGAGGGGTAGGAGACTTGGACAAGATAGAGCTCCAATTTGACGTCATATATTTTATTTACTGAGGAACATTCTGCTCCTAAAAGAGGTTCTTTCTCTTCATCTATTTTTTCTTTTCTTTTACAAATATTGGGTTAAAAAAAATACTTTGCTCTTCACAGTGACCTTGCCATTGATAACATTATATGCAGTCTGAGGGACTGGGAGCTTGAAAATGTTACCAAACTGTTAGTGGGAAGTTACTACATGTTCCTTGACGATCCAGGTTAACACTTGTAGGAGAGAGAGTTAACTCCTTCAGCACGTCTGTGGGAAAAGGCTTATATTGTTTTCTGTTTTGCACCATTTCCAATTGGGATCAAACCAGTAATGAAATAGGCTCTTTATCCTGCTTTCACTGAAGTCAGTGAGAGATTTTTTACATTGAATTCAATGGGGTCAGGCCTGGATCCTAATTTCTCTCTTGGTCTCTGGAAAGGAGGTATTAAAGTTAGATTTATTTTCCTTATTCTGAATTTCAACTTAAGCTATTTCATCATTCATAGTATGGTATGATGATTTTGCAACCAACATACTAGACAGCTGTATCTTCTTCAACTGAATGATCAGCATAAGATTTTGTCATGTAACATTCTTTCTGGAATAAGCCTACTTGAACTTAGCTCCCAGTTACACTGAACTACCACAAACCCTGTCTCAGTGATTCTCACACTTCAGCAACCCAAGGACCTCCATTTTTATTTTAAAAATTTCAAGGCCCCCCAAGGCCTCCCACTCAGCCCCAGGCCCAGGCCCCACTCCACCCTTTTCCCCCCAAGGCCCCACCCCCACCCCACCTCTTCCTGCTCCCTGCTCACTCCATCCCCCTTCCCTCCCTGATTAACTTTCCCCCTCCCTCTCTCATCTTCACCAGGCTGGGACAGGGGGTTGGGTGTGGAAGGAGGTGAGGTGTGTGGGCTCTGGGAGGGAGTTTGAGTGCAGGCTCTGGGCTTGGGCAAGGGGTTGAGGTGTGGGAGCAGGTGAGGGGGTGCAGTGCTTACCTCAGGCAGCTCCTGAAAGTGACCAGCACATCTCTCTGGCAGTGGCGTCTAGGTGTGGGGTGGGGGGCGCAGAAGGATCTCCGCACGCTGCCTCTTCCCACAGGCACCACCCCCGCAGCTGCCATTGGCTGCAGTTCCTGGCCAGTGGGAACTGCAGAGTCGGCACTAGAGCGGGGGCAGTGCACAGAGACCCTCTGCCCCACTCAGGGACTGCAGGGATGTGCTGGCCACTTCTGGGAGCAGCATGGATCCAGGAGAGGCAAGGAGCCTGCCTTAGCCCTGCTGCATCTCCAGAGGAGGAGGAGTTGACCAGCAGGGCCTGCGGGAGTACCCTCGGGGACCCCCAGGGGTCCATGGACTCCAGTTTGAGAAATGCTGCTTTATATGCTATGAAAATAAACAGAGTTGGTCAAAACATTGGATGAAATTTTCACAAACATTTTTGTGAAAATACTCTCTTGTTCTTAACCAAAACTCAGAATGGGAGAAAAAAATGTTAGTGACATTTTATATATGAAATTTTGCCTAGTTGTAGAAATAGGGAGATGATATGACATGGTATAACTGTTTGCCTTTGCATTACACAACCTACCTAATACCAAACATCATGCAACAATGAAAAAAAAATACTACTATGCTCTTCCCCAGAATCCAACCCTTCAAACATTACAGCCTTTCTCAAAAGAGCAAAAATGAGGCTGGTGTTGTAGCTCACTGAAGTCAATGGAACACTACTCTAGCTGATCCTGATGCAGAATCACATTTAATGGTTTCTTTAGTTATATAAAGATGTATTCTAGTAGTGTGATGCCAAGGCTATACACTTAAGGGCTAGATCCACAAAGGGACTGAGGTGTCTAATTGCCACTTTCAGTGCCTAAATCCATATTTGTTCAGCTGGCCTCCAACCTGTAGGCACCTAAGTTTCTGCTGGTAACGTCCCCTAGGTGCCCAAATTTCTACTGCTGGGCATGTACAAAACTATCTAAGTCTTGATACCACTGAGCAGCTTGGTGGCCTAGTTTATGCCTGAGCCCCTATGGGATTCTCAAACTAATTATTTCCCCATCTATCTCAGCTGCAGGGCCCAGTCTGGTAGGCATGCAAGAATCTCAGGGACTGACTCATTTGTGTGTGTGTGTCCCATTATACCAAATAACCCAGTGGTTGGGGCTGGGTGTGCCTGTCCCAATAGCCCATGGTTAGATCATTTACCTGGGATCCAAGAGACCCAGGCTTAAATTAAAAATTCTTTGGGCCAAACATTCACTGGGCTGATCTTCTACCTCAGTGGTTAGAGCACTCCCCTGGCAAATGGGAGAGTCAGGTTCAAGTCTCTGCTCTAATAAACATTTAATCATTTATACAAAGTGGAACAGCTTCAATAGGTGAGATTGAGGGTACCTTATAGTTTGAGGCAAGGACACTCAGTGGGAATGATGGACACTTGCATTCAAGTCCCTGCTCCAACTCAGGCAGAGCAGGAATTTGAAAACAGCTCTGCCACATTCCAGTAGTGTCCTAGCCACTAGGGTATTGGCTATAGGGAATGGTGTCCTCTCTGTGAGGGTGGTTTTTCACAAGAAAGAGCTGACCTGGCTTAGGTGCCAAATGCCAGGAGAGGGTTTACAGCTGAGAATCCCAAGAAAAGATTGCTATAACCCTCTGCTCCAGAGGCTTCTTCCAACTACCTCAGCATTTCTTATTGGCTAACTTAGGCAGCTCAGTGCAGCTTGCTGGCTTTTGTGAATCCCTTTCTTAGGTAGCTAATTCTCCATGTGAATTGTATAGGAAGCCTGGACACCAGACTAAGGGCTGTGTTAGCAAATATAGTCCTAAAGACTCCTGAACTCTAAGCCTGCCTTTGACAATGATGCTGTCTAGGGCCTTGTGAAAATCACTTCAAATCTCTGTCCTCTGTACCGGAAAACTTACCTAAAGAACTGTTGTAAGAAATAATAAGCTGATATTTCTATCGATCTTCCCAGCAGAATAACGCTATAGTGCTATGTGTTACTATCATTATGTAGTATGAGAAGGGTAGCTATGTTGGTTTGGATCTGTAAAAGCAACAAAGAGTCCTGTGGCACCTTATAGACTAACAGACGTTTCGGAGCATGAGCTTTTGTGGGTCAATACCCACTTCGTCGGATGCAGGCAGTATTCACCCACGAAAGCTCATGCTCCAAAACGTCCGTTAGTCTATAAGGTGCCACAGGACTCTTTGTATCATTATATAGATATACCCTAATCATGGATCTCACTGTTAGTCCAAATACTGTCAGTATTCTAAGGGTTAAAATCATTCTCCACATAATATTTCTGCCAGAAAATCCCCAAGCAATTCTCCTTTTCCAATCCCAAACTTGGATGAGGCATTGATTGGACTGGCTTGAATTTTTGTTGTTTTTGGAACGTCTACGGTTTTTGGGGGAGGTGTAATTTACTTAATACACTAATTGGTCAGTCTCTGATCTTTTTGGACAGTTAGCTCTAATAGTGGTGTCAAATCCAAGTCTACATTTGAAGGGTTTGCTTTTTTTAAATTGAGTTGCGAATTGATTTTGGGTAAAGTCCAACTTCCACAAACTATTTTTTCTTTACAACAGGAATAGCAAAAGATTAAACCAAAGATGAGAACAATGGCCTGTGATTTCCTATTATATCATACCTACTCTCATGATACATACTGTTCCCCCCATTCCCCACCCCAGTTTGATCCCTTCTGAGGTTCATATACTGCCACAGAATAAATGCCACTCAATCAAGTGATGAACAGGGTTGGGAATCAAAATGAGCAAGAATGTCTCAAGTTATGAACATTGTCTCAGCATATGTCTCTAGGCAAGACAATTGCCATCTTGCAAAGAGGACTGAGGTGCCTTTTAGAATCACATCAAACCAAGCTCCTTTTCTGCTTGTTATATGAACTGTGTAAGGCAAATTTTAATTGTTTAGCGTTTCCCTCCCCCCCTTTACTTTTGTAATTTTGAATCTGGAGATATTGTAAAAGAATCTTTAAAAAAACTGAGAATATGAGGTTCCAAAAAATAAGATGTCAAACTGTATCTAATTACATTGCATTCATAATCCTATGCAAACTTCACTTGCACTGTAATGTGTGGATTTGGCTAAGATTAAATTAATCCCTGTTTACACATATCACGTAATTCTATCTCCTTTACCCTGAGGGACAGAATGGAGAATTTCAGAGGCATGAGCAAGCATGCTAATTTTGACAGAAATGAAGCAAATCCAGTTAATAAATGTTCTGTGTAACAATAAGACAGAGAGAAAGGGCATCAAGTATCACTCAGAGATCATCTCTCCCTCTCAGTCAGACAAGCAGTTCAGCTGAGTATCTTTGCTTCAGACACTCTTCTGGGATTTAAATCAGTCTGCATAGCTATCTATTTCTTTATACATCCACATAAGGGTGGGAGAGAAAGAGAGAGCTCCATGTGCAATAATGTTTCCACTAACTTGAGTGAACTCTCTGCTGCCTGTCTTTAGACAATGGCTGTTGCAGAAACAGCAACAGCTGGAAGAATGATACCCTACCAGAATCAGAGTAATACATTAGCTCCCATTTAGGATGTCAGACAGCTGTGGTGCTTGGAGAGAAGTTATAAACATTAATACACATTTTACGCCTATCTACGTTCTTTATTCAGTTGAACCTCAGGTTTAAAAGCATCAAATTTATTGCCAGATAAAAACAATGCTGAACTGAAATTATTAAGGTTAAGGGTTCATATCAGTAATTTAAGGGTAAAAACATTAAAAGGATGTTGTAATTATTCCCAGAACATCCATTATAAATCCAGAAATGCATAGACAAAGTTTAACTTAAAAGAAATCCAAACACATTAAAGTATAGTCATACATAGTTAAGAAACCACCTTCATTCTGTCTTGTAACACTGCCATGAAGTTATCAGACAATTCTGATTAGTGCATAATAATGTTTGTATTCCCAGATTTGATTAATCTGGATATAATGTTAATGACACATTAGATTGGTTTTCCTTTATGGGAACAGGATTTAGCCTTATGGTTCTAGCCCTTCTGGTTGTGAAGATAATTTTCTGAATGTGAGCTATTGCAATGTTAGCTTTTGGAAGCTGCACACAGACTGAGACAATTTCCCTGAGACCTTCCTTTGACAGACACCATCCAAACACTGTCAGGGAAATGGTTAACATTTAGTCCTTGAGAAGAAGAAAGATCACAGGTGCATGCCCTCAGTTGCAAAGGAACCAGTTGGAAAGGGAACTCTGCTGATCCCAGCTGTGGTGAATCAGGTATTTTCCCCAGCATATTATAAGTAGTATAATGACATGGAGGAAACTGTGTTAGTTAAAGGTCAGTTCCTTGCTTGTAGGAAGTGTGTTCTAGAAGAAACAACCCTTTTTCAACTATCAGAATGTAGTTGCACTAAGCAATTATTCTGGTTAATGTAATTTAGAAATCGGAGTGAATGAAGCCTTTTCCCTTAATTTGAAACTTAAGCTGTGGAAAACCTGTCTGGTTGTTTTGAGTAGGGTCTAAAAAGCTTGTTTATATCAGTCAGTTTGACTTCAAAATTATGGTTTGGGTCCCTAGTCATTTCATTAGGTGACTAATAGTGAGGTCCAATTACAACAATTTAAGCTTTGGTCTTAGATCTAAATAACCTATATTTTAGACTTTCAAATTTAGGCAACTGTCACAGCTGAATTCTGTCTGTTGAGGGATACTCTGTGAATTTCTATTGAGTTCTTCTGGATTGCACGTGGTATAAATAGGAGAATAACCCCTTATTATGACATTAGGGGCATACTTATTATCTTACTCTTCCCCTGCTTTAATTTTTGAATTATATTCTTAAAAAAGACAATGAAAATGATAGATAAATGTGAGGTTCAAACTTCACAAATGAACAAATTTTTTACTGTATTTAAGATGGCTGCTAATAGGAGCTTTAGAAGAGAGTGACTGGAGCTAAATAACACTAAGGTCAAAAAAACATTTAGAGGTCATAATGAATCCTGTATACAGTGCAGTTCTGAGTATATGGTGAAAATATTGCCATCAGGGTTAAAAAAGTGACTTTCCGTGAGCAATAAGGATCATGGGTTCAGGTAGTATATTCCCTTTGTTGGTGGCTTTTTCCATTTGCTTGTCAGTACTCTTTACTACATTATAACAATGCCACATTTGGTACCTTGGTTCATATATCACAACAGTGACTACAAGACTGACAAGGGCAGAGATATGACAAGGGAGAACAATGCATATGTGATCCAGTTTCAATATCACTGTTTTATTAATATCTTAATTAAAGTGATACAGCATATTGCAGAAAACTAAGATAAAACTAGCAGAGGCTCTGCAGCATTCTGCACCTAAATTCTTCTGTGTAGTGTACTGTATGTGAATTATTTGTCTGCAGTAGACTCAAATCTTGTAAATTCTCTTTCTCTCTGACATGCTTATAGTTTCCTGCAGGTACTAGTTCTCTAGTTCATTTCAGTTCTTTATAGTGTATTGTGCAATCTGTCTTTGTAGGTGTGATTCAGTGTGTCCAGGAAGGGCAAAGGGAAAAAGAGGACACATGGTATGCCTTTCGATACAGTGTTTGAAGAATCTAGCTGAATTATGTACATTCCTAACATACGTTCAGAACCTCAATCACTAAATCTATGTGATATAGAATATATGGTATACCGGTATCTACTATCTGATGTCATAAAAAGATGTGATATTTAGGTGAACTAACCCATTTGATTATATAAGTCAAAACAGAAGTACCCCATATTTTATTATAGTTAAATGGACTTTCAGAGCTAATTCTTTCATTAATTTCAGTGGGATTATCTAGTCTGATTCTCCCACCAGTTTTATGATAGTGTAACTCCAGTAAAGGCAGTGTAGCCTTGTTCAGTTAATCTTCAAATATTAAATTAAAAGAAGGTTCAGAGAGTAAAGACAGTCACTATTTTACCTGCTTTGGAGAAAATTGTTAAAATTGATCTGCTTTTACCTGCTAGAAAGGCATTTTCTCTCCCAGTCCTTTGAATTGTAATGTTAAAGCAGGACCCAGACAAGAGGTCTGAGTCTGTGCTATGTACCCCAAAAATTCAGTGAACTCTGGATGGGGAAGGGATGGACAAAGATGACTTTGTGTCACTTTCCAGATTCTAGGGTTCAAAATGGCCTCCTGTTGTTCTAGTTTACAACAACCCACCTCAGATTGGGCTTCAGTGAAGCTAGAATGCCATGCTCTAAAGGCCTTTCCCATCCCACCCTTCATCCCAGTGGACTCCACACCTGCTTAAAATGACTCACATGCATTCGTGTTTGAAAGATTGGGTCCTGTGTGAAATTATTTCCCAAATGAAAATGGGCAAGCTTGTCGGACAACAATTACTCCTGCTTCTTTCTGTCGTCATTCAGCATGTATGCTGATGTCTCACCACTGTCACCTCCTTTTCATATTAAGATCCTGATTCAGACAGCACTTAATCATGTGCTGAAGTCCAATCCTTTTCAGGGCAGCACTTCAACATTTATTGGAGTCTCACTGGAATCACATGGTATGTAAGCATGTGCCTAAGGTGAGGGTGATGGTTTCCAGAATCAGGACCATGTATTAAAAAGCTCATGAACCCCCATGCAAATCAAAAATCATATTAAGTAGGCAAGATGAAGGAATAGTTAGTAGAGGTATTGTGTAATTTTATTAACTGATGTTAACTTCACTTTGATATCTATAAGAACTCCTTCCAGCTGAAATAAAACAGTATAGCTGCTACTGGCTTGGTCAGAAAGAGGCTTCCATGTAGTTCCTGTGGTGGAGCACCTCTTGAGGACCACAAAGGTCATGAGTCAAATCTCAAATGAAGCAAAATACAGATCTCACATGCAGCAAGCTGAGCCAGAAGGTGGAAAGCTGCCCTCATTGGTTAAGTCTGGCCTGAATTTTGGAACACTTACTTGACAGACTCAAGACACAAAATAAACAGAGACCACAGATTTCCTGTCTTATAAAATGAAGGATGGTTCAGAGGGAAAAATGCATTGTTGCTTTATGGTTACATTTCTGGCCTACTCTGGCTATTGCTGAGAAAAAAGAAGACATCCCAGCTTTATGGGTTTCTGATTATTGCGCAGATCATACACAGTTGCATGGAACTGTATGCTAGCTAGAAATCTATGTATAATTCACAAGGAAATCTTTTACTCTGCTACCTCAGAGATAAGTGAAAATGATATATTTATTTTAAATAAAATTATTGTCCCTCATTTTAATACCACCAAAAATGATAGTTGAAAATATTAGTGTAAAAGTTTTTCCATAAGATACTTTCTACTTTATAGGATACCCCTGTCTTGAGTTGGGATACAGGAATTGTTACCTTGTATTAAATATTAAAATTAAACTATTCTTTAAGCCAAATTGGGATACTTTTGATGAGAAACCTAGTGATGAAAATACTAATCTTACTACTTACTCTTCCTATGTAATTTAATTGATTAATTGGCACTGGCTGTCCATCAAAGGAGACTCATGATGGCTCCTTTTGTGTTCATACACTAGGAACCCCACAAAAAAAAGTTTATCACAACATGACAGTATCCTCTGAGACTAAACAGACATGCACAAAAAATGGGGGGGGGGGTGTTTGTTTGTTTGGTTTTTTGCCATTGAAAACTAGGCTATTCTGAATTGAGACAATTTACATTGACTCCACAGAGTCTGGAGTCCCATAGTGAACCAATGCCACTGTGCATTCCTGGAACACCTGATTAGAGTATACTATAATGATCAAAGCCAGGCACTTTGAAATTTAGATATAAAACGGTGTATGTGTGAGAGAGAGAATTTCCACAATGGCAAACAGCCAAATCACTTTTATTGTCCAGTTTTGTAAGGTTTGCTATAAACAAATGGTATTCTTTTGCTAGAAAAATAGCAAAACTCCACAGGAATGTATTATATGTATAAAATGTAAAACAATGCAGATATATATGTCAAATATTATTTAGGTGAAGGGGGGAGGTTTTTTTGAAAACATGAATTTTTCCCACTGACTACTATTCATAATGATCCTCATAAGAGATATTTTAACTGAATGAATGTTTTTCTTTTTTGTGGTATTTATCCTAACTATTTGGACTTTCCTCTACCTCTCTCCCTATTACCATATGTGCAGTACATGTTCTGTTTGTAAATACTACTTGGAAGATTTCCATTTATGGATATATATATTTTTTGGTTTCAAAAGCTTAAGAAATGCATTCAAATGAGATTTTAGAGATTAAATTAGTGCATGTACAGGTTTATTTCTCATAGGTGAGCCTGCCATCCACTTTTTACTAAAAAAGCTATTCAATTCATAACAAAATCATGCTGAAATGGCAGGGCAAAGCAATCACTGGTGTCTAGGCAGCTATTTGCTGTCGCAGTATATGAAAAGTTGACATTTTTGGCTCACTACTGCCTCACTGTGTATGATATCTGAAATTTCTTAATACAGGGTGAATAAATTATTCTTTAGTTTATCGAGTGTTAGGGTAAGGGATGAATTGATCGCAGTCTAGAAGTACCTAAAAGGCAGAATTCTGATAGCTGAGAGCTCTTTAATCTAGCAGAAAAATGCATAAAAAGATCCAATGGCTGGACATTGACGTTAGATAAATTCAATCTGTAAATAAGGTCCACATTTTTAACTGAGGGTAATTTACTGGAAAAATTTACTGGAAAAATTTACAAAAAGAAGTGTTGGGTTGTCCATCACTTGAAGTCTTTAAATCAAGATTGGCTGTCTTTGTAAAAGATATGCTCTAATTCATCCAGAAGTTATTTGATATGGCAATTATTGGGTGAGGTTCTATGGCCTATGTTACACTGGAGGTCAGACTAGATGATCAGAATGGTCTCTTCTGGCCTTAAAATCTATGACTCTATGAACTAATATTTATGTCACTCACTTCTAATATCCTATATTATACTGGAGCATGTATACATGTAATTATAGCCTTTTCTCAGTTGCTTCTTTAGCCAGAAGGAGTTGTGCTATATAGATTTTGAGGGGGATGTGGGGTGTTGGGTTCTGCTGCCAGGAATTTTCCTCTTGCTGATTTTGTATGTATTTAGACATGGATCATTACACAAGTAGTAACAATATGTAAACTTCTATACAAAGGAATTAAGCATTGGTCTCTGTCCACATTTGTAGCAGAGGGACTGTCTCTGCATGAACTGAAAATTCAGAACATCACACTGTTCAGAGGATTTTAATAATGATATTTCCAGCCCAAAAGACAACACTGAATTCATGGACAAATAAGGGAAGAAGGAAGTATAACTAAGAGGCCTCCTGCTTCTTTTCACATTGTCACTTGATATCAGAGAGAAGAAAAGAAGGAAATATAAAAGCACATAGTGTTTTGCTACTTACTGGAAATAGAGTTTCTGAATTACCAGCCCATTTCAAGCTAAAACACTCTGTCTCCCATCATGCCAGGCCAGAGTGACTGGGCATGGTACAAGAGGATTCAAATAAGATATGGGGTAAAGCAATCTTCTTACCAAGCTGTGGTATTCTCTGGCCCCAGCAGTGTTGAGCCTGCGGTAGTTCTTTCTGCACCACCACTCTGAACACAGGAATACCTAAAGGATCAAGCCTATGCCCTCACCTAACCCTAGTGCTCATGGAAGCTTCTCTAAAGAGTGTGAGGTGTCTTGACATAGAGATGGAAGTAGAGATGGTGGAAGCTGGGTGGTCCAGACCGGGTAGTGGATAGGCCAGGGCAAGACGTGGAGGGGACACACATTGTTCTTTCTACTGCCTCATGGAGATTCCCTAGAGAAGATCAAATAGGCCAAGGCTCCCTTATATTTTTCTGTATATTTCTAGGGGGTCTTTAGCTTTGAGGAAGCTGAGAGGCTGCTGGAGCCCAGAGCTGGTGTGAAGATACAGGACATCTACGTGGATGGCCTTGGCCTCCCTGCACATCTCTGCCAGATCCATGTGGATCCTTGTTTAGCCACCAGATTTAGGAGTGAGCCAATTAACTTTTTCCACAGTGGAGCAAAACCCACAGACTCCCACCAAGACAACATGAGGAACTTCCATGAGTGGATGATCACACATATTTCCTTGCTTTGAGTCTCCTCAGGCTGTTTTATTTGTTCAGTGGTGGTTTTCTTCTATGGGAAGTATAACCTCAGCCTGAAAAATGAAATGCTGTCAAATTATCAGCACAATACTGAGGTAGCAAACTGCCCATCTTTAAGGTTGTAAACCCAACTTAAAATTAAGACTTAAAAATAGAGTTGGAATAAGCAGATCAGTCACAATTAATCAAGAGGAGACTTTTTCTATTTTTAAACAAATGTGAACACTCATTGCCTACATCTACGCTGAACACCACTTCTGGCAGCATGTAGAGAATGTGTAAGAACATAAGAATGGCCCTACTGGATCAGACCAAGGTCCTTCTAGCCCAGTATCCTGTCTTCAGACAGTGGCCAGTGCCAGGTGCCCCAAAGGGAATGAACAGAACAGGTAATCATCAAGTGATCCATCCCCTGTCATTCATTCCCAGCTTCTGACAAACAAAGGCTAGGGATGCCATTCCTGCCCATGCTGGCTAATAGCCATCAATGGATCTATCTTCCATGAATTTATCTGGATCTTCTTTGGACCCTGTTTTGGTATTGGCCTTCACAACATCCTTTGGCAAGGAGTTCCACAGGTAGACTGTTTATTATGTGAAGAAATACTTTTTATTTGTTTTAAACTTGCTGCCTATTAATTTCATTTGGTGACCCCTAGTTCTCGTGTTATGCGAAGTAGTAAACAACACTTCCTTATCTACTTTCTCTACACCAGTCATGATTTTATAGACCTCAATCATATCTCCCCTTAGCGTCTCTTTTCCAAGCTGAAAAGTCCCAGTCTTATTAATCTCTCCTAATACAAAAGCCATTCCATACCTCTAATCATTTTTGTTGCCCTTTTCTGAACCATTTCCAATTCCAATATATCTTTTTTGAGATGAGGTGACCACATCTGCATACAGTATTCAAGATATGGGCGTACCATGGATTTATAGAGAGGCAACATGATATTTTCTGTCCTATTATCTATCCCTTTCTTAATGATTCCCAACATTCTGTTCACTTTTTTGACTGCCACTGCACATAGAGTGGACGTTTTCAGAGAACTATCCACAATTACTCCAAGATCTCTTTCTTGAGTGGTAACACCTAATTTAGACTCATCATTTTATATGTATAATTGGCATTATGCTTTCCAATGTGATTTACTTTGCATTTATCTGCTATTTTGTTGCTCAATCATCCAGTTTTGAGAGATCCTTTTGTAGCTCATCGCAGTCGCGTGGGTCTTAACTATCTTTAGTAATTTTATTTTAGCTGCAAATTTTGCCACCTCACTGTTTACCCCTTTTTCCAGATCATTTATGAGTATGTTGAATAGAACTGGTCCCAGAACAGACCCCTGGGTCTACATGCTGCAGTGAAAAGCAAGCTACAGTGTGCAGCTACATGTGTCAGTGAAAGGCTCTGGCAGAGGGAGGCAGCAGGGAAAGGCCAGATAGAGATTGATAATATCAGCTGTCCGTGTATGGCTATCAATGGGGACATTGTTCCATGAAGTATATGTATATCAGAGTTCTGTAGCTGTCCAGGAAACACAAAAGAGAAAACCCCAACTAGTTCACATGGTTCAATTTAAGGAAGTCTATTTCTGTGAATGAGGGTCTATTAAACTGTCATAAATAACTGCAAAACAAAACAGTTAGAATGCACATGGATGTATGTTAATCCTTACTGAGATGATTTACACATAGCATACATTCTGAGCACAAACGCACCATCCAAAATTACTAACCATGAAACCCATAAAATCATCAATGTATTGCATGCCTTACTGTCAGGTCTTTGCGGAATAGGTATCATTATATTCTAGAACTCTATGTTTAGGCCACTTCAATTCTCCTACATTTTTCACAAAAGAAAAAGAGCCTTTTTGTGTTACCTTTCCCCACTTCCTCCCTGGTGTTGGAGCCTTTCCCTGGTGGCAGGGAAGGGCTCCAGCTGCAAGGAGCTGTCAGAGATTTTCCCTCCAGTGGAGAAAGGCCTGAGCAGCAGGAAGCTGCCAGAACTTTTCCCCACTGCTGGAGTCTTTATCTGTGGGCAGGGAAGGGCTCCAGCAGGAGGCAGAGTCTTTCCCCGCTGCTGGAGTCTTTTCCTGCAGAGGAGAGTCTCCAGTAGCTGGAAGGCAACAGGACACTACAAGGCTAAAAATAGCAGTGTAGATGGGAATGCACAGCTTGGGTAGGTAGAGAAAGTGTAGGAAATGTACTCATATACATACACACACCCTTCAGGCATGTCTGTACTCTATTAGCTTAAGCCATGCCATGTCTACCCTGTTACTAGAACCCATGCAAGGGATCTACCTGAGTACATAAACTACACACCAGCCACCAAAAGAAGCATGCAGGGTAGACATGGTCATTGTTTTTGAGGTTCAAGGCTTAGCTGAATAATCCCTCTCCCCATCTTTTATTGGCTGAAAGTTAGCCTGCTGTTCACACTGACTGTTCTCAGAAGTTCCCCTTATAATGATGAGATGTTTCAAAGTACGTAAAACACCCAAATGTTTAGCACTACAAGCTTTTCTGTCCAGTCAAGGGCATCATAGTCACTGAAGCCCCAAAGCATGTCAAATTCAAGCTAAACTCCCCCACATGCTATTACTAAAAGATGAGGTCTTGAATGAAAAAAATTATCCTGCTCTGCTAAATTGTGTAATCAATTAATTACAATAGTATCTGTACTGAACATAGTTTCAAGATAAGCCACAAAAAGACCTCCTTGCTTTGAAAAATTCAACTTAACTTTCTAAATAAGATTAATGCACATGGTCTACCCAAATTATTCCCGTCTCAGTCATGGACCTGCTCTTTCCTATGTAAAAGAAACAATATTGGTACTGGCAGGTATACAAAACACTTTCACACAGGCAGGCTATGGGTTCAGATTGAATTTTTAATCCAAATTAGGACCTGCATTAATTAGAAATAGTACAAGGGTTTTTTTTATTTTGGTTCCCTAATTAAGATTAATGATGGTGGCTCAAAGAGTTGATACCAAGACAGTGGCATTAATGAAGATCATATTTCTGTGCAAATTTCTCCATGTAATTCCAAATGCTATTTTTAGGGAGGGAGAAGGGAGCACACGTTTGCGTAGGGATACTATAAACTATGGACTGTACGTGTACGGTTTCAAGCTTACAACAGGGTCTTTGTTTCATGAAGCAGATTATACCAGAATTATGTAGCTGTCCTTAAAAAAAAACAAAACAAAAAAAACAATTCACATGTTTCCATTTAAGAGAGTCTACTTCTGTGAATGAGGGTCTATTAAACTGTTATAAATAACTGCAAACAAATCAATTAGAATGCACTTGGATATATGTTGATCCTTACTGAGATGATTTACACATAGAACGCATTCTGAGCACAAACACACCATCTGGAATTACAAACCATGAAACCCATAAAATTATCAATGTGTTACATGCCTTACTGTCAGGGCTCCACAGAATAAGGATCTTCATATTCTAAAGCTCTGTGTTTAGACCTCTCCAATTTTCCTGTACTGAACATTTTTCATTTTTTAAAAAGTGCCACTTTTAATTGTGTTGTAGATGCAGTTAAAAAGAATTCCTCTGAGGGTGATGAAAGAAAAAAGGGAAGAAACAAAAACAAAGCTGCTATTACATTTTTCCTCCCACAGCTGCTTTGTCAGTTTTAGACAACTGGAAAATTATACAGCAGATTTTGTTCCATACTTGGTAACATGTGTCATGCTTGAAAATATACACCATTTGGGGTAAAATGATTACCTGGTTCCCATAGGGTTCCTTTAAAAAAAAAAACCACATGAACACAAAAGGCACTTTTATACTCCAAGACATACATGTTCCTTATGCAAACAGAAGTGCAAAATTTAGCAGTCTGTTAGGTAAATTCAATTCTATTTCTATTAAGAGTTCTGTTTGTGAACGATATTATTTATACAGCTGTGAATAATATTAAAGCACCATAATGATTATAAAAACAAAATTACAGAATAACCCAACTGAGCTAATTATTGTTTGAATAGCAAGTCTCAGCTATGTCTTGGTTTTGCACTGAATTCCTTTTTAGAAAGCTAATAACGATAGTAAATACCTGTTTTTAGGGCTGTCAAGCAATTCAAAGAAGGTATCGCGATTAAATGCATAATAAAAAAAATCATGATTAATCGGGCTGTTAATAATAGAATACCATTTATTTAAATATTTTTGGATGTTTTCTACATTTTCAAATATATTTATTTTAATTACAAAACAGAATGCAAAGTATACAGTGCTCCCTTTATATTTATTTTTGATTACAAGTATGTGCACTATAAAAAAGCAAAAGAAATAGTATATTTCAGTTCACCTAATACAAGTACTGTAGTGTAATCTCTTTATCATGAAGTTGAACTTACACATGTAGAATTATGTACCAAAAAAACTACATTAAAAAAATAAAACAATGTAAAATTTTTGAGCCTAAAAGTCCACTCAGTCCTACTTCTTCAGCCAATCACTTGGACAAAAAAGTTTGTTTACATTTATGGGAGATAATGCTCCCCACTTCTTGTTTAAAATGTCACCTCCAAGTGAGAACAAGTGTTGGTGTGACACTGTTGTAGCCAGTGTTGCAAGATATTTACATGCCAGATGTGCTAAACATTCATATGTCCCTTCATGCTTCAACCACCATTCCAGGGGACGTGCATTCATGCTGATGATGGGTTCTGCTCAATAACAATCCAAAACAGTGCAGACTGATGCATGTTCATTTTCATTATCTGAGTCAGATGCCACCAGCAGAAAGTTGATTTACTTTTGGTGGTTCAGGTTCTTTTAAGTCTTTTAAGACTTCTGAAAGCATGCTCCACACTTTTTCCCAATCAGATTCTGAAAAGCATTTCAGACTGTCAAATCTTGAGTCAAGTGCTGTAGCTATCTTTAGAAATCTCACATTGGTACCTTCTTCACGTTTTTGTCAAATCTGCAGTGCGTTCTTAAAATGTGCTGAATCATCATCCAAGACTGCTATAACATGAAATATGTGGCCGAATGCTGGTTAAACAAAGATGGGGACATACAATTCTGCCCCAAGGAGTTCAGTCACAAATTCAATTAATGCATTATTATTTTTAATGAGTGTAATCAGCATGGAAGCATGTCCTCTGGAATGGTGGCCAAAGCATGAAGAGGCATACTAAAGTTTAGCATATTTGGTACGTAAATACTTTGCAATGTCGGCTACAAAAATGCCATGTAAATGCCTGTTCTCACTTTCTGATGACGCTGTAAATAAGAAGAGGGCAGCATTATCTCCTGTAAATGTACACAAACCTGTTTGTCTTAGCGATTGGCTAAACAAGAAGTAGGACTGAGTGGACTTGTAGGCTCTGAAGTTTTACATTGTTTTGGTTCTGAGTGCAGTTATGTAACAAAAATATCTACTTTTGTAAGTTACACTTCCACAACAAAGAGATTGCATTATAGTACTTGTATGAGGTGAATTGAAAAATACTATTTTTCATTTTTACAGTGCAAATATTGGTAATCAAAAATAATATACACTTTGATTTCAGTTACAACACAGAATACAATATATATGAAAATATAGAAAAACATCCAAAATATGTAATAAATTTCAATTGTTATTCTAGTGTTTAACAGTGCGATTAAAACTGTGATTAATCTTGATTAATTTTTTTAATCATAATTAATTTTTTTGAGTTCATTACATGAGTTAACTGCGATTGACAGCTCTACTGTTTTTATATTGCTGTTTTTCAAAACTCACTACTAATTGACTTGTGACACGTTGAAATTAAATCTTGTAAAAATCTGGGTTTTATTTGTTTGTTAATATATTCTCTGTTAAAGACACACCAAAATGCAGGATCTAAGGTTCAGACAATGTAACTTTTGCCATAGTATTAAAAATGGTATTAGAAAAGGTATATGTGCCAATTTCATCATTACCTGCCTGTAGTAAATAATCCCTAGATCTGGGGAAGGGGAGAGGAGACAATAATATTAAATGATTAAACAAAAAAAAGTTTTCTTTATGCATCATTAAAAAATGTTGTTAAATTCTTGATTTTTCATGACGATATAACAAGAGGTCTTATTCACTCCTTATGCCAAAACTGGGGCCTTTTACCCAGAAGAAATCCAGCATGCTTTGCCAGCCAGTTCAGCCAATTTAATTCAGTTAGCTGGCCAGAAAACTGCGATCCTTAATCCTGGATGAAGACTTCACTGTTATCCAGTCATTTCTTATTTCAGTGTTAGACTAGTGCAATTTACTCAATCTAGGTTGATGAACTGGCCACCTGAAAGCTGAGCTCATGAAGTACATGACAGGGTCTTACTTGCCAAGAAAGATAGGCATGACAATTGCACATGTGTTCTACAAACTCACCTGGCTACCTATACATTTCCAGTTTTGTGGTACAAGGAGTTTTAGTGGTGATGGTGGAGTGGTGGGGGCGCTGCATCTATGTTGGGGGGTGCAGCATTCTAGATGCAAAGCTCAAGAAGAAGCATCAGTTGGAAGCAGCTGCAGTTAGAGCTGGTTGGAGAATGGATGTCAGAATGAACAGGGGCTGATGCAGTAAGCAGCAATCCCCTCACTGCTCTAACTGGATTTGTCATTACTTTATTTCCTCATTGGTTTTTTTGATACATTTAAAGTGGCTGGCCAAGATTTTCAAAACTGAGTTCCCATTGAAATTAATGTGAGAAACTGGATATACAGCATTTTCTTTTAATTAGGCCACTTATTTAGGTGCCTAAATAGGGTTGGGCTGTTAAATCCATAAGCACCCAATTTAGAAAATCTTGTTCAGTATGGTTAAATTGAAAGGCACGAATAGCTGATTAGATTTTGGGGGACATGCAGTAATGAGAAAATAATTGGTGGGATATCTTTTGATAGGATGCTTTCGAGTGCAAAGCAGTCAGTGAAGCAGCATTAAATAAAAAGTGTCTGGTTAAAAGAAAGAAAGAAGAAGAAAGTAAATAGAATGGTAAAAATGGTCATGTGTAGAAAAGTTAATAGTTTCTGCTGATAAAATTGAGACTTTGAAGTTTAAGTACAAAGGCTGCAGCGGTATGTTTACACCAGTGCACTGAAGGCAGTCACAAGAATGATCCATTTCCCTAACTCTATTCAGAAAAAAGACATTTGCTGTCATGAAAGACTTATGTTTCCCTCAAGGACCAGGTGACATGAACTATGCAGACTTGATTGAAATGCAAACAAACATCCTAGCTGAGAGATCTAAGTTTCACTTAAGACAACAAAAAAAAGGAGAAAGCAAATGGAACTTTTCTGTCTCTTTTAAAAAGCTGCCCATGGCCTGTTGTTTTGGTAACCACTTTGTGAAAATGTCCTTTGGGATGACTTTGTGATCAGAAACACAGAATTAAAGGCTTAAACCAGAGTCCATTGAAGTCAGTGGTAGACTTTCCACTAACTTTATTGCATTTTGGAACATAGGAATTTCCATACCGGATCAAACGCACGGTCCAAATAGTTCAGTATTCTGTCTCAGAAAGTGGTCTGCATCAGATGCTTTAAAGGAAGATGCAAGAACCATATAGTAAACAAATGGGGCATAACCTGCCACTTATGAAGGTCACATTCTAATTCATAATAATTAGAGGTGATCTTAAGCCCTCTAAAGCATGAGGCTTTTATTGAATCCAACATTATTTTTTGCATCAATTATTATAAGTCTGGATATTTTTTATTCTACATAGACATTCAATCTCTCTTTGGCTCTTACTAAGTTCTTTGTCTCTACAACATCAGGTGGCAATGAGTTCCCTGGTCTAATTACATCTGGAGTGAAATAGTATTTCCCTATATCAGTTTTAAATTTTCCATCAATTTCAATAAATGCCCCCTTTATTCTTGTGTTATGAGACAGGAAGAACAGAAGTTCCTTAACTACCTTCTCTATGCCATTCATTATTGTATACACATTTATCCTTGACTCCTCTTATCTCCATTCTAAGGTAAAGAATTAATTTTTTTTTTCAATTCCTCTTCATATGAGAGTTTCTCCATGCCCTCCAACCTTCCTGGAACCCCTCTAATCTGGCAATTTTTAGACAGGATAACCAGTACTGCAAGCAGCATTCCAGATGAAGATGAATCATTAATTGATATAATGGCATGATAATATTTTCAGTACAATTCATTCCATTCCTGTTTTGATCAGGCCCTATGGGAGAAATTACTGAGTATTGAAATATAAAGGAATTTAGCATGGAAAAGCTGTGAGTATTTCTTTGATGTTGGATACTACCAAGGAAAATGAGAAAATATCACTGCCAACAATATGAATATGAAGAAAGGAATGTTCAGTCCATAGACAGGGAAGGCATTTGCAGTCACTACACCTAAGATAACAAGTTTGGGGATCCATGTTTGCACTGCAGAGAATTTGTTTAGAGGCTTGTCTACACCATGTAGCAGTGCACTCTGGAGGGGTGTGAACTGTAGAACGTTCTGAAGTTTGACACTCTAACTGCCCCGTGTAGCCGCTACTGACATGCTCTAAAAGGTGCCTAATGTGCATTAACGTAGTTCAGTTTGAAACAGTATGACTTTAAGACACACTAGGAGCTTTATAGAATGTGTCAGCAGGGTCTACATGGGCACTTAGAGTTCAGCCCTCTACTGTTTACATCCGCTGGTGTGTACTACCGCACCGTGTAGACAAGCCCTTAGGTGAAGTGCAGGAGCCTGTGGGAAAAGAAGACATGCACATCATTGCCTCTTATGCACCACAGTGGAGAATGGAATTCGGTGAAAGAAATCACCCTTATCTAAGCATAAGAAGCATTGCATCAGGCATGTAGTCTGTGAATATGGAAGAGGCAGAGTCCCTGCCCATAAAGAGATGGCTTGTGATTTCTAGTCATTATTCAGGTCCGTTTGAAGTAAAAGATATACAGGACTCTGATATCCTCTACAGGACATAATGTACAATTAATTTTTAGCTATGATCTCATTGTGTCCTCCTTTTTCCTAGTGGAATTTATCTATTTTTAATTTTGTACCCTATTTTCTTCTTCTCGTCTTCCCTATCTCATTGAGTTTCTTGTTCTCTCCTAATCGTCCACCTGTGGGTTGATCTTAGAGAGAGAGATTCATTAGGCTTGTGAGTGACTGCTACAGTTAAGGTTTTATAACAGTTCTCATTCTGGATTTCTGTCACTTACTCTTCTCTCAAACGTTCAAATTTTGGACAAATTTTCCATGATTCGTCTTTGCCTGCTGGTGATATTTTTGTGATCCTGAACAAAAGGTGTTCAGCAATTTCTGAGTGTGAGGACAATGAGGAAAAATACATTTTTCCAATTGTTAAAAAAAAGACTGTAGCCTTTTTAGACTAGCCCTATGGCTAAAGCAGCAGAGGTTTCAAAGATGTGATGGCCTTTGGGCAGCAGAGGCATACAAGAGGAGACCCTATATGTTTTTACTATTTCTTTAAAGTCCCTAGAATAGCTTTCAGATAACATGTTTGCATCTACAGAATACATTATGGCATTGGTGCAGTAGCGGTATTTTATTTTATGTGCTTTGCCACTCATGAGAAATACAGTCATTCCAAATTCATGAGATAAAATCTTTATATCACACCATCAACTTCATGAATGTTACAGATAGATAGATCTGGAAAATGTACTTACAGAGAGAGAGAACCAATTGATAGGGAATTATCTGATATAAATTATAGGCTGTACAAATAGCAAACCTATAGTTAAAGTTGCCTGACACTGTTCTTTATAAGACCCTGTTTTCAGTTGCTTATAACTTAAGCTATTTGAGCGGAAAAAAGTTCATGCTGGTATTTGTCTCTGACTGATTTGTAGAGAAAAAGAGAGTTTCAGCTAAAATGGTTCAGCTGTTTTCAAGAACAAGTTTGGGGGAAAATGCATTGTTTTGCCCATGTTGTAAGAACTTTTTTAACTGCTTCATTGAGCAGTTCTAGCACCCTCAAGCCTTTGAGTAAGAACCTGAAATTTAGTGCGGGGAAAATAGAGGGAAAGGTCAGTCACCTTGTTGTCAGGAATGTGTCATTTGCTGTTCCTGTGAAAACACATACAAATTTGACCAAGTTATAAGCCTCTGAAAAACTGCAGATTTGGTAGAGTTTGGCACAGGCTACCTTAATTCAGGCACTACCTAACTCCCGAGTGCTTCGTTTTGCAACTTTAATGTTTTGGGATGTAATGAAAGAGAGAGAGAGAGAGAGAGAGAGAGTGAATTACTTGACCCACCATTGAAATGCAACAACTTCTGGGGTGAACTTGAATTTAACCTTTGTGTCATGTTTGCCAGCTGCATTCTACAGTTATTCATCATTTTCAAAGTTCAAGTGAACCTTAATTCCTTTGTTTTAACACTCTAAAATATGAAGTAGAACAGCTGGTCAGACTGTTCCCTCTGTTTATCCAGAGGTCAGAGGAAATGTGAACATTTTCAAATCCTGTTAAGATGCCTAAAAAGTAAGACAATCTCTGCTCTAGTTCAGTTGGGTACTGGATTCTCACTGTCTCCCTGTATTCTATTTTCTCTGTAAAAATTGCTTAATATTTTTTTCTTATGTCATCTGTCCTTGGAGGTCCAGTATCTACCTTGCCCTCTCCCTCATTTTTTCCCATTCTCCCCAGAGCCATCAGTTCAACCTCTGCCCAATCCATTGTCAGCAACTCATAGATCCAACAATCCATCCATCCTCTCCTTTGATCCATTCTCTGTTTTCCCCCTGTTCGACACACACACACACACACACACACACACTTCAATCAATTCTGTGCCAGCAATCCATCCTGTCCCTTCTTCCTGGTTTACCAATCAATTTTCTGGTCCCTGAACATTTCTCTGCCTCAATCAATCTCCCGTATCCTAGGCCCCTAAATAAATTCTCTTCACAGACCCCCCCAAATCAATTCTCCAGTCCATTGTCTGTTCAGCCTCCAGTGTATCCTCCATCTCAGTCAACCCCATTAGCTCACCCTCTCCTTCATTAGGTAAATGTTCAAATAGTTATTATTACTAATCAAAAAAGCCAAATAACATTTGGCAAATTTTCCCAAACTGTTGAATAAAACCCACTATGTTAAAGCTAGAGAAAATGCAGTGTAACACCACACAGTATTTTAAATTCATTTGGCAGCTATCAGGGGAATGGATTACATACCCTGGACTAAATAAATAAAGTAGGCATTCAGTAAATTCTCAGATACTTTGACATTTGGGCATTACATAATCTGGCCTCAGGTATATGCACACAGGGACTTGCAGGTCCTGCAGTCCTGGGAGTCATTTGCTGCTCTCTAGGCCAATAAAACAAGAGGTATCTTATTCCAGGGGACAGTGACAATAAGTCACTTGCTGTTTGTTATAGTTCACGGGTACCATGGACTGTGAATCAGTTTGAGCTGTGGTAACTGGGTGTTAGTTCCCTTACACCGTCATCCTGCCAGCCACTCACACACTTTCCTATCGGTTGTGCCAGTCCTTTCTTTGCCTTGCATGTTAACAAGAGGTGAACCCCACTCCCTGGGTCGCTTTGAAGTGTTCCTCTGTGATATTCAGCCCCTGGATACATACAGAAATCCCAGATCCTCTGCTTCCAGTGCATGCCAATTTACCAGTTTTACCTTAATTCTCTGCTCCTGTGTAATACACAGCACTTATATTAAAACAGAAGAAGGTTTATTCAAGAAAGATAAGAGGTTTTAGTAGAAACAAGGGAGAGTGATGGAAACATTGTTACAATACAAAAAAAAATAATAAAAGCAAACTAGAGCCTAAACTTATTAATAGTTATCTTTCCTAACTAAGTTAGCAGGTCCCCCCACTCACCCCGAAAAAAAAATCAGTCTGTTGCAGACTGTCTTCCCAGGAACTAGGATCTGAGCCTTCATGAAACACCCCTGCTTCGCAAGATGTCTCCTCAGTGAATTGATTCAGCTTGCCTTCACCCTGTGATATACTGAGTCACTCTTTTGTCTTTATTCACAGCCAGGGCAAGCCCTTCACTGTCATATCATTCCTTTTTACTTCCGGGTGCTTTCAATGTTTATAGTTTATCCTTGATGTTTTTCCATTGGCTTTTCTGGATTGTTACAAAGCTAGCCAGGGAAGGATGACAGCTTCCTCCCGTTTGAACGGACCATCCCCCAGACATATGATTCCCTGGTGACTCACTTTCACTTCAAGACCATAAGGCATAGTTTTCAATATAGTTACATTATTCCTCAGGTATTACCCATACACACATCTCACAATGATTATGAGTACCGATCAGTTACAAGCTTTCAGTAGAGACCTCATATCCTACCCTCCATGGACAAATACCATGAGAGTGATGAATTAGGTATAGTGAGTTTGTTCGGTTTGAGATAGAAGTTTCTTGTAAAGACTAGTGAACCCTTTGGCCAATGGCACCACTGAGCCCGTGTCACACTATCTTTTGGGGGGGGCGGGGGGGGCTAAAAGAGATCATCCATTTTATTGCATTGTTTATCCATTTATAATCTTCTGACAATGACTGAAAAGAAGTCTGACTAACAGCAATATCTTTTCAAGAGAGCCTTCCTCAAAAGAAATGTGGCAGATTTGATCATTTGGGCATCTGCATGAGGTACAGTAAAAACGTCCATGCATGAAGGCAAAGGTCGCTATTAAAGTCTACAGGTTTTTTCTTGCAACCAGTGGCCATTGTTATAGTGTGTGCAATATTCCTTTTGCTTCTATGAACTGAGTTTAGATAATGATTCTAAGTTTGTGGTCTAGTGACCATTGGAGGCCCAGGAAGCTGGCTTGCCATATGTTGCTGGCTCTTCTCCTGACTATCAGCTGGCAAATTACAGTAAAAGAGTTAAAAATACATTCCTAATATTACTTCCCATATAAGCAATTGTTGTGGTTCCCACACAGATGATCACTAATGGAATAAGAAGTGATCTGCACAACTGTGAACAGGAGAGGTGGTCTATGACACTACTTCTCTGTTAAGATATGCCTGTAACTTCAGTTTGAGAACGCCTGACTATATCCATTTTCTATTTTTGGAGTATATGCCCATTTTCTTGCAACAAGCAATCTTACAGTATGTGACTTTTAAATCCATGGAGCTATGACAGTTAATACCAACCGAGGATCTGCCTTATGTACTAAGTTGTAATAGCTGATTTGTTACAAAAAACCTCTTAATTAAGACAAAGTTAAAATGAAATGTTAACATGCTACATCACACATTACTTATTCAGGATCTGGCCAGTATTCAAAGAACCTGACTAAGGATTCTAGCTTGTTGGTAGGGTGCACTCCTCCTCTGAGTGCACTAAATACCTGTCATCTTTTTGGTCTTCTGTTGTGTATGTAGTTGGTGTGAAAGCTTTTTCACTACAAGGACAGTCTGTATTTTGCCATTTGTTTAAATTATCTTTTTGTAAAGAATACACAGATGTCATGACAGAAGTTCCATACTCTGAATTGAGATCTACAGCTGTTTATTTGTATATATACAGATTTATATAATGAAATTCCCTTTATAAGCCGGTAATCAGGAGTCAGTGAGCTATAAACTAGGAAGAGGACTAGCTGTGCAACTTGAAAACAGCATTTTTGAAATAGTCAAGAATACTTTGTTTTCTTTGTATATTTGAAAACTCAAATCCCACTTGAAGCTATTTTCCCAGTTTAGCCCTTAGTGACTTCTGTATTCATCTGCAGTTCTAAAGAGAGCCAGGCAGTCAATCAAAGATGCTAAAGAAAAAGGAGTCATTTTTAAACTATGTTTAAAACAGCTGACCTAGACAAAACTTATATACACTAGACTACAGTATTGTTCTGTATGCTTCTTGTAGATGCTAGCGCTTTTTAAAGAACCACTTATACAAGTATTTACAAATAATGATAGGATGCCAATCATTCTGAGTGTTATTGAGCTTTCAAAGCCCTAGGACAAAAGTAAAGGTCAATTATGGCACATCATTTGGAAGCCATACAAGTTTTGTATTCAAATTTGATAGAGAAGTTATTAATTACCATTTATTTTAAAGCATGAAAGTTCACTGTATTCATTTCCAGAAGCCATTTATTCAAATCAAGTTTACAACTGTTCTATATACTTATACATATTATGCATATACAAAAGCCCAGTTCTCTGAGGCTACCAGATTTTCATTTTGGTGGATAGATTTGTCATGCTGACCCCAAAACCCATTTGTCACACATTATTCAACACTACACTATAATGGCACCATATATAGGGCATCTGAAGCCATTTTGTGTCTTTTCTCCATCAGTTTCTGCTATGAACACCCATACATTTCACTCTTGAGCTGGTTATTGGAATATTCAGGTAAACACACCTCTGATCCAGACAGCTTGGTAACTTCTTGAAAAAGGACATTACCAGTATTATGCATTTCTTCTATTTCAATTAGTATCTATATATGTGTGTTTCTTTCAGCAGAAGGAAACCAACAAGTATGATTTAATCTTGATTACCTGTTGTGCTGTAGTAGTATGTGTACATAGAGTAGGACCTGATTCTGTTGTGAGACCAGAATCAAGTAACTCATGTAAAGAATGCTCCCTGCCAATAGTAGTTATAATTGTAATACTGGAAATACCTGTTGGATTACACTACTCAGAATCTAAGACCAATGATTAGTTGTAGCACAACTTCAGGTCTCTGTCTTCTCTTACCAAAATTATTCCCACACGTGTACTGGATGCCACACTTCTAGTAATACTCTTCTGCTTCCCAACTTGATCTTTTTCAACTCATCCAAAATGCGGCTATCAAAATCTTATTCTTCTCTTCCCACTTACTGAATTCATCCCTCTTTTAAAGCCATTCCCTGGCTTGCATTAGCCTTTTGCATGAAAATTCTAGTTCCTTGTCCTCAATTTCAAGGCCCATAAAAATTCTTCTTTTTCCCATTTCAGCTCTCATCTCTTCTACAGTTCTTTAAGATGACAGTACATTTTCCAAGCTACCAGGTTTAATGCCTCTTTTGTTTCCTTCCCCCATTCTATCCTCCAGACTTTTTTCCACACAGCCCCAGTGCTTGGAAGTTGAAATTCCCTCCAGCTCCTTGTTCATTCAGAAATCTCCTACTCTTTAATTCTACTTCTTCCTGTAATTTCCTTTGGGTAGGGAAAGTACCTTCTACATTCTCTCTGGCACTGTGCACACCAATAGCACTTAATAATTAATAATGTAGGTGTATATAGCATTTGATGTGCATTGTATGTAGATACACCCTTGGGGCTAAGAGCTATGTATTCAGCTGCTATGACCATTTCACTCAATCTAATGGGCTCCACACCAAGTATTATAACTCTGGGGAAGCCTACAGAGTAGTGCTTTAAGAGTTCATACCAGAAGTCAGTATAACACTTGAAATTGATTTATCCACTGGGAATATTGAACTTCATTGCTATGGTGATTAAAGCTTAATTTACATTTTTAAAAGCATTTAAAGGACCTATTTTTAAAACATTTTAAAGTGTGACATCAAGCTGATTGTCCTACTCTTATAAGTTTACTTTAGAAGGAATGGAATTTTTCTGCTATGTTGCAAATGATTATGTAGACAAAGGAATCGTTAAAATGCTTTTTGCTGTGATAAAGTTGATTGAGCAAGTACAGAGGTTCCAAGTCTCCCCAATTAAGCTTAGAAATTGTTTTTTCATTATTTTTGAAATCCAAGGGAATTCCTTTTGAAATGAACAAATATTTCATATGGTTAAGTATTCATAAAATGAGCAAAATGAAGAAAGTACAGTATCTGGATAAAAAATATAGAGTAAAAACAGATAAGTAAATAAGAGAGATTGGTTTTCTTTGGTTTGGGCAGCCAGGATGAATATTCACCTGTTGTTTTTACTTTTCTAATTGGTCTTCATATGATTTACTCTTTTGGGCCAATATTTTTTTACAAACTTAGTATGGGAATTAGTCGAGTTAGTGTTTATTTTATTCACAGGCATCTGAATAAAAAGGCTCATGCGTATTCTTTCATAGAAGAGACATTCAAGGATGAAAATGATTTCCTGGAGTAGAAATGTAAGCAAAAAAGAAATTGAATTTCTTTGTCTAACAGTCTTTTGGAACATATTTGCAAAAATCGAAAACAAAAAACATCCTGCTGCCACTACAGACAATGGGAGTTTAGGCATTGATTTCAAGGGGATAAAGATTGGGATGTAACTGATCTTGTTGGGATCCAAGTGTGCATTCTGTGGGAGATTTTCCAGGTCAGTTAAACTAAACTCTCTTTCTTTTCCGAATCAGACAGGTTAAAATTAGAATAGCATCAAAAAACCCAGCATTTCTGCAGGGAGCTGTAAGTGAAAAAGCGTTTTACATTTTGCATGAGAGTTCTGTGCATGTCTACAATTTATTTTCCATTAGCTTTATATTTATGAAGTAATAAAAATATAATAAATATTTAGCCATCTTTTCTCCTGCATTCTTGCATATGTAGGAAAATCTACAATTAGTATGGGGTACCATATAGCAGTTTTTAATCATATAATTCTCAAGTGGAGGAGTATTATGTGCAGTATAAGAAGGAAATATATTATTGGTACCGGGTATTCTTACATTACATTGTTATAGAGCAAATTATGTTTACTGTTAAAGTTAGAGGCTGCCACAGCCCATGTAAGAATAACAAATTGTTGTTATTCTAATTGCTGGAACAAGGATCTAGAAAATCTGATATTCCTGCCATTTTGGAAAGAACAGTACAACTCAAGAGTTAGCTTTTTGGATCCTTTTCTAATAATCAGTGCTCCATGTACACTCCATCAGTTTCTCTACCTTAGAGTCATATGCATTGATCACAATGCTCACATTTTATTACTTTTGCCTTTGCTGAAATTGACAAGAGTGAAGACTTCTGATTTTTATGAATAACTTTGAGATGGAAAAACTATCATAGGCCACTGCACTTTGCTCCACCCCTAAAAGAGGTTGCACTTTGGAGCAGCTAAAAAAAATAAGGACCAATCCCACCTCTAGTAATTATTTCCTATTCAAACAGTTGGCCCGAGTTGATTATAGTGCCTCACGATACGAATATAATGTTTTGCATCCCAGTGACTCACTCTGAAAAGAGTTCCAGGATGCTATACAGTCTTTATTCTCCAAACTCTCTTAACATAAAATTTATTTTTCATAACTTTTTTTGTTTTCATTTAATTGGTACTGTCTTCTCTTCCTTTCCCATATTAGTTCCCATGAGCCTGTCTGGCTAGAGACTAGTAGGAAGGGACAGCTGTAAGATGCTAACCCTGAAACTCAAAGAGCAGGTGGTTGGGACTAAGGGACTTATTCTTGCGGGTTCAAATAGTGGAGCATGGTGGGAAAATGGAAGCAAATATTAGCAGCTGTGTCCCACACGAAAAAAAAAGAACAACTGTTAGGCATCTGTGCCATAACACCTGTTGAAGGCTGGCAAACTGAAGACTACTGTGCTCTCTTTATTATTTATTATACAGAAGAAAACCAACTGCTGATGGAAAAGAAGGAAAAAAACAAAACATGTCTCTCCAGAGGGCAAACCTCTGACTATTAAAATTATACTTTCTTTACATGCTGATTTTTCTTTAAAGACCTGCTTTGTCTCCTCTTAAATGACTGTTACTCAGTTTATTATGGCAAGATTTAATGCTGCATATCATCCTAAAGACTCTCGTGCTTTGATGCATGTTTTGAATTACAGCAGATAAAATGATAATTTTAAAAGGAAAGAAAAATGTAAAAATATTTTCTCTGCTATTCTTTTAGCCCCATGTAAAGGCATATGATATGAGTGAGACTGGTGCTGTAATGAGTTTGGATTATTGTGAATGTTTGGATTTCATACAAGTTTGTGGTGAGCTTTGAGTCACCTCATCATTTCTGTCCCATTCCTCTATCCCTTATTTAGCAGCTTTTATGGAATTTGATGTGATTGAATAGTGGAATTTGAAGGATTTGAACTGACCAACAGATTGAACTGGCTTTGGCTCAGGTATACAAGATGTAGAAAGTTCTTAAAGAAAATCAGGAGAAATAATCAGTCTGTGCTACCCAATTATGTGGTTATTTGTCTATATGTGGTAGCTTTCCAAGATCAAGAGTTAATTGAGTTGTTCTCACTTAGTTTTTGCATTTCAGAAAGACCCTTATTCTTTTGGAGTGGCAATGAGACAGATTCTAAAGGCCATTTGGTAACCGTTAATTACAATGAGAAGCAGGACATGTTAAGCACAGTTATGAGACAATTTAGGTCTTACTCACCTTGGATAGGATCTTACTATAGGGGTAATCCCTTTGAAATGATTGGAGTAAGGTCAGGAAGGATATCAGAATCTGCCCATGAAAAATGCAGTGGTGATGATGAGAAAAGTAACAGTAATTCTATAAGCCATATTACATCTAAAGCTGCAATTTTTCCATTTAATACAAACATTCCACATGAAACACATCCTTCAATGTTTTACATTAGTATTGTTCATGTCTCAGGACATGAAAGAAAACTTTTGTTCCCGCTGTTTCTAGATATTGTAGACACTGAACCAGCAAATATAGTACTTTTACTCATATATTTCAGTAAGCTCCATAATAAACTATATCTAAGATATTTGTTAGAGTGTCACAAGTGTCTTGGATAGTAGATCAAATGTTACAATAATGAAATGTTTAATGGAAAGAGATGGCTTAAGTTTAATTGTTATACTTGTGATTACATGTCCATAGAGTTCTCCGTTTTTGGTAAAGATTGATGGTGCAATATTAGAGATCAGCCTTTTCCTGTTTATGAAGTGACCCATAAACAAGCTGTTAATATACTTCATAACATATAAAATTAATATATGCCATAAAAGCTATGACAAATGTTAATGACAGTGAGCAGGATTATTACTGTGCAATTCATCATGAGAGCGGTATTACCACAATAGCATTCATTTCCATCCTGTGCCTCAGATTCAGAAGACAGCACTGCTCACAAAAAGAAGCCATAAGATATCAGATATCATTCTAAAACAAAAAATAAAATCTATGATGTTAAAACTAAATCTGAGATTTAAAAAATTCCATTGGTTTTACTTTCGTGGGCAGGATCCAGCATGCGATTTCGCTCCAGGGCTCAGAGTTGATCCTAAAAGAAGATGCTATGGTGCAATCTTATAATATGCGTCATCCTCCCCAAGCCCCACTCTCAACTTTGCCCATGCATGTAGATGGAACCAGAACTATAAAATAGCTTCTTCTGTTTTAATATTTCAACTCAATCATCTCATTTGTGGCTGTCACTTCTGTGTACTTGTCATATATTCCGTGGGAATATCATGTTATATACCTCACTTACCTCTGATAAGCAGAAATGGACATCCTAATCAGACACATAAGGACTTTGGAACTTTGAAATATGAAAGCAATAGGCCTCTTGGAAATAAAATCTCAGGATCACATCCTACTTTATTATCAATCTTACAATCTGAAAGTCACATTCAGAACAGTATTTATTACACCTTTCTGTGGAGTTTAATAATATATGCAAAAGGTGAACTGAAAGGCTTTTAACCTGCCAAACCGTCAGTTCACAGTTCTTTTCTCCATACCAGTTAAAGAACATTATCAGAACAAAGGCTCTAAAACCACTAATATTTGCAAGAAAATTCATTGCTGACTGTGTCCACTCTGTTAGTGTTTGTAAATGGAGCAGCAGCTGAGGCAATCTGGGGGTGGGAATGTGTTGTTAACAACCATTGTCAGCAACTGGTCATTTCTGTAGTGTAGCAAGTGTCTTGGGGCCAGTGAGCTATTTGGGTGTTACTGGGCAGAAGGTAATAGAGCATGGACAAGCCAAGGGAGAAATGAGAGGAGCCATTAATTCCTGTCCTTCCTCTGTGGATGAGCCAATGAACTGAAGAAGCCTCCTTTAATTGGCTGTAGAGCCATGCCGTGACAGGTATGGAATGAAGGCTACTTGAGTTAGTGAAGGACAGAGGATTTGGCCATATTTCAGAAACGTGGGCCTTAGTTCAGCAACTATGAAGTGGCTTCATAGTGTGCAGGGGTGCGTGCAAGGGGCTCCATAAAACAGAATACAACAACATACATAGTAGTACAGCAACTCCAGCATGTGCATTGCTAAACTACTGGTGCAGTTCTTGGGATTTTAAGGCACTCAGCTGTGAATCACAATGAACCCCAGGTATGTACCAGTGGCTTACTAATGTATACCCTGCGATGTCTTATTTCTATTAGAGCATGGCATATTAATTTCTATTTTAAAACAATTTTTTTAAAAGGCAGTTTGGAAAGTGTTGAGCAATATATCCTTCCACTGTAAAAAGTAGCTCTTGCTAAGAAGCGTAGAGAAGGTTCAAAGTTTTATACACATTTTCTCAACTAATATTATTATGTTTACGGTTTTGTTTTTGTTTTCCCTAAAGCTTTCTCACCTTTTTAGAAAATATTTATAACTCTGATTGCTCTTTATATCTCTGAGAAACCTAGCTGCCCTTTCAGTAGAGGTTTATGGTATAAAAGCTGCTTTCAACTCACTTTCTTTTATTAAATGTAATTTGGAACATCAAACAAGCTCGCAGCATGGTTTGTACATTAGGAAGTGAGCTGGAAGTGGCTGAAAGGGCCACAAAGTGCTGCTAAAAGGTCAGGTTGCGCTTTGGGAAAGGAAGCAGTTTAAACTGTCGTTTTTACCTTCAGCCCTTCACTCCCTCCTCCCTTACCTTTCTCTTCACCTCTTATCCCATCTGGTGCCTTTTTCCTCTCTGTTAACATTGCCCCTCAGTCATTGAGGATAACTAGTCTAGATATTTTTGTGAGTATTTAATTTAGTTCCCACATGTGTATCACTGGGAATTGATGCATGACTCTGACAACAAACAATCTACCAATGAGAATGCAGTTTTAGACAATCAGTGTTTTTAGGCATACTCTTACATTCTACATGAGTGGTAGCAGTGGTTACTATGGAACCACAATCTCCTTGTACAGGGAGATTTTTGTACGCCAATAAAGTGCCTGAAACCACTATGGCTTATTGTTAAAAGCAACCTAGTCAGCAGGTTGTAAATTGGCCATGCAGCTTGACCAAGGCAGGAGGGGACAGGGGTTTGGGGTGCCACAGAAAGGGCAGCTTGACCCCACGTCCTTCCTGATAAGAATTGTGTTGAAGTTGCTGATACATGCATTTTAGAAGAACAGGAAGCTTGTCTATGTGCCCTCAGGAATGTATCTGTCAGGACCTCAAGGCATGCAAACTCTGAAAAAAAAAACACACCTGGGTTAATTGATGATCAGAAGGAAACATTCATTTTAAAAGAGCAGGATGATAGAATCATAGAATCATAGAATATCAGGGTTGGAAGGGACCTCAGGAGGTCATCTTGTCTACCCCCCTGCTCAAAGCAGGACCAATTCCCAACTACATCATCCCAACCAGGGCTTTATCAAGCCTGACCTTAAAAACCTCTAAAGAAGGAGATTCCACCACCTCCCTAGGTAACTCATTCCAGTGCTTCACCACCCTCTTAGTGAAAAAGTTTTTCCCCACCCAATAGACACCCCAGGATGTCTATTGGGGTCTCAAGGCTACAAACTCTGGAAAAACCCCACACCTGATTAATCAATAATCAGAAGGAACCTCTTGCTTGACTATTGAAACTGCTTACTTAACAAGTTTTCTTTAATGAACGTGTCATTCTATTACTAATGTATAAATACGGAGAAAAAAGCTTGAGATAGTTGGACTCTTTTTGGACTGTCTCTCTGGATACATCTCATGGTCCCCACCGGCAGATGGAAGATTTGGCCATCAGAAACCTGCTGCTGTGTCACTCGAGAGCCACACACAGCTTTGGTAATTATCGAGGGTTGGGAGTGGTTTACTAACTTGTTTCGGACCTATGTAAGTGCTTGAGAGTAAGTAAAGTTTAGCTTTAAGTGAAAGCACTCTTGTATTGTCCTGTTTGTGCCAGCCATCTATTGATCGGATGGCCATGTCTCCCCTGATTTATTTTCTGACACACACTCAGAGTAAAAGTTACCAAGAGCTTTGGGTTGAAAGAACCCCAGGTAACACCGTGACTGAAGTGCGTTTAAAGTCTCAAATATTGAGAAATATTATTGTAGCTTTTAGTACTTAGTAAATATTTTTAAACATTCCAGTTCAGCATTACTGTATTATATATTTGTCTTTTCATCCAAGTTAAATGATAAAACTCCCTAGAAATGCAATGTTATTCTTTGACACCTTAAATAATGTTGATAGACTGCTTGTAATGTAAAATATATATCCATGCAAATATGAGGTCAATAGAAGTCATAGCTTGTCAAGTATAGCCTGCTCTGCTAGCTTAAGTGTTTAATAATAAAAATGAAACAATTGGCCCACAAATAATTGATTATGCAAGCAAAGAAAAGCATGTTTGCCTGCTTAGATATTTCTTTGGAATGTACCTCCTATTCCACCTATTAAATGTATTTGCAAAACTAAGCATAGACAATATTATCAACTTAAGTCCAGTAGTGGTTGTTACCCGGGGTTCTTTCAACCCAAAGCTGTTGGTAACTTTTACTCTTTGTGAGGAGGTGTCAGGGAATAAATCAAGGGAGACACAGCCGTCCGACCGATCGATGACTGACACAAACAGGACAACTCAAGAGTGCTTTCACTTTAAGCTAAACTTTACTTAGTCTCAAGGACTTACACTCGTCCTCAACAGGTTAGTTAAACACCCCAACCCTCGATAATTACCAAAACTGAGTATGGCTATTGAGTGGCACAGCTGCAGCCTTTCAGTGGCCAAATCTTCCATCTGCCGATGGGGACCCCAAGACGCATCGTTTTCCCCCATTATTTATACATTAGTAATACAATGACATGTCACTTAAAGAAAACTTGTTAAGCAAGCACTTTCAAAGGTCAAGCAAGATGTTTCCTTCTGATCATCAATTAACTCAGATATGGGGTTTTTTTCAGAGTTTGCATGCCTTGAGGTCCTGACAGACACATTCCTGAGGGCACACAGACAAGCTTCCTGTTCTTCTAAAATGTATGTATCACCAGTTTCAACACAATTCTTACCAGGAAGGATGCGGGGTCAAGCCGCCCTTTCTGTGGCACCCAAAACCCCGTCCCCTCCTCCCTTGGTTAAGCTAAGGCTGTTGCATGGCCAGTTTACGGCCTGCTGACATGGCTGCTTTTAGCAATAAGCAATAGTGATTTCAGGCACTTTATTGGTTTGCCAAATCTCCTCAGACATGGTCACCAAAAATGTTGCTTCATGGAGGTATGGGGGCTTTCTTTTATAGAAGCTCAATAAAATTCAATCTAATTTCATTTCCTACGGGTTATTAACATCCACTCTGGAGCAATAACACTTTTAGATGACCACTGCCATATATGCTATCTGATATCTGATCTAACAGAATGATTTATACTTAGAATATGTCAAGCACTGGTTTATGAAGCTGTTCTGTATGGACCCTCAATATTTCAAATATATATATTTTCCAAAGATCAATTCCAAAGTCAAATTTCATCATTTTGAAATTTCACATATTTGAAATATGAAACAAAAGTACTTGAGAGTCATTGTTGGTAGTTTTGGTTTGTGGCATGAATAAGGGGGCAGATAGAGTAACACACAGTCTTATATACCTCTGTAATTTATCAGGTACACACACATATGCATGCCCACCCAGATGTACATCCAATCAAGTGGGGAGTGAAGTGGCCTGTGATGCAGGCACTCTGGTTCTTTCATTAGAAATAATAGGAGAACTTGTACTGGATCTTGCATCCACCAGCCAAAGTGATACGTGACCTCAAACAACAGTTTTGAACTGATTTAAAAAAATAAATAAATTAGTGAATTTGAGGCTGACAGCACAATAGCTATTGTAGTTGTGGCAGCAGATAAGTCAGCAAGTTTCCCACCAGGATCCCACCAGTGCACTCAGACTGACTGTTCATTTGTATTGCCTGTGCACTGTGACTAGCTGAGGAAGCGACATTTAAAATCACATCAATCGAAGCATCATTAACTTCACCAGGCTATCTGTGAAAGCACACTCTAAACCAGGCTCTCACTGTAGCCAAACTATGGGCCATGTTGTGCCCAGCATAATTGGGAGAGAAACATGGGAAGGCTTCTTGCAGCATGAGAGCACAGTCATGGTCTTGAGCTGCCAATGCAGTCCAGTATCCTTGGAGGGAGTAGACACCCCAGCATGGGCAGGGACAGAGAGAGAGAGAGGCCAAGACCACAGCTCTGACCTCAGTACATACAGCTGGTCCAAGTACCCTGTGAAAGGCTGGTGCCTGGGCGACACACCACTGCACTTCAGGAAGCATTAAAATCATGCGTCCAGCATTCCCACTGGGGTGGTCCCCTTCTATACAGCCCCCCTCCTACCTCCAGGGGCTGTGGCTTAAAAGCACATTTTATCCCATAAACTCACTTGAACCGGGTTGCAAAACTAAATGTGAAATTATACAGTAAAACAGCCTCATCATAGCTAAGGCACATGTAAAAGCATGCTCTATAACAGTCACTGCAACTTGGCAAGACTCCATATAAATCTAGTGATAGGAGGACCTCAGAAGCTGCAGTGTTTGAATGCTAATACTAAACTATGGAGGATCCTGCCTGGCCAATCTTACCTAGTGTTCATTTCTGTAGGGAAGAGCCAATGACCTGCTATGCTGCCTATAGCATCTTTGATAAATATATTGCCATTTAGCTGGGGGCAAACCCATCTTTTTCTGAAGTGTATGTCAGCCAGCAATAGCAAACTTGCATTATTTCATATCATTGTTAGACAGTCTGACAAAATCCTGCACAACACATTTTTTTAGACTAAATTGTCAGTATCTGATTCCTGTTTTCCCCCTGAAAGTTCAGTGAAAGTGAGTAATGTTAATTTTTGACAAGTATAGTCTGAATCAACAGGTAGCTCAATTTTTCTACTTTGTTACCACTGAGATAATTTGAGATAATGATTTATTATAGAAAAGTAAAAACCAATCTAAAATGGAAAGTTTGAAGTACTCTGCTTAATTATATTCAGATGAATTAAATGTAACCTTAATCTTGCAGATGATGTGGTTCTCACAAGTATAGTATGCCCCAACTGCTATATATATATATATTTATGGCTTTTCAGTCCAACAAATTCATAATGATTTCCTTCTGGATATCCAAAGGCCATAATATGAATTTCAGACAGATTATATATTTAGGAACTTAGCTTTGAATAACTAATTTTAAGAGCAGAATTGTCTGTCATTTCTATGAGAAAATATTTCTTAATCAATATAGTATAGTTCCAAAAAGTAAGTATTTTATAGTCATGTCAGAAGTCACTGGTGCATCACCAATGTGAAGTGAGACTTCTTGCCTTTGTATTTTATGGTTTCCTTGGTAACAGAAGTAATAGACACTTAAAATCAACGAGTCTTTATTCTTTGTCTCATCAGCAGCTCTTTACATGGTGGTTTAACTTATTCTTTGGGGCTCTTAAATTCAGACTTGAAGTATTTTTGTAGAAAACATATAAGAAATGCTGATCTAGGAAGTAACCATGAATAATATTTGGTTCATACTTAATGCTTTTTCTGTTCACGAACTAATTCTGAATCTTTACATATTTCATTATTGGTAAGAAGTTACTGAATAGTTCATGTGACTAAATTTTAAGTCTATAAATTGTCCACACATTTTCACTTCAGCTATTTTGTATGTGCTAACAGTTATTAGAGATGTGTGACTGATGATGTAAATCACTTGGTATGATTTCTGCTTCCTCATTGGATGGCTGAAACTTTAAAGGGAAAATAACAAAATGAATAATACACATCAGATATAGGTTCCAAAGAATAATCATTTCTTCTAACATTCATGAAGCTTTTTGGATTCTCAAACATTTTCACAAATATCCAGAAGCTGTCTGAATACCTGTGAACAACAAATAACATGAACTCACAAATAACGATTTTCTTCCTAAATTGTTTCTTTCTTATTCAACAAGCTCTAAACAAAAGTTGCGTCTTAATATAGATATAGATTAGATAGATAGGTATTCTAATTCTAAATACTTCACTTCTTAATAATGTTTTGTTAACTAAACTATGGAAGGATATGAATTTTGTAACTTATTAACCTTCACTTCATATGAAGATATAAAAATGTAAGGTGGTATCGGGTAAAATGTGTATAAGAAAGACAAGACCCGAGTTAGGCAATGCTTCTGTATTACCTAAACATTTGCCATTCTAATAGTTGAAGTGAGCACTTCATGCTACATCCATACTATAATTTAATCGCTTTTAATAAGTACCTACTTACAGTGAATATGATCCTACTATGTTCAGCATGATTACTGTTTTGTTTAGATTTGCTGCTAGGCCCCCTTTTTTAAAATAAATTGTACTCTGTCAGCTAATTTTTAAAGGTACCTTGATACTGAACAAGTTTCCTCTTGGAGGAATGTAAACTATTTTACTCCAGGGACTGGCATCAACATGCCAGACATGATGGCATGAGTTGCCCGAACTTTCTGAACATTCTCCAGCTCAGTATTCACTAATTACCTAGTTAAACCATTACAAAAGCCTCTAAATTATTTGTTGGCTGAAATTCTTATGGATTCAGAGTGGAATATATGTTCATTACACAGGGCTCTGTCATGCCTATGAAGGCTTGGCTTATGCTGGGTGTGCCTCAGTATGCAGGGGGAGTGTGCCCACTCGTCTCCTTCATATGGCACAATATACTCCCACGAGCATGACAGTTCCACTGGTGCAGAGAGAAGGTTGCAGCCATGTCCCCCTCCTCCTGCGCCCTTTGTGGCTATGCCCAGGTGGCACACAGAAGGAGCAGTCCCTGGTGTTCAGGAACTGCATTTCTGACAGGTCCTCGTGCAGAACACATGTGTTTATTCATGTATTGCGTGTTAGGTAATAACATGAGAGGATTCCAGGTTTCTAAAACTAAACTGGCTCTTTATTAAGAAAACAATTTAGAGAAAGGCTGCAATTGTGTGCACACAGACTGACTTCCTTTGCAATCTCTAAACTTTTCCCTCTTGCAACCTGTGCTCCTCTCTTCAAGTTTCATGAAGGTTGCTACAATATGGGCAGGGAGGTGACCTGTGCACTCGCATGAGGGGCTGTTAGAAACTAGCCCACAGTGATTCTGGCTGTATGATACTTTCATGGTAGCAACCAGAGAAAAAGTTTGACATGAAAAATATTAATGGAAATCATGGCTGCGTTGTAGCTTTTTTTTAAGTAATCACAGGCACTGGAGAGAGATGCATGGGGGTGGGATATATTCTCAGCAGGTTTCAATCAGCAGAGTCAATTTACACCAGCTGAGGATCTGGCCTGGATTCTTTTGCTTTCCTTGAAGGTACTGATAAAATCTCAATTTGTGCATAGGGCAATCCTTCATATTCTTCTTCATACCAATAACAAAGTAAATTATAATTCTGCAATATTTCCTACAAATATTACCAACCAGATTACAATGTAGTATATGTAACATGAGCAGCATTTAGGAAACAATACTTCATTCTCTTGCCTGTATCATATAAATCATGTATCTTCTGTTATGAAATCAAAATTTAGTTTGTATTTTGTAACACTTCAATAACATTACTTACAGTTTCAAAATTTCATCAATTCAGTTACATTGCAATCCAATAAACTGGTCTCCAAACATTCTTCTAACCCTCTATATTTTCCGCTCTTAATACTAAAACAATTACAAGATTAAATTGCATCAATCTTGCAAATACATTGGTTAATCATAAATTCACAGTAAAATAAAATTACTGCATGTTTAAAACATATCTTTGGTTTGTCTCAACTGTGCATATTTACTCCGTTAGGAAAAACACCTCTACCTCGATATAACGCTGTCCTCGGGAGCCAAAAAATCTTATATCGAACTTGTTTTGATCCGCCAGAGTGTGCAGCCCCGCCCCCCAGAACATTGCTTTACCGCGTTATATCCAAATTCGTGTTATATCAGGTTACGTTATATCGGGGTAAAGGTGTAGCTTTGCATTTGTTGCTCACTTGAAACAACACCAACATCCTAAAAGCTGTATTCAAAGTATTGCTTCAAAAGCTTTCTCTTCTGTGATGTCCTGTCCCTTTAAATGTTCGGGAGCTCTTTGCACTTTCTCTGCTCTACAGAAGTGCAAAGTCTTACTTTTGTGTTAGTTTCAGTTTTGCAGCCAGAACAATAAAGCCACCACAGTCCACACTCGTGTGTCCATTAGCTCCCTCTGCATCTGTCTGTCTCTCTTTCTCTGCTGCTTCCAGAAATATAACACCTTCAGTGGGACATTAGCCAGCACAAAATGTCTCTGTCAGGTTGATGAGTCGGACTTGATGACACCCTTGCTGTTCCCTTGCACTGCTCAAAAGAATCTGTCACTGTTTTTTGATGTTTTACAGTCTGTCCACTTAGCCTTTCATTTTCTATTTAACATTTGCTCATTTGTGTTCAAATGCCTGGAACAACTTAGATTCCAAATCACCACCACCAAAAAAAAAAAGGCATTTGGAACCAATCAGCGCTCTTACTGGAAGTTTCATTATGCTCTAGGGTTACTGCACATGAATGAATATTAATCTCCCTCTAGCTTCCTCATGCTATTCTCTTTAGATCATAGTTAAGGCACCTTGGCAGTGCTTTGAAGGAATACTATACCTCATATGTCCATGTTATGTGGGTAAAGTATTTCAGTGTCCAGTGTTGTCAATTGCATCCTACCCAAATACCGAACGCAATGAAATGTGGTATGACCAACCCCACCACCAACTCTTGTCCTCCTTCCTCTTTCAGCTTCTCCCCTTGTGTTTGCTTGTAACAGCCTAATGGTAACACAACGAGTCACTGGGCCAGGACTCTTCTGCCAATACTCGTTAGCCAAGACTGTGTGGAGCTTCTAGAAACTCTTTTCACTTCAGCACCTCTCCAGAGAGGTTACAGGGTTTTCTTTTCTTTGAGGGAGGACTGCATTAAGTCATCTATAGAACAGTAATCATAACAAAAACAGAATTATTAAAAACAGAGGAATTGGAAGTAAAACAACAGAAATACTTTGCTTAACATATCTAGATTTACACTTCTCATAAACTAATCTAGATAAGGCACTTTGAGTTAGTTACAGAGGAAAAATAAAGATCCATAATCTCTAAAAAGCAAATTCCTGCTCTAATGACATCTGCTCTCTCTCACCCAACTAACTAATTAAATTCTGCATCTGGGTCACTTTGTATGTCAAGACAGTCCTCTCATTGATCCAGGGCAGCTACCAACTGCTTTGCAAACCACTTTTCTCCTGTAACCTGCACAAAAAAATGGGTTTTGGGAACATGCTCCATTCACTAAGAAATGGGAGTTACAATGATTAATAGCTACCTTTCAAAGTCTTAATGCTCTATTTTAGATACCATAGCTCATCAGTTAGTCTGCATGTCTCCACACCAGCCAGTTTCTGTATCATTCTTTCAAATAGGCAGATTGGCATTTTCCTCGGTTCAATACTCTGTTTTCCTTGACCCACACTCATTTTCTTTTATGAACTATGAATTAGGGACAGAGACGCAGACCCTCTGTCACAAGTGGCTAGAATAAATTCCAGTGATCACTTCTGTAACACCAATGCCCCTAGCCAGGATGTCAGCACCGGGGATCAAACCTGGGACTTATGGCTCTTAATGCATGAGCCTCTACTTCCTGAGCTAAAAGATATATCTTTGTTGACAAGGCTGTAGCAAACTCATAGATCTCTACTTGGCCTAGCCACCAGCAGTGGGGCACAGAGCACCAAGCAGTCCAAGCAGAAGGATGTACACTTCTATAACTTTTGTTGGATGGATTACTAGAAGAGCAATGTCAAAGTTGATAAATCAAATATTATGCAGATCCACCAATACTTTTCTTTCCACCCGTCCCATCCCATCTCTGAAGCAAGGCTCTAGGTTAGGTTTGCTCAAAGAAGAGAGCAGTAGGGAACATTTCCCATTGTCCCAAATTTTACTTCTGGCAGTAGAACTAGAGAGGTAGGCAGGTTCTGATTCCCCTTCTGGAGGTGGGACTGCATCCATGACCTCAGTTCCTGTCAGGGGCTCCACAAATTGCGAAGCTGGATGTGGCCAGCAGATACCTGTATGGATTTACAGTTCCATGTACTAAAGCACAGATCTTCCCCTGCTCAGCAGCAACAAGGGCAATAGGATTTTGAGGAATATTTTGTTCTTCCCCTTTCTTATTTACCCCACCACTGTGATCTGATAGAGCTTATTTATTTTATCCTGCTCGGACATTGATTTGTAATATCCTACTCCCACATTTAATTCATTCTCCCTCCCATTCTCTAACAGCCTTATGCTTCTTTGTCTGAAACAATTGTACATTCAGCCAGAGACTTTCCCTGTGTGAGTAAAGCACTAAAGCCACAGAAGGCAACAATTTTAGAAAAAGACTTGTGTTCCCTCTCACTCAAAGAGGCCTCCATGGCCTCCAAATGAGATTAACAGGTGAAGCAAGATGTGGCCTGGCATTTTTTAAAGAGTACCAGGTGGGACCCATTCACCAAAGTCTGAATTTAGTTTCAGTAACTGCTTTCTTTCAGCTAGTGGGGCTTCAGTGAAACTTTTTGAGTCAGGTCATAAATTAGTTGCATATAAACCCCACATACCAGATATGATCTGGAATATTTTTTCCACAGAAATATACACATTACTGTACATTTACCCAATTCTCAGTGGACAGTGCTCCATTTTCAGACCCACTCCAAGAGAAGAATAATACCAATATGGAAAATTGGACTGAAGTCAGTAGTTAAAGATGGATTATAATCTTTTAACTTTAGAGTTAGTCATGCAGCCCTTGTATTTTATTTCCACTGCCAGATCAACACCAGAGTCATTTTGCCATTTTTAAAATTCCCAATTATATACTCTGCTGTAGATTTGAAAAGCAAAAACGATCTGTGGTTTTGGTTTTAAGAGACAGTTTGCCTTTGGGATAGATTTTGTAAAGACATATCAGCCTTCTGTTTAAGTACTAATAACCCAAAATTTTCAAGTTCTGTTTTGGCCAGGTGGAGTTTAGCACTTCAGCATGAGCCATATTGCTTTTTAAAGTGCATGAATAAAGCACACAGCTAACAGGAATGAAAAAGCACTGTTTGGAGTTACGGGTTGGCAGCACACAATTTAAATTGCCAAAGGAAAATAACTGTGAGGAAAGAAATACATTTTTTATTCACTAAAGGTGTAAATTTAACAGCAAAACAATAAATTGAGTGTCCTTTCTTTTACTGCTTACTAACTTTTCTTTGTTGTTCTTTTCATGGGGAAGGTTAATAGCTCAACCTAATTCCTCATGCAGAAGGGACTTTATAGCCTTTCCTTTGGTTAAGGTCTAATGGGCCATAAGGGAGTTACTAGCTGAATGACTGTGAATATTGGAGGAAGCTGGGACCGGAAAGGAATGTTTGAGTTGGCAAAAGAGTGCTGTTGCTGACCTGCCTTTCCACCTGCAAAACAGAGCTTATAGGGACAGTAGCCATGTAGCCTTTGTAGCCTTCTTAACAATAAATGTTTTTTTTTCTATCATTGGTGCAACTTCACTGATGGCAGTGATGTTGAGCGCACAAGATGCCATCCAGCATTTTACCGCTTCGACATTCGAACCTGTTCTGAGGAGGATTAGACACACGGGGTTTGGGTGGGAGTTAGGTGACTAAACACTTAGAGCTGGTCTACCCTGGGCAGGGGGGCGGATCAATCGAAGATACGCAACTTCAGCTGCATTATTCACATAGCTGAAGTCGAAGTATCTTAATTTGACTTACCTGGCTGTCCTCACAGTGGCAAGTCGACCACTGCGGTTCCCATGTCAACTCCGCTTGAGGATCGATTACTACCCGCCAGTCCGGCAGGTAGTGTAGACGTAGACTTAGAGCCAGATTCCTAAAAGTGATTTGCCCAGCATCACACAGGCAATCTGTGGTAAAGCAGAAAATTGAACCTGTTTCTCTTACGTCCCAGGCCAGTGTAATAACCACTGGGCCATCCTTCCTCTTTCTGGATTAGGGGACATAACAACCTTCTCTATGGTAGGCTCTAATCTATGATTTGTGTGAGGGCTGGGGGACAAGGGCAAGATAAGTGTTACTCACTGTGGTATGGACAGCCTCCAGTAACCAGGGATTCCACCTGTAGAAAACTCTATTCAGCACTGCACCATCCACAAGAAATCAGCCAATGCACAGAGAGATTTAGACAATTAAATAATGATAAGAAAAAATATCATCCTGAGTTACACTAGTAGGGATAAAAATGTGCAACTTTCACGCTTCAGACATAAGCCAACTGCATGCTGCCCTGAATTAGAATAAAATTTCTTCCAGGGGTATGTTATTACATAATTGTCAATTATGGAAGATTTAAACGTTCCTCAAAAGCATCTGGTATTGGTCACTTTCGGAGACAGGAAACTAGACTAACTGAATCATTCCTCTGATCTATAATGGCAATTCTTACATTTCAATATTCTTATGTTCCTACGGATTAAGCACTTGATTTCAGAGTTGTTGCATACACAGCTTCCACTGATTTGTTTGAACCTAAGCAGCATGATCTGGGTTACACAAAGAGCACAGGTCTTCTGACTATCAGTCCCTTGCATTGACATGAGAACCAGGTCTGTTTTACACCATATTTTTGAAATTCAGTTTCCATTGACTATGGTAGATTATAGTACCATGTCAGACCAAAACTTCATGTATTTTAACCCTGCTGAAATTAGTGGAAGATTTTAAATGCCAGTTTAAGCCATTCTTCACAATATGTACTAATGCACTGATGAGAAAGGACACCTAGGATTAAGATGGAATTATAACTCTACTCAGAATTTACAGTTTTGGATTCTTTCTTTGTACAGAATACCAATTATAAGGAATACAGCTGCTGTTTATTATGTAAGGGCCTGGCAGTACTTTCACTTTCTCTAGATTTCTTATAGTGCAAATCCATTTACTACAATGGAATTATCCAAAATTTACATCAGAGTAAGTGGAATTGAAATAAGGGTGTACGTAATTTGTATTAACATGTAATATACAGGACAGGTTCTGGTCCATGCTCCAGCTGTTTTGTGGTATTCTGGCTTTGTGTTGTGACAACACAAAGCAACTAGAAAAAAGGCTACTATAGGGTTCCTCTGTACAGGAGAATGATCAATTTGTGATAATTGTCTGCTCTAGTCCTGGCTCCTGCTATAGGAAATGAAGTTGTGGAAAAGGGGGGGATGGCTGGAGAGCTGCCCTAATCTAGCTGTGACCTCTGACTGCTGAAATGGCTTCTTGGAGTCATAGGCAGCTGAGAAGCTATAATGTATGCCAAGGCTGGCCCACTCACCAGCCATGGCCAGGAATAAGGGACCTTAAGGTTTTCTCTTCTCCTCTCAAAACCAAGTCTTCATTTGTGTGCAGCTTCTCTACACTAGGGAATCTGGCTCAATTATTGCACAAATAACTGCTATATTTCATATACAGCTGTACTTCACTCACTCCATGTATGCCTCCTACCACCTGAGTCAGTGAGAGTAAAATACATGTCTATGTCAATAAATAAAACACTCTTCCAGCATATATTTAGATAGTTATAGAGAAAGAAAATAAATTATGGTGTGTGGCATGAAGGTTTTATAGAAATAAGCTTGGGTTGGGTGCATTACTCACAAGTGAGCCATGCAGGTCATCCTAAAGGAGTGCCAATAAACTTTGATGCCTGATCACACTATTATGCATTTTATACATGCCAAATCAGCTACAGAAAAATGGCTTGAGAAATGTTTTAGAGAATTGTAATGGTACTGTTTTCCATATCTTTCCAAACCTAGAAAGCTAGGCTGCCTTAGTTACCATGGGCTACGTTGTGCAATATCCAGCTATTGCTCACGCTGATAAGTATTTACTGACAGAAGTAATATCGTTGAAGTCAGACCACTCCTATGTGTCTAGCTGTATGGACCTCAGAAACAGAAAAATATAAACGAAAACATTCTAGAACTCTCCATAGTATATGAAAAGTATTTTTTTCCATATGTCACAATGCTGTGATTCTAGGGTCCAATATCACTTTAGAAAGCTGGGAACTTCCCCTGTAAAATGTTATAAAACTTCTGTTTCTAAGTATGGTGACTCACAAAATATCCTACCTTTAACCTGTCATTGAACACTGCCCATCCTAGTCTTCAGAAATGGGTAATTTCTTCTTTTGGAAGGGGAGACAGCATTCTATATTTGGGAGGAAGGAAAACTACATTTTTTGGTGAGGCTTTCTTTCCCTACTCAAATGACAGCTATGTGAGCTGCTCTGCAATTTGGAAATTTTGTAACAGTTTTTCAGGAGACAGACTAGTGGGCACAGTGCAGAGGTAGTCAAATGTGCATGAGCAAAGCAATTTATTACATGAGTTTGCATTTTATCGCATGGGTCTCTCCTCCACAACTATTCCGCCCCTGCAAACACACCACACAGTGGTTGCAAAAATCAACATTTACCATCAGCTACACCATTGTGATATCTGAATTATTACAGTAGTTTAGTATGTATCTATATTCAGCGCTGCAGCATCTCAGTTACTATGGAGTGATGTCCATTGGTAATTATTGCCTATTGAGACACAGTGTGTTTGTGTGCACATATGAATGAATACATGTTAGGAATTAGGATGTGTATGACTATTATTTTTAACATGTGGTCTGAAAGAACAATTAACCCGACAGACTGGAGATGCGCTGTGTTTTCCAGATTTTTCATACAGAGGTGTTTCTCTCAGCATCAGAGAAAAGTGTCCACACTCTTCCTCTAAACAATGAATTTCCATTTTAAGCATGGTATGAACAGACTCATGACTTAGATGCTTCTACTAAAAGTGTTCTTAAAACAGTCATAGGGTTTTTAAAAATTAGTTTCACAGTTTTACCTGCTTTCCCTGTGGAGCATGTATGAAGGACGCCGGCTGTGCTTGATACAGATACAGTTATCTTACAGGAAGAAATATTTCTGGAGGTGTGGAGCGCAGAATGAGGAGGGGAACGAATATGAGCTAAAATCATATCTGGATACCACATAGTGGGCACCCAGAGGGAGTAACACACAGGCTAGCTTTTATGTGCTGCGCAGAAAATTATGCTTTTGCAAACAAGTTTCAACTGCTTAATTGTAGCAATAAAATTCAAGCCCACTGGGCAAAAAGAACTCAGATTGCAACTGGGCTGTCTTCATTTTCTAAGTTTGGATTCGTACTTCAACCAACTTCAGGGGTACTTGAATACAGGATTAGGAAGTGGGAAATCTCCAATTCAAAAATGTTTCCCTACAGTTTTCATCTCTGAAGAACAGTCTGTCACAATTGTAAGTTTAAATACTTGGTAGTGTATTATTAGGTGGTATTTATCCTTACATATTTTACAGACTATCAAACCGCATAATGAAATAACGATATTTAATTGCCTAATGCAGCCATATTGACACATAGCTTGGGGATTTTTCACATAACAATCTGCATATAAACTCATACAAAGCTTTTCCTCTGAAAGAAGTACCCAGTATATGTTTTTATACTTTTTACTTCCTCTCTTTGATTTGTTTTCCAAACAAGCCTTCAACAACTTAGAAAACCTTATGTTTGGAAAGGGATTTGTGGCAGCTTTTTTTTCCCCCAGAAGGAGAGTCCTAGAAACACATCAGTCACTCATGTCATTTTCTGACAGGTCAAGTCACCAAAGGCATTTGGTAAACTTTAATCGTTGTCACAACTGTAAAGGTTACACAGGGGGCTAGAGCACAGGCCACTACAGCACTGGAATGTGTGTGTGTATGAGAGAGAGAGAAAGCATTTGCAGGAAAACCTTATAGAAAAGGAAGTGTTGCTTCACTTTAAGACAAGATGAAAGAATGACTCTTTTTAATAATTTATTCTGAAAGCATTTTGCACATATCTTGGCTTCCAATTTGCCTTAAGAAACTTGAAGGTTTAAAGCCATATGTGTTTTAAAATGTTATTTGAAAGAAGGATTGCAATTATGTTCAGAAAGGTAGAATTAGCACCTTTTTTACTCCCCTGAATATACGAATAGCACATTTCAGACAGCTGTTTCTTCATCCTACCACATTTAAGAATTATTGACTTGAACAGGCTTTTGAAACTATGCCTGTTATTTAATAATTCTGAACAGTTTATAAAAAGATCAGCAATTTTTCCCCAGGTAGTCAAGGCATTTCAATTCATTAAAATACTAAGCTGTTTTAGAACAGTAGTCTCTAAAATTTTCCAAAGTTCATAAGCTAGGTTATATTCTTTTGCAAAAACTGTAAAATATTCTAGTTGACATTAGTTTACAGAGTGTGCAACAAGCATCAGAAGAGAAATTTCACTCCTTTGCATAAGGCCCAGGTGAGAATGTCCACACTAGGAAATCCGTGTGTTAGCCTTGCCCTGCAGAGAGAGAGTGCAGGCAATGCAACCATATAGGCAGTCCTCCACACCTTCTGTTTTTTCCTGGAGAAGGCTCCAAATAAGATTGCACAGATTGATGGGCCACTTTCATCTGCACTCACAGAAATCCAGTACCTAGGAACTCTTACATATGGAGCATGAAGGGAGAGCAGCTGCTGTATCCGCCTAGTGACCATAGATATTCACACAAGATTGAAAGATTTCTTTAAAAGACCAAGGCCTATAGAGGTTGCAGTAGGATAGAGTTCGTAATCTAATAGGTCATTTTCATCTCTCATATTTATGATTTGAGGAGACTACAGCTGAACATAGAATATTTTATATTATACGTTCTGACTTTTTATATATTAAAAAGTGTGAGGACATTTGCAGTGTAAGGAAATGAGAGGTTTTCTCCTGAATGCTAACCATTGCCAAGACTTGTTCTTGGATGCCTATTTTTTTCCCATGTAAATTTTTAGGCACGGGAAAGGAGAAATATGATTATTATTGTTATTTATCATTAGAATTACTATAGGCCCTTTGAGCCCTCGTCACAGACCAGGACCTAGGTGTGATTTGTGTTGGCGCTGTACAAACACAGAAAAAAAAGATGATCCTTTCCCCCAAAGAACTTACAATCTAAATATAAGACAAGCGACAACAGGTACACAGAGATGGGAGAGTATAAGAAAACACTCATTGAGATAGTATTGGTCAGCATGATAGGCAGTGATCACAGAACAACAACAACCTAGCCGGAGTCAAGTATTTTGTAGGCATCTCCCTTAGCATTAGAACCCATGGCTAACATGGAAAATAGAGTGTCAATCACAGCAAATGTTTAACTATCCAACTGATGAAGTTCTCACCATTTCCCTTGGAGGTTGTTTCATCCCATTTCTCCTGGGACCTAATACCATTAATCTCAAGGGAGATGGACTGAGAACCAAATTATTATTCCTTGCACCAACAAAAAGGCTGTTAACACCTGTACAAATAAGGACCAAATAAAACGAAAATGTTATATTCTTCAATTAAACTGCTAAGCCAAATCTTTCTTGGGGGCTACAATAATCTGAAATGAAGTACTTTGTTTGATATACAGCCCAATTTATCTGAAATTATTTCTTCTCTTTGAATAGCTCTTTATTAACTGGACTAACTTATTTTTATAACAGTTGTTTGTAGATGTCCCAACCAAAATTAGGACCCAATTGTGCAAGATGCTGAACAAATATACTGTTCCCAGATATCCTCAGACCCAATCCAGGCCTTAACCACAAAACTGTCCTTTGTTGTCAAGGTTTTTGAATTCCAAATAGAGATGGGTTTAAAAGTCTTGTTTATGTTCATTCACAACATAGTCTATGGTCCAGGTAAATATGACAAGTTAATGATCTATTCTTCAGAGATGCACATCACTCATTACCATCAGGGAGTCCATATGGTATCCAATATGGGGGGAACTAGTCATTATGGTTTTCTTTATACACTGTGCTAGAGTAGTAAATTCTGAGAAGTAAGTTCAGGTTCCTCATCACTGGTCAATTGTAACCACACTCCTTGCTTCTTTTTTTCCTGACTTAAAAAAACTATGAGCAAGATTATTAATGACTGATAGCATTTACACACTGTGCAAAAGCTATGACACACTTGACTTAAATATAGAAGTGCACACAGTACAAAAGACATGTTTTATCATATAGTCTATAAGGTTCCAATGGACTCAAAGGGCTGACATTGGATATAAGGTACTACTTTTTTCATTTGCCTATAAGTAGCAACAAATTTCACTGGGTATAGATGCAAGTATAACTAACTTGTCCCCAAACATAAATGAGCCTCCAAGACCACACTAAACATATGAGTAATATATAACACTGCAGGAACTAACCCACTATATTATTTGAGAAGTACTCTCTAAATTAGTACTTCTCTGAAGCAGTTCCTGTTTTCTATGTAAAATATGGCTTCGAGAGTCACTCAGCTCTCTCCCTCTCTCCTAAAAGTCCCTACATCATCGGTTCAGCTTACATGAAGGAACTTAGTTGTATACTGTCTGAAAATCAGCAGCCTCACCATTGCTGTCACCATGATCAAAAAAGAACACCTTTGAATCAATAGTTACATGTTTTCATTAGCTGGAAAAGGTCAAGATGAGGTAAAAATATATCTGCCCTGCAGTCAAGACCTCTTTCTAGGACTTTCATTCAGCATAGATTTGGATTTAGCAATGACAGTAGTTCAAATGAGTGATAGCTTATGGAGATTTATACCTGAAGTTCTCTAAAGTAACTTTATCACTCCTGCTTTAAAATAAAAAAAAGAGAGATACTGGCCCAGTCCTGATTTAGATTTTTCAAACAAGATGTAGCACTTCTTGAGGGTCACAAAGAAAAAAAAAGATGTAGAACTAACTTTTAACTCTGAGCTCATCAGAGACTATGCACTCCACATTAATTTAACCTGAGAATCGTTTTTCAAAGTTTGTTCTAAATTGTTTTGGGTGATCTTCATTGTGTAGTATATCACTTGGGAGCTTTAAATTTGAGACAAAACTACTGTGTTTTTTTTTTCCAATAGAAATACGTGAATAAACCAGAATGAGCTCACAACATCAATCAGTGTAAATTTATAGCTTTATCCCATAGTGGTACCACAAAAACTGTTAAAAGCTGCTGGCTGTTTAAACTTTAACTCTGTCATTCCAGTAGCAAATATTATTCACATGCATCACTATTTATTAAATCTTTTAAAGAAATAATCCACTGAAATGTAATAGTAAACTCTGCCTAATGATAATGCAGTATTATAGGTTAGGTTTTATAGATGGTATTGTGGAAATCTATTGTTAGCAACTAGATCATCTAATATTTTACATGTCATTGCCATACCTTATGTTAGTTTTATATGTGCAGTACCATATGTGCACACATGCACTAAGATTAATGCACTCTGTGTACAAAAAGCAATCATGATACCAAAGTTAAATGTTTAAACAAACAGAGGAAGGTGCCAATAGTGTTAGTTAATGATCCCACTCAGAAGAAAAACAAAAGTACAGATGATCTAGGCACAGGATTGTGAGCCAAAATCTTCTGAGTTCTCATCCCAGCTCAGAGACTGGCTACATGTATACACAACATATAATTTACACTGCCATTTAGCTCATGGCTGAATTTGGCTCAGTAAGCCTGCTGCTTCAGGCTCTCTCCTCAAATGATTCTAGCATTATTCTTCACTCATGGCCAGCAAATCCCATTCCCCTTGGATCCTACCCCTGGATACCCATCTTCTTTGCCCTTACCCTCAGACATTTAAAAAATGTTGCTTAACAGGGATTCAACATAGCAACATATGTGCCTTTTCACCAACCATCATGCCAGCAGAATATCCAAAACACTTAAATGTAACTGTCATAAGACATCAATTTACAGAAATATTAGGACTGGAGGACTCCTCAATCTTCCCAGTCCTAATCTTGCCAACTGTAAGAGTATACAGGGGAGGTAAGCACCAGGCATGAGCAAGAAACCAGAACCAGGCAGCTAATCCACATCTCTGCAACAAGCAGAAGTTCACAACCACAAATACAGGAGTCAACATGAAAGTTGAGTTCATTCTCATTAATGGGTTAGTGGTAAATAAAATCAGCACCATACATGACCTGATCTCAGACAAAGCACCACACATCTTATTCAGGGCCGGTGCAACCATTTAGGCAAACTAGGCGGTTACCTAGGGTGTCAAGATTTGGGGGCGCCAAAAAGTGGTGCCCCCCCAAATTTTTTTAAATGGTTGCAGCCGCTGCTGCTGGAGGGGCTGAGCTGCCGGCAGCAGCAGCTGCCGGCCGCTGGCAGCCCAAGGTGTCCCCTGGGTCAGGGCGCCGCCGGTCAGCGCGCCCCTGAGGTCAGTGCGCCGCCGCCACAGCCCAGCAGCCCAGGGCGCCCCCCCCGGGTCAGCGAGCTGCGCGCAGCGGCAGCCCAGGGCACCCCCCCCAGGCAGGGAGCCGCACGCAGCCGGCAGCCCAGGGCGCCCCCCCGGGTCAGGGAGCCCCGCCGCAGCCCGGCAGCCCAGGCGCCCCCCCCCCGGGGTCAGCGAGCGCGCCCGCAGGCCGGCGCCCGGCAGCCAGGGCACCCCGGGGTCAGTGAGCCACCGCCGCAGCCCGGCAGCCCAGGGCGCCCCCCCCCCGGGGTCAGGGAGCCACGAGACCAGCGTGTGGGGCGGCAAAATGTCCCGGCGCCTAGGGAGTCAGAAACCCTAGCGCCGGTCCTGATCTTATTTATCACAAAGACATGGCCAGACATCTCCATCAGCCATGTTTTGGTCCTATGGGCCTACTGGACTTGCCATACCCATAGGCAAAGCAATCAGGGGAGTGTAGTAATTATATCTAGTCTCAGATAAAAACATGTTCCTTAAAAACGAAATCCTACATATTCTCCTAACTGGTGCCAGTCCCACAGCAAATTTAAAGCATGAATCCTGTATGTCTGCATACCATCACATAATTCCAGTGGCTTCCTATCAGAGCTGATGGTGCTACTGTGATTGACCTCTTAAAGCCTGATTGTGATTAATGACATCAGCATCTTCTTTGTTGACTCCTCTAACATACTTATCTTGGATGCCATATACATCATGAGAACCACAGAATTCACATAGGCAGTTTCTAAATACATCCAGACAGCCGGTCACACATAGGGCCTGATCCTTAGCCTGGAGAAGTGAGCTGATGATTGCATTATTCCCTCCTTTTCCAACTGGAGACATGAAACAGCTGCATGGATTTGCCACCTTTGAAAACTCTGTAATGAAGAGTGTTCTTCTAAAGACCAGTGTGCTGTGTCTGATAAAACACTATAACCATCCATTATTATTATTTTATTATTATTATTAAAAACATCATCCCACACAACTACAGATATATGACCCCCTAAATGGTACACAAGGTTCTCTGATGAATGTCGGCAACTGAAGTGCAAGAGGAGAAATTCGGAATTGCAGTGGTGCAAGACCACACAGAATCTAACCATCTGCAGCATAAGGACCTCAAACAATCTTGTCATGGTCCTGAAGAAGACCAAAAGATACTTCTTTTCCAAGACCATAGCATCCACCCAATCTTAACCAAAGGAAATGACCCCAGCTGCAATCCTCAGCTTCAATTTATGGCTCTGACTCTGGCTTGACCCTGGCTCTGGTAAATGGCAGCGGATGCTGTTGCTGATCCTTAGCTTTGTTCCCCAACCTGGATGCTTGCTCTGCCCACTAGATCTGACTCCTGCTCTGACTACGAGGTAGGACCACCTACACCCCAGTCCATAACGCTCTCTACTGCAAGAAAATTAAATCAGAACAAAATGCAATGCCCATGCTACTAACCTTGGTGAGACTAGATCTATTCATCCAGACAGATGTGTTGATAACCATAGGAGAAGTCTATACCGCTATGGGTGAAATGAGCACTTCACCTCCTATCTAATATTTCTATCTGTCTAATCTCTCTACAGTTCTAAGGTACTGTGGACTTGTGCTTGTGCTTGTGCTAAGGTACTTGTGGGCTTAGGTCAGGCAAGGCATTGCACAGAGTCTGCTCAGATCAGCAGAGCAGTCTGTCTGTCCTTCTTGTCTGAATCTCTATAGTCCTATTCTGGAGGCAAGGATGTTAATATCTATCCCACTAAGGTGTACAGGCTCCCCCATATGTTTGACAGGGTTTATGGGGTGCTTGTCTCAAGAGGGCTGGAACCCTCTTTGGCTCTTAAGTCTTTGTTAAGGATTAGGAAGGGGAACCCAGGCCCACCCACTCCACTAGTTCCAGCTCAGGGAACTTCACCCAGGTAGGCATAATCAGTCCTCAAAAATTCAACTGTACCCTGAGGTCCTTCCTACCTCCCTTGGTTCTGCAGGCTGTGGCTCTGGTCACCCCTTCTTTGGGTTGTTGTCATTCTGGGGCAGTTTATTACCAGCTTGCTAGCAGGACCTTCTGTCTCTGGCCTGCTTCTTGTTTGGCAGCTGCTCTACCCTTCTACTTCTCAGTTCTTTTATTTTTCCATGTGCTATAAGGCTGCCAGTCAGTGATGGCTGTCAGTTCCTGTATTAACTCCTTGATTGCTAGACCCTCATGGGGTCTATACACCCTATTACAGATACCCATCACAATAGCATATAAACACTACTACATAATTAAGAATCACATTGACAATCCTCTGCCCTTTACTCATTCTAGGTGTTTGTCATTGTCTTACAGACAAATGCTGCTTCTTCAGCTTCATTATCCTAGGAATGCCTTCATGTCGAGATTAATTGTGCACTCAGCTCTGACCATGACAATATTTGAAGTACGTTTTAGGAAATTTCTGTTATTTGTTCAGCTCAACAAAAAAAATAAGATGGGAAAGGGCAAAAGAGGAAGAAAATAGCTTAAGAGAAAAGAGATGAACTAGCTGTTGATGTACTTTAAATATCCCCAATATTATCATCCTTGTCTTCTATGTTTCGTAATATATGAGATTTTAAAAAAATAAAATATCTGGCCTTCTTGGACATACTATATATTAGCTTCTTCACATCTACCATTGTCTAGATTTGAACCCATTGTTATGTTTAAAGTGTTAGATGTGCTTTATGAATTCTGTAAAGCTCACCAGCCTGCTTTGGAAAGATAAACAAGGCAAGTAATTTTCCATTTTGGTTGTTTTTTCGTAGCAACCTACTGTAGTTTATGATACTCATGGATACCTTTTTGATTACTTACATTTCCTCTCCAGTGCTTAGCATGTCATACTTTCTTGTTCAGGCTTTCAGTGCCATTCACCATACAGTCTATAACTCCAGAAGACCAATACTCAGAAACTATTCACTCTTTTGACCCCTGCCAGTCAAAAGTACCTAAAAAATAGTGGATCATGTGTATGTTTTGGGGCCTACAATTTCTTTAGAGTTTAGTCTTCTCATCTTATTTCCCAGGGAATGCTGCTTTGTAGCTATTTTTTAACTGCAATAGGTGGGAGGCTATGCCTTCTTTTCCTCCTTTTCTTCCTCCTCTTCTATCACTTGGGAAAAGAGAGACTCTTAAAATCCATTATTAAGAGAGAAGATAGCAATTTCAATTAGCACAGAACTTTTCATGCAATACAATGTCCCAAGGCACTTCACAATAATATATAGTAGAGGATTTTTTTAATATAGAATCATTTTAACAGTTGTCGCCTACTTTACCAAGTCATTTTCCTTATGCACCACTTGACTTAAAGCAGAGATCAACATAACTCTTGAAGTTAAAAGGAGTCATAATAGGAGGAGAGACACTGTAGTCCTTTTTAATTCATTAGCTTTTCACCTTTGTAGATCTGTATTAGAAGCTTACATCATGTCTGTCTGCCTAAGACTTAAGTTAATATGGTCAGTTTATCCTTCATGAGCATGTCAGATTGTCAAATGCAATTCCCTAACCATGCTAAACAAACAAAAAAAAAGAGGTCCTACAAAAATATGCCATGGTATGCAGTGCTGACAGCATTTCGCCATGCTGGCAAAGGCCAACTGCAGTTCAGTTGTTACTAACATCAGTAAAACCAACAAGCATTCTTGGTCATGTAATGCAGTACAGTAGAAAGCTGAGATTTATTGGCAATATATGAGGTTTCATCAGGTAAAATAGCAGCAAACAATGCCTCCTCAATTTCATTTGAAATGGCATTAAGTTGGACATTAGTTACTGCTTTGATGATGTTCACCATTCCAGAAAAAACAGAGGAAGTTTCCAAATTCTGCTTGAGTAAAGGACCAAACTTGCTCATTGTAAGGTTTCTATATAATTGCTCAAATCAGGGAGTCATCTGATTTTTTATGCCTATGAAATGCCAGCTCTTTTTCTCAACATACACTAATCTTTGCAAAATAGACCAATTCTGACAAACGTTTTCATTGTGTTGTCTCACAGCAATTCTCCGAATATCTATTGTCTGGGTCCTATTAAACATTAATTTATATCCCAGTAGCTCTGAGCCTAGAGCAAAATCTCCCTCTACTTGAATAGATTTTCAACACACTATACTTTTTGTTTTGTCTATACTCTTTTTTGTTTTGTTTTCCTGTTTATTTTGGGCAGAAGGAATTGGGAAAAGAGGGGTTGCTTTCTACTTTCTTACTGAACTTTCCTCCTTTCATCTGTCACAATGAGCTGGCAGGCCTGTCAGGAATAGGATCATGCTGTGATGGCATTTATTTTAAATTAGTTCAGAATGATCTAGGATTCTGTCTTCACTATGCCAATAAGTTTTGATCTTAATCAAGTAATTTATACACTTGTGGCATGACTAGCATTTGCTCATTTTGCTCAGACCAGGTACCAAACACCAAGAAATTTAAGTCAAAAGACAGTGCAAGAATGTAGTAACTGTGTGATGTGAAGCAGATTCCTTGTTAAATCATCTACCCTATCTCATGGCTCAAACTGAGAACTACTGCTCTTTTCAACATTCCAAATTTCATGTTCACAAAATCTTCAAAGGACCTCAAGTATATCAGAAGAACAGTCATACTGGGCCAGAAACAATGGTCCATCTAGCCCAATATCCTTTCTTCTGACATTGGCCAATGTCAGGTGCCCCCAAGGATCTGAACAGAACAGGTAATCATCAAGTGATCCATTCCCTGTCACCCATTCCCAGCTTCTGGCAAACAAAGGCTAGGGACATGATCCCTGCCAATCCTGGCTGCTAGCCATTGATGAACTTATCTAATTCTTTTTTTTGAACCCTGCTATAGTCTTGACCTTCACAATATCCTCTGGCAAAGGTTGATTGAACTACTTCCTTTTGTTTGTTTTAAACCTGCTGCCTATTAATTTCAATTGGTGATTCCTAGTGCTTGTGGTATGAGAAGGAGTAAATAACAGTTCCTTATTTACTTTCTCCACACCAGTCACGATTTTATAGACTTCTATCATATCCCCCCTTAGTCATCTCTTTTCCAAGCTGAAAAGTCCCAGTCTTTCCTCAGATGGAAGCTGTTCCATACCCCTAAAACTAATGCTGAGACTTCTGGTTCCCCAAGTTGCGTTTCTTAGTGAATAACATCTCCCCCTATTTTTTTTCATTTAACTCTGCTCATTATATTGAACAGATGGAACCATCCCAGCACGCTAGTCTCAGCAACCTACTGTACCATTCAAAGAATGTTAGAAACACCTTAATATTCTGCTATTAGTAGGAAAATAAGATATTGAGAAATGTCTCATTTGCTGTGTAGGATAATAAAGAAGAAGCCACCCCTCTCTCCTATTTCAACTTGGGACATTTAGGACACACATTTTCAAAAACAGGTGCCTGTGTTACACTTACACACACAAATGATCATGAGAGGGCAAACAGATAGTTGTGCATATAAGCAATACCCTCTCTCTGTGAAATTATTCATTTTCCTCATGCAACCATATTTTGAACCCCAAAATACCTAAAACCCTAGAAGAATCCACCTATCTAGGCGTTTACAAGGCCCTAATCCCAACATTATTATCCTCAATACCTGAAACACAGATATAGATAATGTGAGTTGCCTTGGGGCATATAGAAAATGTATGCCCAAGCCAAGAACTGAACCCAGATCTCCTGTATATTAGTCCACCATCATGTCTCTAGGCTGTTCTTGATCCTGCAATTATACACTGAAAGCAGCATGTGGGTACCTGTTTTGCAAATATGCCCCTAACTCTGAAAACTCAGAAAATCAAAGGAGCCTTTGCTGCATTACCCTTGGAGTCTGTTTAAAGTACCTGGGGCAACTAACAAAGTGCAGGCCTTTAAGCAGGACTTTGTCCAAGCAAGTGCCCTAACCATTTTGGAGACTCTAAGGGCAGGTATTCATGGCTATGATGGAGAGTGAATGTTCTCCAAGTGCTGTGAAGTGTTTAATGATTTTAAATAAATGAAGAAAGGATCTTTCATCTTGAAAGCTTCTGTGTTATAAATTATTTGTTGGTCCCATTGGGATTCTATAGAGATTTCCTCTGTAGCTGGAATTGATATGATGTGTGGAGTGTACTGCTGCTCTAACACTCTGAATATTTCCCCGTCATTTAAGGACATAATTCCCTTGGAGCTTCTATTTTTCCCCATTATTATTTGATTCAATGACATCTTTAGAGATGAGTTTCAACTGACCTTTTTGTTTGGGCAGGGAAGGGGAATGAGTTCTTTTCAATAGTTGTGTTTGTAAAATACAACTATTGGTGGATTCAATGGAAAAAAAAATGATGCAACTAAATAAATATTGTCACCTGTGACTAACAGGCTTGCAGTCCAGAAAAAAACTATGGGCCATATGTTCCACTCTGTTGGATGGAACAGATCTCACAGCTGGTACCATGTAAAACGACCTTTGTGTCTGTATGATTCCCCATTATGTGGGTGAAAGGATCCGTCCTGGTGCAGCAGATCACAGAATGGGGGCCATGCTGTACAAAGGCTGCAGATTTACTGTGCAATTGAAAACAGCCTGAGATATATGCTCCCCTCTGAACTTACACAAAAGCAAAGTAACGTAAAAGAGCAAACCAGCCACAGGATTCACAAAGAGATTCACAATGAGGGTAGAAATCATGTGATAGGAATTAGGGGTAAATGCAGGTACATTATATGCTAAACCCAGAAATTATTACTATTTTTAAAACTGGTTAACATTTTTTCCAAATTGTGATTTTTCAGCAACAAATGTCATTATTTCAAATTCAGTTGAAAAAAAGGAGAAAAATAACTCTTTTTTAGATTCCTCCCCCATCTTTCAGCCATCTCTAGTTATTTACAAAGCCCTATAGATGTGCAAGATGCTTTAGCAGAAAGCTGACTGCAAGGGGTATTGCTATATGAACAGTAATAAACTGTCCACATCATGGTCCATTTCAACTTTCCGCATCTCTAGAGTCAAACAGAAGCCATCTATGTGTGTTGATATGGGCAACAATGTCCCGTGGAGGGCTCTGGATAACTCTCCCTTTAAAAAAAAAAGGCAAAAACTGTGCAATGATCCTGCAGCAGCCCCAAACATTTGTGCTGTGATCTATGTATCTTCAAGTATTGTAGCTATGGTCTCTGCTGGGCAACTCCACATTCCCTGTTGAACATCTTTGTGAAAGGGTTGTGTGACTATCCTACTGCACATCTTCTAACTCTTTCTTGTGTGTCTTTGGAGCATCTCTGCTCCCTCCTGCTGTTTGCTGCAGGAGAGGAGCATATGGCCCTATAACACAATGGCTCTCCATGTTTTCTTCTCTTCATTTTTTAAAGTAGTGTTGAAAGAGAATTCAAACTTAAAACACAATACATGTGCAATGTATTTATCTTCTGCTGCAGATGGTCATCCAGAACAGTGCTCACAGAGATGCTACTTAACATATTATCCCAGCTGGCAATTCTCATGTGTTAAGAGTTAGCATTAAAACATGATATTACTTGTTTCAGACACTGCCATGGGACACCTTCCCACAGGTTCCAGATCTCAGTTGCTAGCTAAGTATTCAAATGCAATTTAACAAACTCTGTATCTCCACTTATTTTTATTTTAGCTATTTTGTATTCCTTTCCCTTCACCTAGTGGCCATGTAACAATTCAATTACTGAAGTTCCTCATCCAGAAAGTGCACTTGATTTCCTATAATTCTAATTCTGTTTGATTTTTTTCTCCTGAGTAACACATGCCACTTGGAGTTGACTGAGTTAAAATCCTGAAATAAAGCTGGCACTGTGTAAGTGCGTCAGCTACAAAAGAAAAAAGAAAAAAGAGGTTAATAAAATACACACTAGAAATGGCAAATAAGATTAGAGGAGACATTTCTGGTCATGAGGGCATTTTCAGGCTGTGCCAAAAAAAAACCCAAGGTCAGCCGAAGAAAAGAGGAACCAGGGAGACAATATAAATTGAAAGATGAAAGGAGGGGTGAGAATGAGAGTCTAAAAAGATGTGTGTTAGGAGAAAATAGAGTCAGGTGGCACAGAAAAGAAAGCACAAAAGGGATCAGAAGGTAAAACATCAATTAGTAGATCAAAAGGTTAAGAAGCAAGTTTTAAAATAAAAGAGTGATAATATAAACAGCTTGAAAGGAGATTAAAATAGAGGGGTGATGAAAGTGTGCAGTAGAGAAGAGAGACTGTCAAGAATCTTATGGAGTAAAAAGAATCAGTGACAGAGAATGAAAGAAACTAATTGTATCAGAAGACTGTTTGCATATTTTTTGGATAGAAATTATTTGTAGCTTCTGAACCTATTTTGACTTTTCTTCATATACTCGGAGCTTGTTACTGTCTTTAGTTCACACCTTTCTTTCTCTCTCATTCTTCTTTAATCTTTCATGGTATGACGTGACAAAGGATGAGTTTGTGGTTAAAGTACAAAACTGGGAGTCATGAGATGTGTGTCTTTTCCCCAGCTTTGCTACAGATTTGCTATGTTTTCTTGGGCCAGTCACTTCAAACTAAGATTTTCATAAATCTCTTAGACTCATACTCTGTAAAGCCAGAAGGGACCATCATGATCATCTAGTCTGACCTGCACATTGCAGGCCACAGAGCCCCACCTACCCCCTCCTGTAATAGACCCATAACCTCTGGCTGAATTACTGAAGTCCTTAAATCATGATTTAAAGACTTCAAGTTACAGAGAATCCATCATTTATGGTAGGTTAAACCTGCAAGTGACGTGTGCCACATGCTGCAAAGGAAGGCACAAAAAAAAAGTTCTCTGCCAATCTGATCCAGGAGAAAATTCCTTCCCAATCCCAAATATGGTGATCGGTTGGACTTTGAACATTTCAGTAAGACCAACCAGCCAGACACCTGGAAAAGAGTGTCCCATCACCAGCTGTTGGGAATATTTGTTCCCAGCACTCATAGATCGGCTACATGCCTTTGTAGGCAGTTCTCATCAGACCATTCCCTCCATTAACTTATCAAGCTCAGTCTTGAAGCCACTTAGGGTTTTTTTGCCCCACTGCTCCCCTTGGAAGGCTGTTCCAGAATTTCACTCCTCTGATGGTTAGAAACCTTTATCCAATTTCAAGCCTAAACTTGTTATGGCCAGTTTATGTCCATTTGTTCTTGTGTCAACATTGGCACTTAAATAACTCCTCTTCCTCCCTGATATTTATCTCTCTGATGTATTTACAGACAGCAATCATATCTCTCATCAGCCTTCTTTTGGTTAGGCTAAACACCCAAGCTCTTTAAGGTCTCCTCTCATAAGTCAGGTTTTCCATTCCTTGGATCATCCTATTAGCTCTCCTCTGCACCTGTTCCAGTCTGAATTCATCGTTCTTAAACATGGGAGACCAGAATTGCACATACTCTTCCACACAAGAAATATGAGGCCTATCCTCCCTGCTTCCAGCTGAATTTTGTGTCCATATCATTTAATTAACTGTAGGTGCAAGTTACACTACTTATACCAGCAGATTTGCAACTGCAATAGCTATATTGAGTCACAGTTACTCAGATTTTCACCAACAGTGAGTTGCAAGCACAAATTTTGTGGGGGTAAATATACATGCAAACATGGAAGTAGGGCAAAATATCTCTGTTGCCACATTATCTGTGTTGCTCTCACAATTCTATTACAATTCTCCTGATATTTTGTGTTTTCTTAAAGGCTCAGCTCCTGGAGTCAGGTGATTACATCAGAATCTAAGGTTTTTTAAACTATATTTGAAGAGACAAGCTTGAAAAATGTGACCTGAGTTCATTTTTCAGATTGGGGGACTGAGGCGCAGAGAGACTAAGTGACTTGCCCAGAGTAACACATGATGTCTGTGGCAAAGCAGAAAATGGAGTTCAGGTCTCCTGTACCCCAGGCTCATGTCTTAACTACTGGATTTGATAATGTCGTGCTGATGAATAATCCCCAAGTTGATGTTCATCAATAAGCAATTAAAAGGGGTTATGAATATCAGCAAAGAAATGTGGCAGGTTTGGGGTTTCTCCAATTATTCTAGTCAAGTGACAGTCTTTTGAGAGTCCTATAGGCCATACAGAGGTCATACTGAAGGGAATCAGGGGACAGGAGGACTGTCCCATTTGTCAAAATAAGTAATGAGTTCAATACACACAAGATGAGAAGAGGGTAAAAGGATCAAATCCAGAGTCTAGAACTTAGCCTGAGTAGCTGGGCTGGGCAACAGGTAGAGGCACAAGGAAAGGGAAGAAATCATCCCCCACTCTCTAGGTCACAGAGCTGCATTGGAGCCACGCCACAGAGGAGATGACTGCAGTCTATGTGACAGTAACCTCTGCAAGTCGTTATGAGACCCAGTCCTCCTTGAGGACAAAAAGGGAAAATTCATATAACAGTAGTTTTTCCAGACCTGACCTTACCCAAAGGTAAGTCTCAAAGAGGGAAACCTGGAGGAAGGGATGGAACTTGTGCGAGGTTTGTAATGAGCAGGGGAAAGGAGAAAGTAATCGAACTGGGAGGTGGGGGAATCAAATCTGCCTTAAGTGTCCTAATATCTGAGCCCTTATATCTGAGGTGTGTAGGAAAAGAGAACACCGGGAGACAATTCAAGGAGGATCAACAGGGAAATAAGCAGCAGAAGAAAGTAGGGCAGTTGGCTGAATTTTTAAAGTGCCTGTACACAAATGCGAGGAGCCTGGGAAACAAGAAAAGGAGAATTAGTAGTACTGGCAACAGACAGGGAATTACGATGTTATTGGCATAACTGAGACATGGTGGGATAGCTCGCATACCTGGACACTGCCATGATGGATATAAAGCTGTTCAGGAAGGAAGGCAGGGGCGAGAGGGGGAGGAGTAGCGCTGTATGTAAAAGAGCGGTATGAATGCTCAGCAGCTCCACTAGAAACTGGGAAATGAGCCAGCTGAAAGTCTTTGGGTTAAATTTACGAGGGGAATGTCACAAGGGGATGTATTATGTGGGGTGTCTGCTACAGACTACCAGACCAGAAAGAAGAGGTGGATGAGGCTTTTTACAAAGAACTAGCAGAAGTCTGTAGATCACAGCCCTGGTTCTCATGGGAGATTTCAATTATCCTGATATGCCTGGGAGAGAAATACAGCAGTGCAACAGGCATCCAGGAAGTTTTTGAGATCGCTGAGGACAACTTCCTGGTACAAATGCTGGGGAACCAATGAGGCCATTGCGCCTCTAACCTCCACTCACAAACAGAGAAGAGTTGATCGGGAAGTAAGGGATGTACGGCAACCTGGGCAGCGGTGATCATGACATGGTAGAGTTCAGACCCTGGTCAAGGAAAGGAAGGAGAGAAGCAGAACGCAAACCTGGATTTCAGAAAAAGCGGATTCTCAGCTCCTTAGAGAAATGATGGGCAGGATTCCCTGGGAAGCTGAACTGAAGGGATGGGTGTCCAGGAGAAGCTGGCAGTTTTTTAAAGAACCGTAGCTAAGAGCACAGAGAAATCCATACCGATGTGCAGAAGAACAGCAAGCTAGAGAGACGTGCCCAGCATGGCTTAACAGGAACTCAGTGGTGAGCTGAAGCAAAAGAAGGAGCCTTAAAAAAATGGAAGCCTTGACAGATGACTGGGGAGGCATATAAGATTATTACTCGGGCCTGCAGGGATAGAACAGAAAGGCCAAAGGGCAATTTGAGTATGAATAGAAGGGTGTGAAGGATAATAGGAGGGGTTTTACAAGTATGTAAACAACAAGAAGAGGACTAGGGATGGTGTAGGTCCACTTACTCAATGAGGCAGATATCCTAGTGGTGGAAGATATGGAAAAAGCTGAAGTACTCAATATCCTCTTTCACTTCAAGTCTTATGGGCAGGATCAACTCCCCGACTACTACACTGGGGACAGAGAGGAGAGGAGGAGAGCAGCACCCACTGTGATAGAGGGTCAGGTTAGGGACTACTTAAAGACGTTAATGTGCACACAAGTCTATGGACTGGACGAAACTGCATCCGAGGTGCTGGGAGTTAGCTGATGTGATTGCAGAAGCCATTGCCATTATCTTGAGATTCATGGCGAACAGGAGAGGCCAGAGGACTGAAGAAAGCAAATATGTAGACCTATCTTTAAGAAAGGGAAAAAGGAAGATCCAAGAACTACAGACCAATCAGTCTCACCTCAATCCCTGGAAAAAATCATGAGCAGGTGCTGAAGGAATCATCCTGAAACACTTGAGGAAAACAAGGTGATCAGAAAGCAGTCAGCATGGATTCACCAAGGGTAAATCATGCCTGACCAACCTGATTGCTTTCTACATGAGATGACTGAACTTGTGCATGGGGGCAAAGCTGTTGATGTTGTATACCTTGACTTTAGTAAGGCTTTTGACACGGTTTCCACAGCATCTCATCAGCAACTAAGGAATATGGTATGGTTAGAGAGATGGACTGTGAAGTGGTAGAAAACTGGTTGAATCAACGGGCTCAGTGGTAGGTATCAATGGCACACTCTCTACTTGGCAACCAGTAACAAGTGGTGTGCCCAAGGGTCTGTCTTAGGACCGTTCTATATTCAATGTCTTCATTAATGATCTGATGATGGATAGCTTGCACATTAAGTAAATTTGCAGATGACACCAATTGGGTGGAGTGGTGGACACGCTGGAGGCGGGATAGGATTCAGGGAGACTTAGACAAATTGGAGAAGTGGGCACAAGAAACCTCATGAAGTTCACAAGGACAGTGCAAAGTCCTGCACTTAGGACAGAAAAACCCCATGCACTGCTACAGGCTGGGACTGTTTTGGCTAAGTAGCAGTGCTGAAGAAAGGATCTGGCGGTTAACGTAGATGACAAGTTTGAACAATGGCCTACAGTGAGTTCTTTGTACCAAAAAGGCTAATAGCAATACTGGGTGTTATTGTAGGATGTTAAGCCAGCCAATCGAGGATGTGATTATTCTACCTACTATTCCGGCACTGGTGAGGGTTCAGCATTGGAATATTGTGTCCAGTTTTGGGCGCACACTACAAAAAGGACGTGGACAATTGGAGAGAGTCCAGCGAGAGGCAACAAAATGATTAGAGGACTGGGCACATGACTTATGATAGGAGCGAAGGAACTGGGCTTATTTAGCCTGCAGAGAGAAGACTAAGGGGGATTTGATAGTAACCTTCATACTTGAAGGATGCTCCAAGGAGGAAGGGCTAGGCTGTTCTCAGTGGTGACGGAGGACAGAACAAGGAGCAATGGTTAAGTTGCAGTTGCAGAAGTCGAGGTGGATATTAGAAAAACTTTCTGACTAGGAGAGTGGTGAATATTGGATGACATGCAATGGGTTACCTAGGGAGGTGGTAGAATCTCCATCTTTAGAGCTATTTAAAGTCCGGCTAGACCGCACCCTGGCTGGGATTATTTAGGGAAAATGGTCCTGCCTTTAGCAGGGGGTTGGACTAGATGACCTCATGAGGTCCCTTTCAACCTTTTGATTCTATGATTCTATGATCTGCTACTTGCAATCTGCCATGCCGGTTGCTTGCACAGAGAGGGACCCCATGCTGAGTGGGATGTACACCCTATATGCCCCCCACTGCCAACATAAAGCCCCTTAGGTGGCTGACCTCCATTGGTTCTGCTGCCAGGAAGCTCTTCGCACAGAAGAGAGGGCTGATTTTCCTCCAGGATGGGCTACGAAGACTTGTGCAACTACATTCTGTAAAATTCCCCTGCCATTGGTTTCATCCAGGAGCAAATTCTATATTTGCCAGGTAATCATCTTAACAATGAACTACCATGTGTCTCCTGGACTAATATGTGAGAATGGAGCTTTGATGATAGAATTTGAAATGTTTACTTCAGAAAATGTACATTACATCTCACAAAGGAGTGGGGAGAGGAAGACATTACAGTGAAATGATTTATACTGAAGCTTACAGCAGTTCTGGACATAAAGCAAATGGTGAATTCAAGAGTACGTATGTTTTCGACAAATCACTGAAATAACTCCATGTCAAGATGTTTGAGTTGCTTTTGAAAATAATACAGTCAAGCAAAATACAACCAAATAGGAGGCTACAGAGTAGGAAGAAGCTCTCAGCAACTTTTCTGCTAGCAGATAAAGACAGTCCTTCAAATGATTTACATCAAACAGAAGCAAGAGTACTGAGAACTAGAGAAATGACAACAGGCTGCTTTTCCTGTATTTGATTGCACTGCTGAGCAATGATGAATAAAAGTATATTGAACTACCAAGTTACCCTGCTGCAGCTTACTCAGTGTGCTGAAGATTCTAATTCTGAATCTGATTTTTAAAGAAATACAAGGGCTTTGAGTCAGTCCCTTAAATGAATAAATTTCTCTCTCCTCAGGATTTTTAATGAAATAAAGTAACAAAAGTTAATGGTCTGCCAGGTGTTCACCACAGGGAGTTTATTTCACGGAAATTTGAATTTATGGGAACTTTCTTCATCACCCCCATTTTTTTCTTATTTGTCCCATGTTGCTCTTTGTTTGGTTTCTCTGGGTTGTTGACCGGTGCCAGAACTGCCACACTGGGACCATATCAATGTTATTCATCTCTGCAGTAGTGCAGGATGTTTAACTTTCTCTTCATGCTTTTTCATTTCCTCCTCACTAAGGCACAGCCAGAAGAAGTAATAAAATGATCCAGAGACTAACTGATAATTGCTTTAGCAATTCTTGATCTGATCAAGAGAAAGTGAATCAAATTGGGAATTCTCGAACAGAGCCAAAAGAGGAGGAAAAACAATGGAATAGCAGTGTTTTAAGCTCCATGAAATAATATACTGCACCTTTTGTGGTATGAAAATAGTTAGGTCGAGGATGCAAACACACATATATAGGTTGGTTTCTGTCTACTTAAAAGTGAAAAATAAACTGAAATTGGAACCTCCTGTAGGGCTTGAGCATGAAGTAAAAAAAAATGCAGTGTGAGAAATCTGAATTTAGGAGCAGGGAGATGCAAAGATTGAGATGGGCAAATTTGGTTGAAATAAAGCAAAAATTCACCCACCAATTTATTTTTTCAATCTCAAAATTTTCACTTTACTGCTTAGAAATTGTTTTCCATTTTCACGTAGCTCTGAGTTTCCATACTCCATGCAGGATCAGAAATGGAAGCGCTGAAATACCTGCTTCTTGCAGCCTTTCTGCCCTGAGCTGAGAAAGGATATAAATTAAAGAAAACAACTGTTCTTGCAAGATTTCCAGCCCAGTTTTCCACTCTGTGGGCCTGAATATGATCAGCATAAATCAGAAGAAACTCAAAGGAGGTCTCTGATATTGTACTGGTATAAAACTGCTATAAATAAGAGAAGGATTAAGCTGAAGTTAGACTAGATCAGATAAAGTTTAGGCAGGTACTTGGACTGAAAATTTCCGTCTTTTGAAATCCCCCAGTCATTACTGGTTATTTTAACTCTCTGCTTCCTGGTTCCTGCTGGACCAAGAGCTCTTTACAGAACAGATGCATTTTTACATACAGGTATGTGTATGCATATGCACACACACTCATATACATACTCATTCTGTCTCACGTTCTCAGCTGACCTGGAAAGAGCATAAAGACAGCTTCATATGAATGGGGGGAAAGTGCACCACAGAATAAAGGTCACTAAAGGGCCATGAAAAGTTCAGGATCAGACATAAGAAAGGAGAAGACACATGCATACTCATCGCCTGAGCAGAAAGTCCCAACGTACCGAACAAAAATAACTCCTCTTGAACAGAGCAGACATTTCTAAAGGGGACAGTAAGCTTTGCTTTGTGCTGTCTAAAAGAACACCAGTTAATAGCCAGAAGAGATGTCTCTAATAGCTCTTATTGTGACCTCCATTTTACAGAAGGACAACCTTGAAAACTTTGCTTGGGAAGATGGGCACTAATGCACTAGAAGTAGGATGTAATACATCACAGAGGCATTTGCCTTACCCAGAAAAAATGCTCTGCCATTATCTTTTCCAGTAAAGTATGCACAGAGAGATCATCAATGATATTAGTTTCCTTAGACGAGGAACAGTATGATGGAAATGTCTTCAGAACATAGCCAGAGTTTAGGACAGAGTTTAAAACAGCCTCAAACATAAGGCTATGACAAGCTTTTAGGGTCTTTAACAAAAGATATTGGTTGTTTTGACATCTGTCCAGAGTTTCAGAATAAGCAACTTCAGACTTTCAGTCCTTGGTTACAACTATGCAACTGTCAAACAGCCCTGCTTAGTGGCATTCTTTCTCCCAAGCTTTGCCTGCAGGACTGAGAAAGATGGTGGTCCAAGTGTATAGGAATAAGGACCAAGGAGACAGCAAGAGTCTAGCCTCTTAGTTCCTGGCCAAATACTCAAAGGACTCTCCCTCTGTGCTCCCCTCTGGCGGCATGGAAGTACAATTATTGGTTAGCTAATGGTTGTGTTTTTTGCCTCAAGAGGGGTCCAGGCACACACGTGGCAGTTAGAGTTGCTTTAAGCAGCATTAATTTTCCATAAATCTTATTAGGGAACATAAGCAGTTTCAGCAGGGCAATGTGCTACTTAGTGTGACTGTTTCCCGGGCTACTCTTAACTACTGTTCAGATTCCCATTTTCTATATACACAGATCTTTGTGGATGGGATACAAGCAGCCATCTAGTGGGGAGGGATAATACAGTATAACAACCTTTCCCCTTTCACAGCTCCACGCTGTCTTTACACGCACACCTATCTTCTATCTTCTTCACTGTGACCCATGGGCCATTACCAAGAAAGTAAATCACTTTGAGATCCTCCAGGACAAAAGCTCCTCTACAAATGGAAAAATGTTACATTGTTATTTTATGAATTGTTACTAAGAAAGTCATGTAAAGCCTGAATTTTTACATAAAATCATTTCACTTACTATGAACTCATCCAAAGATTTGTTAAGCATGAAAATGTGAATTACGCAAAATGCCCTGAATAGATGTAAAATTATGTTGATGAAGCAAGCTACCTTAGCAATGACCTTTCTTGTATTTCAAAGCAAGTACAATTATTCTCCAATTCAAATGATGCTAAGAGGTATGTCTCTTAATGTGATCAAGTGCTTTCATCCCAGACAACAAACAGCTGAATAGTTAAGTACAAAGGAAATACACGTTAGCATTTATTTCATTCTGTCTGTAACAAGTGTATGAGATTAATGAAATTTCAATTCAGAATGTAAACATTCCAGGTAATATCTTCAGATGGTGTAAATTAGCACTGAAGTAACTGGATCTATACCCGTTTATACCAGCTGAGGATCTGGTTCCATTTTTATATTCATGGACGGGTGGGGTTCAGTGCAGCTGGGCAAGGAGAAATTTCACTCTACTTGCAATTGCAAAGTTGTAAAAGAATTAATGATACAGAGTTGATGAGTTGTTAATTTGTATTCATTTGTATCCTTCAGAAGATATGTATAATCTTTGACAGTCATTTGTTTAAGCAATCCACATAATTGCAGTTTTAATATGGTTTTTCTTTTAATATGCGTTAACCCATAAAATCTGTCATTTTGACCATAACCAAGCCATGAAATTGGCCTGTGGGTTTTTTTTTCCTAATTAACATGGGTTTCTAAAAGAATTTGTTTTCTCTCATTCTGGATGTTTTCTGAAGGTCTGAAAGGCACAAAATCATCCTCAAAGTGGTTTTGTCCATAGTGCTGTAGACACTGGCATTTCTGATTCCAAACATCCCAGCCTAGCGATATCTATTCAGATGTTTTAGGTATCCTCAAATCTCAGCGAACATAAGTCATAATCTTCTAGCTCTCTTCCATGCTTTCAATCATCTTGCAATTTGTGAGATGTTCACTCATTTTCTTAAATGAAAACACATAAATGATTTCACCTCTGCCTTTACTTACACTAATGAATTCTACAGGGCATTTGAGATAACTATCAGATCTGCAGATTATTTAGAAGAGGTAAACCAGAGTATTGCATAAATTAGCATGGTTATTATTCTGCTGAATGAAAGTGAATTTTGTTTCAATACACAGAGCAAAACATACTTTCAGACTAAAATGACATTTTAAAATTAAGGAAAACAGAAAGAAGGAAGAACAAAAGTAAAGTCTCCATGAGAGTAGACTGTTAAAGGAACATTGATATTGCTGTACTGAATCAGAACAGAGGCGCATCAGGTCTCATATCCTATGTCCAATATTGATCAGTAGCAGATACCTCAGAGGATGGAGCAAAAACTCAGCAGTGGGCAAATGTGGAGCAATCTCTTCACTACAAACACATACACATAGGACTAATCCTGATCTCTGACGTTAGAAATTTGCTTTAGTTTAAGGTTTAATATCCCTTCCAAAATGTTTATTGTCATTAATTATGATAGCTCTGGATATTCTTGATATCCATATTCAATCCCTTTTTTATTCTGCTAAGTTCTGGGCCTCAGTAACTTCCTGTAGCAATGAGTTCCACAACTTAATTACACATTCTGTGGGAAAGTATTTCCTCTTATTAGTTTTGAATTTCCTGCTTTTCAGTTTCTTAGGTTTTTTGTATTTGTGTTTGCACTAGAGACTGCAGCTACTCTGAGACCCAGTGACTGCTGAACTCTGCATACTAGGGAGAATTCTTAGGAATGGGACAATACAAAAAACAAAAGGCATTATAGTTCTAATAACATAGACTTGCCAAGAGTCACTGTTTTAGAAGGATGTGTCCTCATATTTGGATTAGTTTTACAACATTTATTAAAATACCTTACATTAAATTTTAAATAGTTTGCTGTGAGACATTTAAAATTACATTTTTAACCCATTCTTTCAAATTGTAACATCTTGATAGTCCTCTGCTTGGGAGTACCTACCCATTATAGTTAAGTTGTCAAAACAGTTTCACTAATCATTCCTATTTTCACAGCTTCAGGGTTCTAAAATATTCATTTCTGAGAAGAAATATTCCTTATTTGGAGTGAAATCCTAACCTCACTGAAGACAGCAGGGCCAGGATTTCACCCCTTGCCTCTGTGACATTTTTTTGCAACAGGTTTAAGCACAAAACCCTTCTGCCATTTTGAAGTTCAACAAAAATGAAATAAACCCACATTTTTTGCTAACCATTCTTTTTCAGAAAGCGCTATGGCAAAAAATGTCTGCAGTTAGCTCACAAGGGGGAATAAGATCCTGCCCCAACACCACCCTTGTTATCATCATGGCCTCCTTAGATAACCACTCAGACTGTAAAGCTGCCACTTTCCCCAATGCAAGTGGGTTGGGAGGGATGAAGCTGAGCCAGTACAGTAGGAGGATAGAAATCTGCTACTGTTAACGGTCAATTTCTTCCCTGGGCTCCTTCTAGGATGGCATAGCATTTAATGTGTAGTCCTACCCTGGTCAGTGATTTAATGAAAATGTCTCCATGACCCTCCAGGTTTAGTATCTATCACACTTGTTCACTTCTGAAGTAAAAAAGATGTTTTTTTTCTAACTCCAGACCTCCATATTTAATCCAGGACCAGAAAGTCAAACCTTTCTGACCCATGCATCATCACCAGGAACAAGAATGCTGCAGGCCACATTCTGCTCTTCATTACACCTGTGCAACTCCATTGTCTTCTATGTGTTATTATTTTTTAAATCATTACTATGCCGTCAGTTACATTCTTGTGAACCCCGTGTCTTCACTTTCTGATTTCAGTAATTCTTGCACAGCTCTAATGACTTCAACAAAGCACAGAGCTGGGGAATATTCTTTAAAATAAAACCCATTAACAGAATTTTCTCAAACTTCTCAAAAGGTTTGAGGTTTCTTTATTTGGGCAAAGGTCTTGACTATTCTTTCATTAATGTATCTGGCTCACTCCTCATTCACTTAGCAACTCACTGACTGAGAGCCAGATTGCTTGTCAGTATTTTATTTCAGTTAAAAATAAGACATATTATAAAGTAAAAGCTATGATGCAATATTACTGGTAGCTGTGTCATCTATTTACCAGAGTCAAAATTTTTCTTTTTAATTTACTTCATGACATATGTAATTTCATAAGATGATGCTAGTTTCACTGCCATGTATCATGAGATATCCATGTATTAGGGTACTACACAAATTATTTTTTTACATTAAGACATTGTACAGCACCATAAAACTCAGTGACAGCTGATCACAAGACCTTAGATTCTCATAACAGCTGACATGTGCGCTTACACCAGGGGATAATCCAACTGTAAACAGTGACTCAGTGTTAACAACTACAGGAAACAGGATTAACAATTCATGATTTCAGAGTAAGCCCATTTCATTTTGTCCAGCAAAGAGAAGGATTAAGGATATATGAATCAGGTTTTTATGATTTCCCAGAGCTAAAAATGCTGGAAGAAGTTTTGACAGTTCAAATCAGGGAAGAAGAGCATACAGTCAGGCAGAGGTTGAATTGATTTGGTAGAGCTGTTATAACCTACCAGCAGTTTTCTCAATACTGGCAATAATGGCTTCTCTAGCTCTAATTTCCAAGGGCACTGTTTCCCTTGTGAGGGGATAGCATAAGTGAGGGGTGCATCATTCCTGGAAGAGAGAAACATTAGGAACTACGTGTGGGAGTCCTGGATAAGTTGTCAATTATTCTCCAGAGCCTCAGATTGCATTTATTTAAAACAAAACATAGGTTTTTAGATGCTAAGGTTGTGAAAGAAAGCTTCCAATCATTAAGTGAGTGTAACAATGGGCAGACATCTGCCTGAATTTGAAGAAAGCCTGAAACAATAACTCTGGGACATTAATTGCCCCCATTCATTTCTAGGGGTGGTAACTCAGATATCAGCTTTGATACTTTAGATGTCATTATTTAACTGCTCCTTAAAGGAAGGAAGTATGATTATGAAGATTTGTGCCAGTGTTTCCCAAAATGGGGGAGAGGGACATGAAGGACTAACTAGAGATACCCAGATGTATACATTAAGATGCATAGACCATTAACCACACTTGATTGGCTGTAGGAAAACATGATTGTTTTCCTTTTCCTGAAAGAGAGCTCAGCTTTCAAAAGTTTGTGAAACTCTGCCCTAGAGGTCCCCAGCCAGTGACAGAGTAGAAGTAAGCACCCTCTAAGAAGCTGGAGAGGGGACCTAACTGAAAACTGAAATGATCTCAGATCTGATCCCAGCATATGGGCAGCAGTGAGGAGAAGGAAGTAGTGGAGAGTAAAAAAATCTCATGCGCAACACCATTTCTTGTATACTCAGAAAGGCAGTAAGGGGGTCCAGGCATCCCAGTTCCAGGACCCCATCCTTGCATACAGGCAGAAGTGGGATGATGGAACCAAAGATTTGACCAGAAAGATCCTGTGTCCAAGGTTCCATCATAGTAGCGCGTAGGAATCACAAGACATGGACACAAGCAAGAAGAGGAAAAAAGGCTGGCTCCTCTCATGCTTAGGAGCCTATATGGACAGTTAGCATGGGAAGACACTGAACTGCCTACAGTATTAGCATAGGTAACTAGAGGAAGCTGCTCTAGTCAGCAGAAAGAAGAAGACTGGGAAGTACGGAGAGAGTAATGGGAGAACCAAGTTAGAGAGGTTTCTGAAGGGGAACCATATGACAAATTCCAGGAAAGGTGTGGCAAACCTTCTTGGCCCTGGTCAGTAGAGCTGGTGAAATATAGAGCAAAGAAGATTGCCCCCCCCTTCTCCAACAATGGCAGAATTACAATTTTGGCGTACGCACCCCTGGAGCTACAGTGTGCATTCTTCCTGAGAGCTTCAGCTACAACACATACCTTCTGCACCCACTCCAGTTAACAGGACAAAATTTTGCCCTCTATTACTGCTAGTCATTTTTGGATCTAACGTTTCTTTTTAACACTGATGAAAAGAAACTATAAAACAAAGGACTGAAATCCAGCACTGTTTCAGTTAAAACATTGTATGTCATGTGTAGTGCACATCTGGACTCCAGAGGGAAATGGATAATCAGAAGAATATCTTTCAATGTCTATTCTCTGTAAAGATTTACTGAGTAGTCTGTAACGTACACTGACAGCTCCTGCATAAAAATCACACAAATATAAAGATCAGTATATCAGGTTACAAATAATAATAATACTATTTAAAAATCTTTGGAGTCAGCTAAAATAAATAAGAAAAGATAGTTTTATAATCAATATATTTTAGTGTTTGTTCTAAATTTTTCATTTGTGAAGGTCAATGAAGTAAAAGAAAAGGGTTTTTTTTTAAGATTACAAAGATACAAGAAACGTGTCCATTAATTGATAGGAGTTTGTAAACCGACCCAGTTATGGAATGAGCTAATGGCCATAGTTCAGGTAGAAAATACTGCTAATAGCTGCTCTTAGCCCTGTGAAGTATATATGGTCACAAAGGCTTCTTCATCTTGCCATAAATAAACTGCTTACTGGCCTCTTTGCCAGTACATTAGTTGCACACCTACTGAACACTGACCACTAAGAATTTTTTTTATCATATCTGGGGAATTTGTAAGACTAAATCTGAGGGCCATAGCATCAGAAAAGACTCCCTCGTTGCAAGAACATATAAATGCAGCTGAAAAAATGGAAATGCTGTTACTTGTACCCACAGCTGAACGCACAAATCCACAAATCCAGTAGTTAGACTGATTTAAAAATGGCTAATTTCGGGCACAATTAATTGGATCTGTTATATTGGAGGCCAGGATAAGGCTCATTTAAGGATCTGAGTCTCAGTATTAATGTAAGACTAAATGCTGTAAACTGGAAATAAGAGAAAGCTGTGGATTTTGCTTACTGATCTTTTTTCAGGAACAATGGAATATTTTTATGTGCATTCTTACTGCCTGCAATTTGATATGTATTGTCAAACACCAGGAATTTGTCTTCATTTCACAAATTTCATAATCATTTTTCTCTCAGACCATTTTCCAAATATAAAGTGTCCTATTTTTTCAAAGTCAAAAAGCAATTTCCAATCTCAAAAACTGCCATTAGTTTTTGACAAGTCACCAAAAAAAACAAGTGCCAGATCGTCAGCAAATATGCATTGGCATACCTCCATGGAAGTCAATAGGGCAAATCAATTCTTGAGAGCTGATGATCTGGCCCTTGTCCCTTTCCCCCCAAAAATAACCCAAAGCCAGAAAGTAATTGTTTCATTTCAGGTGCAAAAATGTTTTGTACGGGTCTGTAGACCACCTTTCTTTTTAATCAATATGAGGCCATGTCAATTTAAAAAGGCCATTACTGAAGAGAGAGACTCAGACCATGGTAATGTCCCACTCTACTTGGCACTGCTGATGCCTCAGCTAGACTACTTTGTCCAGTTCTGGGCACCACAAGATGTGGATTGGAGAATCCAGAGAAGAACTACAGAAATAATAAAAGGTTTAGAAAACATGATTTATGAAGAAAGGCTAAAAAAAACTTGGGCATGTCTAGTATTGCAAAAAGAAGGCGGGGGGGAGGGACCCAATAACAGCCTTCAAATCCATTAAGACCTGTTAAAAAGACGACAATGATCAATTGTTCTCCAGGTAGGACAAGAAATAATGGAGTTAATCTGCATCAAGGAAGATTTAGGTTATACAATAGGAAAAAATTCTAACTGTGAGGATAGTTAAGCTCTAGAATAAGTTTCCAATGGATGTTGTGGAATCCCCATCCCTGGAGGTTTTTAAGAACAGATTAGACAAACACCTTTCAGGAGGCTGGACTAGATGACCTCTCAAGGTCCCTTTCAGACCTGCAGTTCTATGATTCTGTGATAACTGCCTACAGCACTAAACACAGGTCAAGAAGACTTGTGTTCTTGTCCGGGTTTTGCCACTGATTCTTATATAAACCTGATGAAATTACTTGACTTCATGTCATAGTTTCCTCATCTCTAAAATGAGGCTAATACTGTTTAAACTGCTTGAAGAATCTCGGGTGTGTGCACTTACCTAATTTCACACTCAGCTGCAGTAGTTGCGTGCATAATCACAGAAACACTTCTGCACGTGCATATCTTTTCTGGAATAAATTATAGACTATGTGTACAGGTAGGGATTTTCAAATGCACCTAAGGAAATTAAGCACTAACTCCCATTGAATTTCAATGGAATTTAGGGACTTTGATCCTGTCACCTGAAGTCAAAGGTAAAGCTCCCATTGACCTCAATGGAGCAAGATGAAGCCTGGGGTCCCTAAAATCTCTAGGCTCTTGAAAATCCCAGCCTAAATTTTAGCTCTACAGGACTATCTCTGCAACAAAATAAAATATTTTGTTATATAAATGCAAATATATTTATAAAATTCTACAATTTTTCCCACAGCCTATCACAATAAAGGTATGGTTGAGAAAAATGTGTGTGAAAATTTTAGGGTGACATCCTGTTTTACCCAGCTGTTTTGTTCTTCCTTAGTCATAGAACAGCCCAATGGCATAACAGCCAAGCAGTGGGTTGCCATCTGGGAGAGTTAAGATTGGAAGTGATGTTGAGAATTCCTCACTCTCAAGCTGATACAGTCAAGTCTTGTCATAGGAGTAGAACATACCATGCCAAGGATGTCAATCAGCAGCCTCTAATAGCTGATATATAGTGTACAGTGATCCAAAAGAGAGTTATCAAGTCTGGTCTACAATATTTGCCAGAGGTAAGAAAACAAAAGTAGTATGAGACAAGGAAGAGAGAATTAAAAACAAACGATAGTCCTAAAATTATAAACAGAAGAAATACAGAAGGGTTGCATCTAAATGAATCTTTAGATCATGACCAGGAATGGGAAAGGAAAACCCATGTTCTGTGGCCCCCAACCTAAGGAAGTTAATTAACAAAACAATGTCTTCTCAAAAGTAGAAGCCAATTGTTGAAAACAAGCACAGGTTGTGTCTACACTACTGGTAGCATCAATGGAAGCTGTCGTGTGGACAATCACAAGCATTTTTACCATGCAGTCATCTAACCATCAGGCTGTATGTACACAACAGAATCTAGCTGCATTTCTTGTGAATTACAGGTCCAAAATTCCATTGTAAACAAGACCTAAACTCTAAATGAAACAGATCTCAAAAAGAAGAGGATCCAAGCTTCCAGCTGTAATCAGAAAGGCACTCTCCTCAATCACATCTCTTCTTTTGTGGGCACCACTTTATTGAATTAGCAATTACTATTCTAGGTCCTCCTACTTCTTCTGTGCAGCTGATATTTTCTATGTGCTAGTATCATATCATTTAAAATATGTAATTCAGTGGATGAGTCAAGAACTAATGTGGAGTGTACACACTTGGCTTGCCTAATTTAAGATGAACTATATATTAGAATAAAATGGTTATAAATCAAAAGCTATTTCATTTTCTGTAGTAGTGTAAAAGCCGGAGCTGTTTGAATCCATAATTCAGCTGTCATAATCTCTTAGGGATATCATTGACCTTCCTTGGAAATTTCTGTCACAAAGAAAAGAATGGTTCTGGAGGAAGAACATTAAATCACACTGCATTACTGACAGCCAGTTACTTGAAAGTAATTTAGCCCACTTTAACAAGTACTTAATGATGAATTGCACTTTTCTATATTCTTATTCTTTACATGTTTAAGTAGCAACATTGGTATCTGTGTTATATATGTGTATTAAAATCAATGCAAAAATGCATGCCCCATCATGTTTCACTAAGTACAGTTTCCCAAGAGAACTATTAAGTATTCTCTTGTAATGCTTCATGCATATATATTCAATCTGTATTGAACTAGATGCAGTAATGTTTTCAAGGAAACAATAGAGTAACTTAGACCTACAGGCACATCTTTAGATGCAGTTAGGAATATAGTTTCCTTTTTTAAAAAAAATCATTAATAAATAGCTTAGGACAAAAAAAATCATTCAACCAGCTACCTTTCTGAAATGAATTATTCCTGTGAAGCGGTGAGTTTCAGTGTTAGAAACAAAGTAAGGAATGGGATGGAATCTAAATATCCAATAGCCATGGATACCCATGTACAGGGTACCATAATCGCTGCTAGCAGGAAGGCTGATTAGCCAAATGTGGATGTTTGGAACATACAGTAAGTAGTTTAAAATGACTAAAAATGACTATATGCTTGCCTGAATATGGTCTCATCAATTAGCTCTGATAGAGGATGGACGAGAACAACAAAAACAGGGGACAGTGAAAATGTATCTACTTCTCCTATCCTACCCTTTTGCTCTCAGATAAATATGGTGTGTTCAGCCCTGAAGGAGCATAGTTCATGCACAGATAAGTACCCTTAACTTTTTTGAACTTCAGCTAAAGTATCTGAACCATCTTGGACTGCAAATGTGAGCCAGACGTATCCAAAAACAGGATGACTCATTTGAGTTTGGATTGCTTCTTTCCTTTCTGGCTGGAAATATCCTTCTGTGGGTGTCATTCCAGTATAATGTCACCTGGCCACAGCTGAAGCCAAAAAGGAAATACACACACATGCAACATAGCACCCCAGGGATTTCTTGTTTGTTTATTTGAAGCAGATTCTTTTTAATCACAATAAACAAGAAAAATTAACAACAAAGTACTAGTGCCCAAGCCGAATACAAGTTAGTGACACTTGCAGAAGGAAAAAAACTGCTTCTTGGTGGAAGAGGCAGGAGAAGCTTGTAAGGCCTGTGCTTTGCTAACTAAAGGCTGGATTTGGCTACTTCTCAGGGAGTTACTAGAGTTAGCCATCAAACCAGCCCTTTTATTAGCTGGGAGATCACTACCACCTTCATCAGGAGAGAGTCCCTGTCTCAGCTGTACCCTACTATGCCTTCCAAAAGTGCTTAATTCTTATTGGGCCTGGGTAGCCCTACTAGTTTTCAGCTAACACATGTAGGAATGAAAACAAAGTGAGCTGTGTTCTTTCTGCTCGCCATCCGCTTGCAGTTTTTGGCTACACATACACACACAGCAGAACTCCTCAGCAGCTCATATTCCACACATCCAACCATGTTTCCCTCCCACTATGAGGTGGTACACAAGGGAGTAGAGGGACAATAAACCACAGCCAACTTTGCCCTCTGTTCTGCAAATGGAAAATGCCAGGATCACAGTTCTCCACAGCCATAGAAAAGGGTGACATTTTCATGGGCATTTCTTAAGCAATATTTGAAGTTTAAGAATATGTTCTTTTAAAATATGTTTATTTTCCTATACAGTGGAGTTTTCCTTTTAAAATACTACAAAAGGTGTCCTAGTTGAAAAACCCTATATCAATCTTGTGCCTCGATTTTTCCATTCAAATACTTCAGTCATTCTGGCATTTTCATTTATTCTAATTAAATGCCAAGCTGATAATTCATTCAACTTTTCCCTTTCTATTGTCCAGTGCCAGGCTGTTTCTTTTTTAATATAGAAGTACAACAGAAGCTCAACTACCACAAGAAGTTAAGGGGACACTCAGAAACCTTTGCTAATCAAGGTTTCAAATTAGAAGTGCTACAGGAATGAGTTGTCCACAAGTTCCAGTGATGTGAAATTCCTAAACTCTTGTCCTCCACAGGGCTGGGCCTAGAATCAAACCCTATTGGGACATATTCCTCCCCTAAAAATTGAGTTTAACTTAACTGGAGTTCAGATAACAGGTTTGATTGCATTTCCTCACAGGATTGAGGAGATAGTCCTTTATGCATATAGGCCTAAGACATTTGCATAATTTGGATAATTACTAAGCTTCTGAAACCAAACTTTTCAGATTTTCCCTGTAAATGTTGAGATGGCTGCACTGTCAGTGCTAGTAATTTTCTGAATCATTTGCTGTGTTTGCAAGGAAAGGAGGGCAGAAACTGGGTTCAACAAATGGGACAAAGATCAAGGAAAGGTCAAGGATGACTAATTTTTGTCTTGCTGATTAAACAGCTTTATGCAGAAGTGAGGACCATTGAACCAACATGATTATTGAAGCTCCAGGAGAGGAAAATAGAAGACCATTAAGAGCAAGCTATGGAAAATATGGAGAAAAAGAGGAAATGCCACTCATATGGTAGCTAAATGAGATTTTCTTTCAAAACAAGGTTTTTTAATTGATTATAAAAATCCTTTGAAAAGCTTCCCTGTAGCTTTCCAATTTACTCTTTTGCAAAGTTCAAGCAAAAGGTGAATCAAATTTTGTCTTCAGTATCATTGAATGTAGTTAAATAAATCTTCATTCACCAAAGTATCTTTGTAGCATCCTTGATATTTTAGAAGTAAATAAATACAGAAGAGCAGAAAGAAACACTTCAGCATGCAAATATTTTTAGCTAATTTATGTTATTTGGAAAGATGATATCAAAAGAGCTTCTACAAGAGCAAACTTGAAAATTGATTTTGGTAAAAATTGTTTAAAGAATAATCACCATTAACTGTCTATTGCTTTTCAACTAGAAAAAATTTACACAATCTAATTTATTCTCAAAGCAGCCTGAAATGAGATGTCTCCACAAGCACACTACTAGTTTACAGAATCTCTTATTGTAACTTACTTACTTTGTTCCACTTGACCAGGGTGTTATGGGGACGAAACAAAGAAATCCAGGTTTCTCATTAACCAGACTGACCCAAAACTAACCAGCCAAATATGGGTAAAGGTTGTCTATATGGACAGTATTTTCAGAAGGTATGGTACGCATAACTCAGTCCAGATTTTCAGAATCAGTCTGCTCCCATTTAGACACCCAAATAAGTGTCTGGATTTGAAAAGAGACTTTAGGTGCTGAGTTCTTTTGAAAATCTTCCCATATACAATATAGCATTATGGGTAGAATAAAAACCTATATAGAATAGAAATTGCTGGGTGCTGAGCCCTACATGCCTTATTAAATTGACAATGAGCTTTGTTAAAAATCAGGCCTTGATTGTGGATGTTGAGCCCTTGGAACTCTGTCCCCAAGATCTTTTGAACATCTGGCCCTAAATCGTTACATCCTCACTATTGTTAGGATGTGTTTCACCCCGGGTCACTCTACTTATATGTTGAACTTCTTCCCCTCCCCATTTTCCCCCTGTCAGCTTGTCTCATCTTTTCAGAGTATGAGCTCTTCAGGAAGAGGTCCATACTTTCAGCTGTGTTTGTATGGCAAGTACTATTTTGTAGGAACTATTGGAAACATGTTATAATAATAATTTCATATTTTCATTAGCATCAGGTACTGGTGAACCACAATAGTTTGAGAAATCCTGTCCAATCCTGTCTTGAGAATAGACTTTCTTGTGAATTCTTGACTGCAGCCAGGATAGGAATTGCTATTGTAACCCACACACCTCCTGGGTGTGGTGTTCTGTCCCATGTAGTGGCACGGGGGGCAGGGAGAGAGTAGAGAGATATTAATGAGACTGCTCTACAGCTTTAGCTAAAAGCCACATGACTTTTAACTCATTGAGTAGAGGCTCATGCACTATGCTCCATAGGTCGCATGTTCAATTCTGACCACTGACGACCAGGGTCTGTCAGTGTTCCAAGTGGGGGCTCATCCAGGATTCCAACTAGGAAGTCTCTGAAGCTCAGGACATGCTTCCTCAGCAAGGGGAAGTATGTAACCCACACACCTCCTGGGTGTGGTGTTGTCCCATGTAGTACTGAGACCACCTGGAGGGAGAGATTAATGGCACTAAGACCACTTTGAGACAAAGAGAGAAATATTAATGAGTCTGCTCTACAGCCTTAGTTAAGAGGCAGATGGCTTTTAGCTCATGCAGTGGAAGCTCATGTGCTAAGCTTCAGAAGTCCCAGGTTCAATCCTGCCTGCCGACAACAGGTGCCTGTCAGCGTTATACTGTGAAAACAGCATTTCTCCTGGAATTACAGCTTAAACTAGGAAAAGTAGTTTTTTAAAGATCATTGTTCTGTAAAAGAAGAGAAATTGTCCAAGCCTTGAAAGCTTTGGTGTGAGGGCGGCACGGGAGTTCAGCTTGGTTCTTATTTCATCCATAGTACCAAGAGGACTTTGGGCTGTGACACGCTATGATTGTATCAAATCATGTTTGTCGCAGTTCAAATTCTTGGAAATCTATCTCTGCCCAATTCAAACAAACACCCAGATTAGAAAAACAGAAAGAAGTCTTAATGTCTTGCATTTCTCTTAATTGTAGTTTCCCTATGTACGCTAGAAGAGTTTTTGAAAGGACAATATGAATTTTCTGGGGATGTCAAAATGTCAATTTAAAATCCATCTGTTTTAGCAGGAAAGTAATACTTTTTTATAAATGCAACATAACAGCCAGCATTCTGCCTGGCACTCAGAGGAGTCTGAGCAAATCCTCTGTTGCCCTAACAGTATTAGTTATTATTTATAAAGTCTAAGCCTTATAAGAAAAATAGTTGCCTGACATTCACATCATGGAGTTTTTTAGGAATGTTATCTGTTATTCCCCCAACAACACATAAAACAGACTTGGAAAGATCTGGCCATTGTTATTTTTCATTAATATAGAATTGCCATTGTTAATCTTATCATATTGAAGAAAAGCTGCTAAAGATTAGTAATATTTATTTTATTTCTTCCATTCTGAACCAGGCACCTTATAGGAAACCAAAAGACATCAAAAATAGTATAAAAAATTTCTCCCACTGTGCTATAAATACATTTCATTCAAACCTGGTGTGAATATCCCCCTTTATGTTTCTATTCTCTAGACCCTTTAGACTAGGAGCATATCAAAGCTTAGATTGCCAAATTAGTACCAATTTACAGCAATTTTGGGATGTGTAATCTTGTATACCAGCATACAAGCTGAGACTGCTTTCATTTATCTTGTGACACTTATAGTTGTCTCATTGGGTTGTAGTGGTTTTTATTGCTTTGCTGCTTCAAATAGGATAAACATCTTCTTTATGGAATATCATGTAGTTTTCTGGCTAAATGGGAAAAAACACCTTCTTTTGTGCTTGTCTGTTGGTGTGTTCTGTTTCTTCAGAAGTCACAAGATTATTAGCTGTCCAGAGAGACATAATTGCTTTTATTTGCTTTTCTAATATATAATAATTGTAAGGCTTCATCTATGAAGGTGTGCTGGAGGTAATGGAAGTATGGTTGATGATTCCTAAAGATATTAATTTTACAAATAAAATTGAAGGGGCATAAAGATGGCATAAATCTTACTTTTTCACTCCTCCAGGTCTGGGGCCACTGTTTGCAAGGCCAGTGCCCTACTAAGCGTTAGATAGACAGAGGCTCCCAGCCTAAGATAAACTTTCTTGCACACTGATATTACCATGTTCCCGCCTCTTTGGGGTATTACACTGGCACCCCATTCTACTGCATCAAGTTCTGGCTTCTTGTCCATGCTTTCAAGGTTATAACACTAACTCATCCTAGTTATCCATTCTTGTCACTTTCTGCTTTTCCCCGTTCTCCTCTGTTTCAACCCAGTGCCACCAGCAATGCCCCATTCCTCTGCTTCTTCAACAAGCATTTTCATGTTTTCTTTTATAGTGCCACCTACAAATGGAGCACCCTTCCTGAGCTGGTGTGAAATACCATCATCTTCTCTGCATTTCAAAGACTCCTTTCTACAATGATGCTGCAAGGAACCAGATTGTGGGTTCTTGGGAATGGTCTATCTATCTTTCTATTTAAATTACAAGGACACGGACAAGCATTATTTGTCCTCTTTGTGTGAAGGTTCCACACTTCATTTATCTTTCTTTTGGGAAGTCTGAGTTAGTTGGGGCAGTTCCTCAGGGCAGGTCTTCTTTTGTGTTTTGTACAGCATCTACCACACTGTGGATTCTACCAGAAATAAACAAATAATGATAGCAATATAAAACTCAAATTCACCCTGGGTGGCTGTAATGAGTGATTTTTTTTCCAGATGCAGAGGAAAACCATCATTAACCAGCTCTCTTAATAACTGTGGGCCATAGCTGGCAGATGTTTCTCAGGGAAACCCCTCATTGAAGCCAATTGGAAGTTTCTACATTGGTCTACAGTAGGACTGTGCCCTTAATTACTCAGGATACATGAAGTTATTGGAAGGCAGTTTTCTGTGAAAGCATCGAAGTTTCAGTACAAATATGCTTGCTGTTGAAGTCAGTGGAAGTTGTATCTTAAAAAGAAAAGCAGCTGACTTTGGCCATCAGCAGAAAAGACCTATCTGTAAATCTATTACCAGAACAGTAAGGGAAGCTATATATTGATTTCTTTAGAACAGAAGTTATTAATGAAGTCCCCAAGTTCAAATTCAAATGTTCTTGATCAGATTTACTGTAATGGTAACTGTTCTGTCAGTACACAGATCTTTAAACTGGTGTACATCTTTTCATCTATTTCCATTTTGCCTAGCTAGGTTGCAGGCTCCAGGATTCATTAGACCAGGGATCGGCAACCTTTGGCACGTAGCTCACCAGGGTAAGCACCCTGGCGGACCAGGCCGGTTTGTTTACCTGCCCCATCCGCAGGTTCGGCAGATCACGGCTCCCACTGGCCACAGTTCGACGCTCCAGGCCAATGGAGGCAGTGGGAAGTGGCAGCCAGCATCTCCTGGGGCCCGCACTGCTTCCTGCATTAGACCAACACTTGAGCTTTATATAAAATAAGGAACAGTTTTGCTAATCACACTTTTACTGTGTGTGACCCACATTCTCTGTCCTGTTAAAAAACAGCCAAATGATTTGGTACAGTTCCTGTACTTTACTCTGTATATAATTGTAAATTTCACAAATTCTAATTAAAATATGGAAGCTTTGATTTGCAGATGAAGATGTTTTTACTTTTGTGACAAGTGCAAACTTGTGGGGGAAAATTCCAGGCACCATCCTTGTATTTATTTTATTTTATTTATCAGTGCTCCTAATCACCCTAGTATTTTGCTTCTCATACATCCAAAATTTGGACATCTCTGTAAGATAGAGAAGTATTAGCCCCATTTTACATATGGGGAAACAGAAGCAAAGACAGTTTAATCCAAAGCCTATAGAAAGCAATAGGAATCTTTCCCATGACATCTGGGACCCCTAGATAGTGAAAACATGATGTCTAAATTTGTTTAAAATGTCCTTCATACAAAAGCATTTCTAACATTATACTGCATGCATTGCAGCCCCCACATTCCAGCAGCATGTAGCAGAGGTATAAATGCCAGCCCTTCCTCCAGTGCTGGAGGATAGGGGGTGGGCTGGAGAGAAGGAAGGGGCCTGTCCATGCCCTTCCTGGGCCTTGTTTGACCAGAAATCTGGCAGCAGATCCCACCCCCTGACTTCCTGATGCCTTTTCTCTTCCCAGTGGAGAATATAAATGCCACAGAGAGAAAGACCACATGGCCTAAGGTGACACAGTAGTCCAAGGTTCGACCCTGGGAGCAGCCCAAGTCTGTGGGTCCAATAAATCTGCACTGCATGTAAAAAATGGCCCAAAGGGAAGAAGGTGCCCTCATCTGGGAATAAGGGACTGAAGTAGGAGGGGCAGTCCAGACTGCTTGTTATTGATGGAATTAGAATCATTTTATGCATCTTGTATTTCCATTATATTTTCACTAAGGTCTCCATTGACACTGGGGTTCTGACCCTACAAATAAAAGCACTGGGATAGCTCTTGGCATTGGAGTGATTCCTGGGTGAGTTCCTGAATCCCTAAAGGTTGTAGGCATTCAGAACAACCTATCAAAGAGGGGAACATGTTTGCAGAATCATGTTCATTGAAAAAAAAAGGCTCATTTCAAGTTGAGTTGAAATTTTCTACACCTCTAGCCACATTTTGCAGTGGGTGCAAACTCTGAATTGTGACATCAAAGAATGGGTCAGGCAGAATGAGCAATCCAGCTGCTCAAACTGGATACATTTATTTTTGCGGGGGGCGGGAGGGAGGTTAGAGTAGAGTGGGGAAGGACCTAACACTTGGGAGTCCCCTTTTTTTGTTTTATATTTTTTATTTTTCATTCATGCAGATACAGACTGTCAGTCATGTTCCATTTAACTGTCATTAAATAGCCCTCAGCCTTCCCCTTCGCCTTTTGTTAGAAAATGCTAACTGACCAGTAACATTCTGAATTCTATCTGACAGCTATAAGAATTGCCAATTTATGTATCAGTTTATGCCTGAAAGATGTGAGCAACAATCAGAATTAACTTTTTGAGTTCTTACGTCCCTTTAAGCCTATTTAGCCTATAGTTTAAATGTCACAGAGTCAAATACTGTGTCAGATTTTCAAAAGACATGGACCAATATTAACATATGTACATATACGTGACAAGGAGAGAAAACTGAAATCTCATGCTCCAGTGTTTAAACTGGAAATCATCCCAGGAATCAGGAAGTATTTTTCCCTCACATATACTATAGTGCTCAACTGACTAGTTTATTTGTGAGGTTTTGCCATTCTCTGAAACATGAGGTGAAGACCACTGAGGAAGGCAGGATACCAGATTTGATAAGCCATTGATCAAATATGGCAAATCCAGCGCTGCTGATATAGATCAACTTGGAAATAAACATGCATCTATTAAAGAGGCTTACTAACTTTTGGTAAGAAAGCCAATATATTTGAACGCACAGAATAAGTTCATTCACTTGCTTTATTTTTAATTCTCAGTAAAAAAAATCTCTTTATGATCATTTTTAAAAACATTTTACAGAAACATACAGTGAATATCCACTGGACTATAATGTAATTATTTGGTCTTTTTTACATCAGAAAATCACCTTCCATTGACTGTGAAAATGCGCCAAAGCCTGGAATATATACTATTTAAAGCATATTTTTACACTCTCAATTTTTAAGCTGTCATATTTATGCAAAGCACAGAGCCTTATTGTTATGAGTCTGTTGATTACCTTAAGGAGTTCTGTACTGCCATGGTGATCAGACAGACAAACATAGCAGGATGCCATGTAATATGTTTGACATGCTCTTCTTTTGTCATTGCTGCAGGCACTAAATCCTGTCAACAGGTAGATGATAATAGAATTTGAATTTCAAGCCATGAAAACAGAATATCAAAACAATGTCTATAATAAGGCTTCATTAACCAATTCTATGTGAACAATGTACTGTCAACAGTGTATTTGCTGCAAGTGAAATTCATATGAGAAAAGATGATCTTTTAATATAAGACATGTCAAGTTCCTAGGGCAAAGCACTGAAGTGATAAATGTTCTTTTAAGGTTGATGTAGTCATATGTATTTAAGGATGTGATGCTCGAGGATTATTGTGGTTTTGGCACATTAGTTTGAGTTATTATTTTCTCATTTTCCCCTTTTTCAGAATGTGACCTTATATTCTATACCACTATTCTACATGTATGTAAAATGACATCATGTTTCATTCTGGAATCATTCTTTTTTTGGATTATTTCTCTTTTAAGCAGTCAAACTTAAAGGTTATTATTAAGAGAAATGGAGAGTGAGGCAAGGTCAGGACTCACTTAGAAAAGGTTCTTTCTGCTTTATGGGACTTTCTGTAATTAGGGAATGATCCTGGCTCAAATCAGCAGGTTTGCATCACCACTTACCCTCTAATCTCATCTAACATGCTGAATACACAAGTGCAGGAGAAGAGGATTAGACAAACTGTGGCACAATACTTAAGTCCTTAGTTTTTTATGCAAAGAAATACCATAGACTTTCTGTAGAATATATTCTGTACTCAATATCCTGGGTTAGTCACCTTGGGTGTGTTTATACAGCAAAGAAAAACCTGTGGCTGGCCCATACCAGCCAACTCAGCCTCGTGACGCTTGAGCTACAGGGTTTTTTCAATGCTGTGTAGACTTCTGGGTTCAGGCGGGCACCCAGGCTCTAGGACCCTGTAGGAGGTTGGATTTTTTCTCTTTGCAAATTGTCCACTAACCATTTATGGCTTTCTGTTAATTAGCTCTTTATTCATGTTCTACAAATATTTTAATACACATATTTGGGCCTGCCAGGATGATATGGTTTCTATTCCTTCACTGGATGACCCTAACCTTTATGAACAAGAGCAATGCTTGAAGAAATGTTGAGGAGCACTTTAGGAAGAGCAAGAAATGAGCTGGCCTATGAAATTTTAGAGTTTTTAACATCTTTTCCTGACTTCTTTTGCACAAAGAATCAGAAAATTCCAATGAAAAAAATGTTTCGATGGAAGAGAAAAGCAAAATTTCATTGAAAAATGTTTCATCTGAATTTCCCGATTCATCAAATCAAAACAGTTTTCAGGGACAGTTTGATGTTGACAAAGTTCTGATGGAATCTGTGGTTTCCTGAGTGATCACTGTCCCAGCTTCTTGGCAGCCCACAAGGCAGACTGCTGGAGAACCTGGGCTCCCAGACCCATAGCTCCTTGCCAGTCCAGGCTTTCCAAACTAACTGGGTCCCCTACTGTGGGCAGCCCACCAAGTTAGATGCCTAAAAGTTGGTGACTCTAGACTCCCAACTCCTGGACCAGCTGGCTTTCTCTCTTGCAGAGAACTTCAGAGGTTTTTTGTTCTTGTACTTAATCAGAATGAAATAAAATCTCAAAATCCTCTGTGAAATGGAATCACCATTTTCCTCTCTACTTCTCTCTAACTCCTTCCCACTTCCTCTATTCCTCTCGGTTCTTTTACACAGCCTGACTACTGCTGGTGAGAGTATCTCCACTGTAGGCTCCTGCCATCCTGAATACCTTCCTATTATATTCCATCTTATCAACATTCCATCAGAACACATACCTATGACTCTCTCCCATTGCTTTCATTTTGTATTTTTAATAAGGTGAGTTCAACACCACAAAGCATTCTTAGGTATGCTTTATAAAGCTTGTTTTGTATTAAATTTTAGGTTCAGTCAAACTTTTTTTTTTCTGCAAAGCTAAATGAAATCTTTTTGAAAGTCTTAAAATTTCACAATCTCAAAGCAGATTGGAATGGGACAGTATTCTTAATGTGGAAATAAGAAATCATCGCAGGAAGATGTCCTTCAACTACAACGTGTCTTGATTTGAAATAGGCTCAGTGCATCTCAGAAAACCCCACAAGGCTTATCACAGAGGGGTCCTAAGTTGCCAAGAATCTTTACATAGCTAATTTCAAACTTCCATTTTAATACAGTCCCAGCTAAATAACTAATTCATTTTCCCGTTTATGAAAAGAATTCCAAGAAAAATTACAGTAGGCTCAATTTACTGTCTTTTTCCATCTCCCAACCCACATCTCTCCAATAAGTAACATTTAAATTAAAAACATCACCTATATTCTATTCCTGACAATATCACTGAATATTGTTGTCCTGAGAACTGCATGCTCCCTTAGGAAGGTAATGACATAAAAATATACCATAAGAAAGTATACATAATATATGTTTTCACAGCATGCTCTATATGCCATTGCTTCTGAGATGGCAGGGACCATAATACGTAATTTGAAGAAAATAGTTTCAAATGCAGGTGTTGGCTTAGATAATAATGGATGAGGACTTCACATTTGAAATGCAGACATCAATATTGACCCGGGTATTTTTCCAAGATCACACTGTTCTACTTAAAAACAACCTCATACAAAGGTGGTATTCACAGAGTTCTTGTTACTTTTCAATGATTGAATCATAATTTGGGACAGTGGCCAGTATCCTGCGGTTATTTTGCTTTTTTGCTTCTTAAATATTGCAGCTTTTTTGGAAGGTTTTGCCTTGCTGCTTTAAAGAATTTATTTTTTCTGGCTCCTCTTTAATGTCTTTGAGAAAGCATTTATTTATATGCACAGTTCCTTTCTCTTCTGTTTTTAATTAGAAATTTGGAGGTGTTTTTTTTCCTGAACAGGCTGTGTAACAAAAAATGGTCCTTTTGACATTCATGCATAGGGGACAGAGGATCAGAACTAAGGCAAAAGACAATAGAGATTAACTTACTACATACTGTATGTGACAAAACAGGAGAAAATATGGGGAATATTAATTGCTAGGATTTTGTCTCAATTATGTTGGCTTCTGTATTTGAAAAAACAAAATAATCATGAAAAGGTATGACATTAAGTATATGTACTGGACAATCTATTTTATTCTATGAGCTGCATGGCAGTAAGAAAATGTGCTAATTTAACAGGTTCAGCTGTACAAAGGCAATGCTAGAAAATAATATTTCTTGGAACAGCCCAGCAAAGACACAACTCTTAACAGAACAAAAGTAGCATTCTAAGGCACACTGTGCTGCAGTCTATCACTTATGAAATACAGTGCGTTTCCTAATCAAGGAAATATTCACTGTTAAACTGCAAGCAACACTTTTATATTTGCACCTTTCTTTGAAAATGCCACCCACCTGTCTCAATAGGTGGAAAGCCTGGTGGGACCAGCAGCATTTGGGGCACCACCAGTTGAAGAGATGAGGAGAGCACAGCTGAGGAGATGCAGGTGTGCCCCTCTCTTTCAGAGTGTCTAGCCACTTATTAGCTAGCTTGGGAAAGAAGGGAATTGATTGGTCCCTTGCCCTCCCAGTTCATTAATTTAAACCCTAGCCCAGGCCATGTGAATCCTCTTTTTGCTTCATTCCAGCAGCCCCACTCTTCCCACCCTGTACTGGTAGCCTCAGAGCTATTTTGCAGAGGCTGTGAATCTGACGAATCACCTCTTTTGGGGTCTGAAAGGAATTTTTTCTTCCCACTGGGCCAAACTGGCATAGGCCTGGGGAGTTTTTCACCTTCCTCATAGCATTCTGGAAGTGCAGTTAGGTTAAATAGGATTAGGATTTAATAATTTGTGATAGTATTTGGTAGCAAAGTTAGTTCGACACTACTTGCAGACAGTCTCCAGGGCAGTTGAAAGGTTACAAGGAAAGGTTACCAGAAGTAAAAGATGTAGGATTCTACTGATGGGCCTTGTGCTCATGGGATAGATGTTTTGGCCTTCATAAACCAAGATTCCCACTTGTAGTTCCCTCTGTCCCTCCTCACCCCTTGTGGGTGGGGGACTGTTGAACTCAGATGAACAAACTGATTCCTAGGAGTAGGCTGAGGAGAATCTACCCTGAATTGTGGGTTCTATGGTAGAGAGCCTGTAACCAATGCATTGGAACTACTTAAAATGCCTGGTAGGTGACAGTCTGGGTGACAGGGCAGGCAGTGCCCTTCTGGTACATTTTAATAAAGCTGCAGCCAGCAGCTTAAAATGCATCCCTATATTTCTCATTATTTACCACCTTGTCTACATCATTTGTTTCCAGGAACATTTTTCACATCTGCAAATGTCATCACAAATGGGTACATATTTTTCACTATCTAGATTTCAGCGAAAATTTTACATGCTTTCTAAGATGCAAGCTGGACTGTTTGTATATCATCACATTACTGAAGTTACATGTTTTCCACAGATTCCCTGGTTGCCTGATCCACCTCATGTGCTCAAAGTCTTCTGCACATGCTTTTTGCCTAATATCGTGTAATTAAGCCTTAATCCTACCACTCTCATCTCGAGTTTTTCCACTGACTTGACAATAATGCCAAGAAGAATATTCCAATGTGGATCCAAGTCTCTTCAATTTTGCTTTTTCATTAGTTGTTTTTTGTGTTAGTTGTTGATCATTTTGAGATACTCATTTTATAGCGTATACCTAAAAACCATGGGTGGCCAGAATGAAGTAATAAGATCTGATTTGACTGGAGAATTGAATACATTAACTTTGATCCTTCAAAAAGTAGGCTCATATTTTATGACAGATATTTCCAAACAACAAAGAACCTGATCCTTTGCATCAGCCTGAAACAATGAATAAAGCATATTTGGATCCCACCCCCAGGCTCAGAAAGTGACAATGCAGAGTCTGTTATGTCACTTCAGTACTAAGAAATATGAAGAGCATAGAGAACTCATATGAGAAATTGACTTCTAGAACATTGACTGTAAAATGTTTATAGAAAATGGTAATGTTATCTTTATAGGAAATAGGAATATAAGTCATTAATGGTAGAGAAGATCTTATACCATTTTATTATTATGTGATTACCATTATGTTAAATACTAAAAATGACAAAGTACATTGTAAGATGTTAAACTTCAAAAACAAATAGTTCAAGTCTCCATCACGAAATGGATGATTTAAATGTCTGGACACCTATACGACAACACATTTATTTGCTGCCTCCTTGCAGGATTCAGGTTACAACTTCCTGTAGCATAAAGCATACTAAATAATATATAATAAAGCATCCTTCACTCATCCCTGATGTTGTGAATTCATCTCTAAATTGTACTTGCACACATCTCCATTCTGAAACAAATGTAACACAGCTATTAATGACTGATGTCTCCAAAGTCCCACAAGAGAGTGTGTGCTGGTCTTGGTATGACAACAGAAGATACACAGTCCCACTGCTGGAAGGGAAAGCTATCTACTGCTGACTAATCCATTCTCGTTCTATTTTTGAAAAGGTCATTGTAGTATCTGAATTAGGGCTGTCGATTAATTGCAGTTAACTCATGAAATTAACTCAAAAATTAATCATGATTAAAAAAATTAGTCTCAGTTTTAATCCCAGTGTTAAACAATAGAATGCCAATTGAAATGTATTAAATATTTTTGATGTTTGTCTACATTTTCAAATATGTTTATTTCAATTACTAACACACAATACAAAGTGTACAGTGCTCACTGTATATTATCATTTTATTACAAATATTTGCAATGTAAAAATGATAAATAAAAAAAATATTTTTCAATTCAGCTCATACAGTACCATAATGCAATCTCTATCATGAAAGTGCAGCTTACAAATATAGTTTTTTTGCTACATAACTGTACTGAAAAATAAAACAATATAAAAATTTAGAGCCTGCAAGTCCACTCAGTCCTACTTCTTGTTCAGCCAATCACTAAGACAAAAAAGTTTACTTACATTTACGGGAGATAATGCTGCCCATTTCTTATTTACAATATCATGTGACAGTGAGAACAGGTGTCTGCATGGCACTTTTGTAGCTGGAATTGCAAGGTATTTACATGCCAGATTTGCTAAACATTTGTATGCTCCTTCATGCTTTGGCCACCATTCCAGAGGACATACTCCTATACTGATTATGCTCATTAAAAAAAAATGCATCAATTAAATTTGTGACTGAACTCTTTGGGGGAGAATTTTATGTCTCCTGCTCTGTTTTACCTGCATTCTACCATATATTTCACATTATAGCAAACTTGGGTGATGAACCAGCACATTTTTTGTTTTAATAACACTTTCACTGCAGATTTGACAAAACACACAGAAGGTACCAATGTGAGATTTCTAAAGATAGCTACAGCACTTGACCCAAGGTTTAAGAAACTGAAGTACCTTCCAAAATCTGAGAGGAATGAGATGTGGAACATGCTTTCCGAAGTCTTAAAAGAGCAACACTCTGATGCGGAAACTACAGAACTCAAACCACCAAAAAAGACAATCAACCATCTGCTGGTGGCATGTGACTCAGATGATGAAAATGAGCATGCGTCAGTCTGCACTGCTTTGGATCATTATCGAGAACCTGTCGTCAGCATGAATGCATGTCCTCTGGACTGGTGGTCAAAGCATGAAGGGACATATGAATCTTTACCGCATCTGGCACCTAAATATTTTGCGACACCAGCTACAACAGTGCCATGCAAATGCCTGTTCTCACTTTCAGGTGACTTAGTAAACTAGAAGCCAGCAACATCTCCTGAAAATGTAGACAAACTTATTTGTCTAAGTGATTAGTTGAACAGGAAGTAGGACTGAGTGGACTTGTAGGTGCTAAAGTTTCACTTTGTTTTATTTTTGAATGCAGGGTTTTTTTGGTACATAATTCTACATGTGTAAGTTCAACTTCCATGATAAAGAGATTACACTCTAGCACCTGTATTAGGTGAACTGAAAAATACTATTGCTTTTGGTTTTTACAGTGCAAATATGTGTAATCAAAAATAAATATAAAGTGAGTGCTGTACACTTTGGATTCTCTGTTGTAACTGAAATCAATATATTTGAAAATGTAGAAAACATCAAAAATATTTAAATAAATGCTATTCTATTATTGTTTAACAGCACAATTAATCGCACAATTAATTGTGATTAATTCTTTTAATCATCAGCCTTAATCTGAATGTCTGCATGGTATCTGAGTGCTTCTCATCTGCTTGATGTGCAACCAGGAGGAAGAGTCATGGATAGGACAGAGGATGACTTCTTACTAATGTAGATCAGAACCAGAACTATTCATCATAAACAGCCCAAAAATGCTGATTTAAATAAGCGGGACCCAAATATAAAATGGAAATGAACTAAAATCACTGGGACAATTGAGAAAAACTCTTCAATGCTTATCCAACCCCAGGCTCTGAAAACTTGGATCCACATCACTGATTTTAAGTTGTACCTTTATAATGATAATTTTCTCTTTATGCATGTATTTTTAAAATGTTGACCATAGGCTTCTGTATGCTTGTGTATATATTTTAGCAGGACTAATTTGGGAATCATTCTCCTGGTAATCATAGAAACAGTGCAAGATGTAAAGGGAGAGAATAGATTATGTTTTCAGGGTGTCATAAATGAACAGGGGAAACTTGAAAAGGTAAAATATTCCATATTTGTATAGACTGTGAATCCCAAAATAATATCCAGGCCATCTCTGATTGCTAATTTGATGCCATGCCTTTTCCTCAATGGCTTTTTTAATTTTGTCACTGATGTGTATCATAGGTGGTACAGTTCTGGATCATTTCATAAATATGTCAGTTCCTCATAGGCTGTATAGTGTCTCTAGTTTGACATTTACACAACGCCATACACAAAGGGCCCTCATATATCTTCCGTACAAAATTCAATCTTTGGCTTTTGCGGATTATTACTTTCTCTCCCCTGAGAACAATTCCTCTGTCTACACTGAGCTCATTTTTTCTGGTTCTAGAATGCTTGGATTTCAGCTGGGATTTCTTATTGCTGTTTAGGTCATCCTTGCTTGAATGTCTTGCTCATTTACCAAATCATCATCCTCTGATGATTCTTTTTCCATTTCCATTAGTTTTGTAATAGCTGCTGACAGGTTTCTAAATACCATCTGTCCCTACTCATGGAGGCTGTGGTCTCCCCTGGTGTTCTATAATAGCATGAGAAAGTAGTTGGTTTGCTACTGGAATGGCACCCAAGTATCATTCACCAAGTGCTATTCCTTCAAAAAGTTGTGAAGGTGCATCTAGTCAATGAAGCTTTCTAGCCATAAGGCATTTTTTTTCTGTCCTGTATTGTGATGGCTGATTTCTTTATAATATATGCTATTCAGAACAAGGGCTTACTTGTGGATCTATGTAAATACAGTAATAAAGCCATATTTCTCAGGAGCAATTCCCCCACCCTACCATTTGTTCCCCTATTTTATTTATTTATTTCAGTTTATAAAAGTGTCAATCATATGCTCTAGGGACCAGATTTTTAAAGGTATTTATGTTCCTAGAGATGCAGAGAGGTGCCAAGGGGGATATTCAGAAGCAGCTAAGTGCCTATCTCCCATTGAAATCAATGGGAGTTAGGTGCATATGTACTTTTTTAAATCACACAATGCGCTTTTCTGTATGTTTAGGCAAGAAAAACCTTTGCAAATCTGACCCTAGGTGCTTTATTACAAAAAATGTTAAATGCAATATGTTCTCACTGAATCACAGAAAAATGTCAAAAACCATTTGCTGACAAAGTGCTATTTAAATTCACCATTGTTTAACATGACTTAGTTTAAGTAAATAAAAATAGTGCAAAGGCAAAAACAAATTCACCCTGTATGTATCAAGAGGCTCCAATATTCTTATGGCATCTTAAGGCTATTTTTCAGTCCACCTCCTGGTATCCTCCTTTCCTCTCCAGAAAAACTCCACTGCCAATATTACTTTGTGAAGGTCAAGCCGCTTCTACAGTCTGATTCTCAGACATGCTGTTACTTTCAATGGTTGATGCAGTCTTGGGACCCAATTAGCAATAGAATGAAATTCAAAAGGTAGTGGCAGCACAGAGTTCTGGATCTAGTTAAGTCCTCGAGGAGCAGAAGCCTTTCAAAAAAAAACAACAGAATTTTGGTGGCCTGCATTGTAGCTTAGAGGCATCACATGGTACAGATATGAATGCTTGAAGTCTAGATGATAGCTGTAATTCAGTGGGACATGTTACAGTAACATGTCATAATTATTGTCATTTCCACAATATTGTGTTCATTTTTGTTTTCCTTTTTAATGAAGGAACTACTATTTTAAATAATTTGTCTGGATTTCCTAAAGACATCAGATAATTAAGCATATATGATTTCCAACAAGAAAAATATTTTTAACCACTATACACACTGTCTGTGGACTTTGATGTGTGCTTGCATAATTCATTGACAGCATAATAAATGGGACTGTTGCACAAATTATTATACAGGCCATAATATCTACCTGGCATCCACTGACAAGGAATCACATTGTTTTTAAGGCAAAAAGAATACCAACTAAATAGATATCATAGAAAATCTTTTGCCTTTGTGATATTAGTGCAAGTTGACTCTTTATTTTAATAACATATATTTTTGCAACACACTAGCTATGCATCAATTGTATCCCCATCTCCATTTTCCTACCATCTGTATTTTCCTAAATGTCATGTTTTTATTATTAGCCTTACTGAATAGTAAGAGCTGGAAATGATCCATAGTAGTTATCTACTGCAACCCCTGACTATTTTGGAGGAGGAAGTAGATCTAAAAAATAGCTTTAACAGGCCATGAATCAACTCACTATGACTGATTCTAAATCCCAGATTTTCTAATCATTCTCTGTCACACCTCAGAGGAGATGACTCTATGGGGAAACATGCTCATATCCAAGGATATGAAGTAATGTCTTTGCTATTGGATAAACATCTGAAATATGACTCCGTTTGCCCTTTGAGCAGGAAGGGAGAACTATTATTCTTATAAACCTAAAGAACTGGTGTCTTGGATGTTACTAGAAGGAAAGAGATCCACACAGGCAGAGGGCGCTGCCATTTTGTAAATATGCAGAAGCAGCAGATAAATTAGTTGAACACACAGAAAAGTCTCTTAGTTGTCCAGGGTCTTCCTGAATAAAAATGCTGAGGGAAAATTCAGTAACTCACGCTGCAATCAATGGGAGTTGCACTTGCTCTACAGCATGGTTAAATTTAGCCCTAAGCAGTATTTTTTTTTCTAGTACCAAGGTTGCCTGACTGTACTCCTTAGCCTACAGAATACTTGGAAGCCTGGCTGCTCACATGCAACAGGCTCTTCCCTTTGTTCCAACTGCATAACAGCAAACAGATGGGAGGGGCAGATGAAATGAAGCACAAAGGTAGGCAATATGATTATATTTTTTCAAGCAAGCTGAAACATCCATCATATTAAAGACAGCTAAAATACATAATAAGTACAGCCCTTTCCTAATGTTAATTTTCCATGTCATTCATTGTTCTAGCTGCCCCGAGGATGTTATGCAAATTCAAATGAAAGAGGAGGTGTCCATAAGCCAATTTTCTATTCAGACATGGTCCACAATGCAAAAATGCTTGAGAAGTCCTGCTGGAAGAACCTATATGGATGGATATAAACAGCAAAGTGTCTGCCTCAAAATGCTGGGGCTCCAGTAACATAGTCTTCCTTACAGACCCTCTGAACTGGACCTTTACTCTCTAAGGCACCAATACTGGTCAGAGATTCTCCAACCGGTGACTACTTATGAGACCCCCTTCTTAGAGGTGTGAACTCCTCATGTTTTCCTGGGCCTTTTCCATGAGATTGGTATGGAGACATGTGCATTCCTCAGCCTGTCCCTAGCTCACTTTTTCCTTTTCTTCTCCCCACTTATGAAGACCTCATACTCAGAAGCTCTTAAGTATCCAAGACAGGGATAGATAGAGCTGTGAAGAGAGCATGAAAATGAGGTAGGCGTTTGGAGGAGGGCCTCCGATATTGATCTAGACAGAGGGTACTCTCCCCACATTGCTACTGATGAGCATGTCATAGAACCTATATGCTCTGTTTCTGCACTGAGCAGAAGAAAATACCGCTAATACTAGGGGCTAGCTATAATCACTGGTGATATGATGAATTGTGCTAAACGTTGATATAATAGCTTCAGTATAATTAACTATATGTATTCCAATCCATCTCTTTCAGATGGTAGCATATGAATAGTATAAACATTTGGTAAATCCACTTTCCAGGTCACTTTTAGGAACTCTACCATCAGTAAGTGACCAGGTATCCCAGTCTTTTGATGTGACCTTTCTGGAGCTTGTTCGTCTATAGGTGCATCAAAAGCTTAGCATAGAGACATATACTGTATGCAGTATTGCAAATGTCAGAGATTTTAGTCATGCACATCTAAGGCCAGAATCGATCCCTAAGTAAAGAAAGTCAACAGCTCATATTGACCTTCCTTGCTGCTTTCAATATCCTTGTCAATAAAGCCCTTTCCACACATTTACAAAGCCTTGCATTGATGAATAATGTCTGGTCTAAAGCAAGCTGAAGTGAAGTCATCGTCACATCACTAACAATGTTTGCACCAGTCAGATGGTGGTTTTCTGTCATTCCTTATACAATGGGCAATCTCTCAGTCTATTAGCTTTTCCCTACCTTGACCTTATAAAAGTCAAATAATGCAGAAATACAGCACTGTGAATCAAAGATTTTAAATAAAATTAATGCAGTTGTCTTCTCAGTCAGCTCTAGAAGTTCCAATATCTCAGAGTCCCCAGGTTCATTTTACCAGATCATGTTGCCATGATAATTGTTGCCTCAAAGGGTTACATGTTTGCTTTTTGCTCACTAAAATCTTCAAGCTTCATAACTTCAACATGTCTGTTATGAGTGGCATAGATTTAATAGCAACTTCTCCCACTCAATCAAGACTTGAAAGAGAGAACCTGAAAACAAACTGCTGAAGTATTAGAAAAAAAGTACAATTCATTGGAACACCCAGAAAGAGACTTAGATTTTAAAAAGCGGAAAAAGCAGAGTACTTTTGCAATCTAATTTCCCTGGTCTGGCTTAGATACTGTGGTAATGGGTGGTGTGGAAAAAGCAGAGATAAAAGAAAAGGGAAAGAAGTGCTTGAGAATTTGAAGAACAGCAAAACAAATCACAGATGCCTGTGCTGGCTATCCTATGATCAGAAAGGCATGGTTGTACTCAACTCCACCTACTAGATGCCAATATTGTTAACATTCCCCCCATCCATTTGGGAAATCAGCAATAGTAATTTGAATATAAGCCTGTGTTGGTACTAATCTGGCATCTGCATAATTAATGGAGTAAAAAGAGAAAGGGAATTAGGAAATTTGAAACCAAGGGAAGATTAAAAAAACAACTTGCCCATATCTGCCAAGTCTTAGTCATTTGCAGGGAGACTCTTGTTATTTTGGGTTAATGTTAAATCTGTTCTTAAAGTATCTTATTCTTATGATGAAGAATTCTGCTGAGTGAGATATTTAAAACTTCACACATTCGTATTGGTACAGCTTTACACCTCTGCCTTTGTTTTCAGATGTTTTCAGGTTCCAGAATCATACAGTTATTTCACAGGGCAGATCATGTGTTGGTAACATTTATTGATTTATGTCTCAGATTCAGAACTGATACCATTGCCCAGATGCTTAGCTGGGGCAAATGGGTATATTTTGTGGAATAGTATCAAATTACATCAGCTGCAAATCTGACCTCATGTTTCCACCCCATAGTAATATAGAGTACTGGAAGGATGTTCTTGTATGCAAACTGTTTGGGACTAATGCATTGTCCTCTTTTCTCCATCCTCCAAACTAAGTGCATCTGAAATAGACAATACAGATACCCTCCAGAAATATAAAGCATGTAAAAGAGATGGTAAAAATGATCTCATTATTAATACCAAACAGATTACATGGCATCTGCATTGTTCTATCTGTTCTTATTCATTTGTAAACTATCCAGCACCATGGTAACTTAATGCCAAGTACAGGATGCAATGGAATTATAAATTGCCGAACAGGAGACCTGAGCTACATCAACTCTAATCAGTATGACTTCTGTTACCTAAAACTTTTTAGGAGTTAGGTTTTTTCCTCTAATCTATAGGAGGATTGCCAGTGGCCCATTCTTCCATTATTCCAGCATCCTCACTAAGCTAAGACTTGGGGGGGGGGGCATTTTGAATTTCGTCCTGAGGCCAATCAGGTGTGAGGTTATCTTGATTTCCTGTGGAAAGGAGTTCTACCCCACTGAGCCCAGTTGGAGTGTGCTTGTAAAGCAAAGTGTACTCAGTCATAGAGGAAAGGCTAAGGCCTTGGCTACACTTGGAGGTCTGCAGTGCTGGGAGTTACAGCTGTCTTCGTACAGCTGTGTAGGGAAAGCGGTGGAGTGTTGCCACATTAGCAGCATTAGCAGCACTGTTGGGAGTGGTGCATTATGGGAAGCTATCCCACAGAGCACCTCGTCCCATTTTGGCGCCGTGGGTTGTGGGAAGGGGACGGAAGGGTGCGGGTCATTCCGCTTCCTCTCCCAACGCCCCGTGATGCATTGCTTTGCGTCCCAGCAGTCCCTGTTTTTCCGTCCACGTTTGGTGCCATTGTGACTCTCCCAACGGTTTCTGTGCACCACGATTTCTGTGGGAAATGGAGCCCGAACTACTGAGGACTTTGCTGTCGAGTGTCGTCAGCACATCACATTTGGCAGTTGAGCTATTCCTTAAGCTCCAAAGTGATGAGGAGTCCAACGATGATTGCGAGTTGCCTGATGCGTACGACACGACATTGCTTGTGGCTTTCACAGAAATGCTCAGCACCGTGAAAGGATGCTTTTGGGCTAGGGAAACAAGCACTGAGTGGTGGGATCACATTGTCATGGAAGTCTGGGATGACAAGCAGTGCTGCAGAACTTTCGGATGAGAAAAGCCACTTTCATGGGACTGTGTGCTGAGCTCGCCCTCACCCTGCGGTGCAAGGACACAAGATTGAGAGCTGCCCTGCTGGTGGAGAAGCGGGTGGTTATTGCAATCTGGAAGTTGGCAACTCCAGACAGCTACCAATCTGTCGCGAACCAGTTTGGAGTGGGAAAGTCGACCGTTGGAGTCATTTTGATGCAAATTTGCAGGGCCATTAATTGCATCCTGCTAAGAAGAACTGTGACTCTGGGGAACATGCAGGACATTGTGGATGGCTTTGCACAAATGGGTTTCACTAACTGTGGAGGGGCAATAGATGGGACACATATTCCTATTCTAGCACCACCCCACCTAGCATCTGAGTACATTAATCGGAAGGGGTATTTCTCTATGGTTCTCCAGGCGCTTGTGGATCACCGTGGGCATTTCATTGACTTTAACACAGGCTGGCCTAGAAAGGTACATGATGCACGCATCTTTTGGAATACTGGCCTATTCAGGAAGCTGCAGGCAGGGACTATTTTCCCAGACCGGAAGATCACAGTAGGGGACGTTGAAATGCCCATTGTGATCCTTGGAGACCCTGCTTACCCGTTAATGCCTTGGCTCATGAAACCATATACAGGGAAACTTGACAGGAGCAAGGACCGGTTCAACTTCAGGCTGAGCCAGTGCTGAATGACTGTGAAGTGTGCTTTTGGCCGTTCAAAGGGTTACTGGCGATCTCTGTATGGGAAGCTAGACTTGGGAGAAAGCAGCATCCTTGCGGTTATATCCTCATGCTGTACCCTCCATAATATTTGTGAAGGTAAGTGTGAAACATTCAGTCAGGCATGGACCTCTGAGATTCAACGCCTGGAGGCTGAATTTGCACAGCCAGAGAGCTGGGCTACTAGAGAGGCCCAGCACAGGGCTTCAAGGATCAGGGATGCCTTAAGGGATGAATTGGAGGCTGAAAACCAACCATAATGTTTGGTGCCTTGCACGGGAGTGAAGTGCAGTTGTTACAATGTTAGTTGGAATCTGTTTTTCCTAAGCTGATTTGCAGTACCTGTTTCTTTCCTGGGCTAAGGTATCTTTGACTTTCTGCAATAATAAAGACTGTTTTCAAAGCCAAGAATTCATTTATTGAAAAGAAAATAACTTTCTTGACAGACACACAATATTTTGGGAACCTAAAAGGGCAGGGAGGTGGGGTGGGGAACTGTACAGTCACAGGTTTGAATATGTCCTGTCTGGAGTGCTGTGCAATGACTGCTGCACTTCAGGATGCCTATACTGCATGGTGATGGGGGTTGAGTGCAGAGGGTAAGGGTTGTAGTTCTCAGGGCTGGTTGGTGAACGTACAGGTGTTGGAGGCAGCTGGTGGTGGTAAGAACCTGGATGCTGGGGAAGGGGGTTTTGAGCTGACATTGGGGCACAAGGGAAAGAGCTTTGGGACGGGGTGGGGGGGGTGCGGTAGTGCTCTGCCTGCATGGCTATGAGCGCCTGGATAGAGTCCGCTTGGCGCGCCAGGATGCTTATCAGCTGCTTTGTGCTTTTCTTCCTGGCCGCTGCGTTTCTCTGGCGGATCCTGCTTTCCCTTTCCCTCCAGTCCTGCAGTTTTTTATTCTCTCTGGCAGAGTGATCCATAACTGTTTGCAGCAGGTCATCTTTGCTTTTTCGCGGCTTCTTCCTCAGGTTTTGGAGTCTTTGAGCTGCTGTTAACATGGGCAGCTGAGAACTCAAGGTCGCTTGTGGAAGGAAAAAAAGGCAACAGTTAACAGAGGCAGCATTGTTTATATCTCAGACAGTTATTCTCACACAGTGAAGGAGTTTACAGTCTTCACTTTAGCATAATTTTCCCATATCAAATAGAGCGCACATAACCCACAGGAGCCCTGAAATGGTAAGGGGGACTGATTGCTTCAGGGCTGTGCTGGGGTTTCTGTGCATTGGGGAAAGCAAACAGCTATGGGGGGCACCTACACTGAACACTCTCCCAGCTTTTCCCACAGGAGTTAAAACTTGAAGATATCTCGCTGCTGCGGGTCACCTGGGAAGAGTGGGAGGGTCTTCTACGGCAATGTGGATTTTGCCCTGGCCCCTATGCAGCTTGCCTGTGTGCAGCAATGGTCCCCCCACCCCTCGTGGCACAGTGTCGGGGACACGTTAGCCTGATTGGGACAAGGACCACAGTTGTTCTCCCTATAAACTTGCGGAAGCGCTTTGCCCATGCTCTTGCTGAAACTTTTGAAGAGATTACTGAGGCCAATTACGGCGACGTAATACACCACATCAATGGGCTATTCCATATCTAGGCATGCATGCATGCAGCCCTAACCCTCCCTCCTCTCCCGAAACATTTCCATCCTGAAAATAAAAGTCGCTTACCGGGAACCCGCTCCTCTGCTTGTCCTTCACCAAGTACTGGCTGCTGCAACTGGCTACCTTCCTCCTGGCTTGAGAAGAGCTCCTGGCTGCATGCCTCCTGGGACTCTGGGGTGTCTCCTCCCACCCCAGTACCCTCACTCTGGGTTTCCTCCTCCCCCACCTCCTCCTCCGCCTCCACCTTCCCCCTCCCACCCCACTCTGAAGTGTCCATCGTGGTCCTCGGATTGGCGGTGGGGTCACCCCCAAGTATCGCATTCAGATCTTTGTAAAAATGGTAGGTCATGGGGGCAGCACCACAGCAGCAGTTTCCCTCATGGGCTTTGCAATGGGCACTCCGCAGTTCCTTCACTTTAATCCTGCACTTCCTCCCCCCAAACACTGATGATGTCCAGCAACTCACCATTGCTCCATGCTGGGGCTCGTTTGGCACGTGGAGGCATGGTCACCTGGAAAGATTCACTGATTGCACTCCACACCTGGCTGAGCAAACAGGAAGGGGATTTTTAAAATTCCCGGGGCATTTAAAGGGCGGGTCACCCGAGGCCAGGGCAGTAGAGTTTGAACTGATGAGCAGAGTGGCTGATCAGGCATTCTGGGATACCTCCGAATACCTCTGGAGGCCAATAACAGCACTTTTGGTGGCCACACTGGCGGAGTAGCGCTGCATCACCAGTGCTGCAGTCGTTATTCCCCAGGCAGAGGAGGAGTACAACCAGCACTGTATCCAGGGAGATACAGCGCTGTATGTGCCTTGCAAGTGTGAACGGTGAGTAAGTTGCAGCGCTGTAAAGCCACCACCAGTGCTGCAATTCTCCAGTGTAGCCAAGGCCTAAGAGACTAGGGAATAGAACCTCAACTTGAATACAGAATTAAATGGATTTCTGAGGGCTGTAGAGAATGGCATGCAGATACTGGGTCTTTGTAGATCACCTAAATGTAAATTAAAGATATAGCTTAAGTTTCCTCCAGATTAATTAGACACTATTTCCTTAATGGAAGGTATACAAGTAGCAAATGCTCTTTCTGAACTGGAAACTGAGAATTCAGCTGAGGCCAGCACCAGCAAAAATTGCTATTTTCTCAGTGTTCACAATGCCATTACTTCAGATAGGAATTCTATTTCATGCACCTGATATCAAGTACCTCACTACTTTTAAAGATAGTCTGGAAAACTTTCCAGATATTACTTTCTTCTTCTAATTTATAGCTCAGAAAATTAGGCCTAATGGGGTGGGGGCAGTGACAATAATAACATTAATTCCACTGGGTTTTTGCTTCTCTCCTTCTCTTTCCCGAGTTCTCACACCTTTTCCCCATCCGCAGCTATATTTATGGCTGTGGGATTGCCAGTAGATTAGCAAATATAAACTGACATGTTGTGAGCAATTATATTGTTTGCACAACAAGCATAGTGTCATTTGTTTAAGTCTGAATATTTTGCAGAGGATCTAATAGGATGAATTGTAGAACTGAGTAAATACTACAAAAGATTTTCTGTAAATACTCATTCAAATTTGTAAATGAATTAGCTTTGCCCATGTTGATTCATTTGGATAAAGACTGCTGTTATACTAGAAATGATTCCATACTTTTCTAGGTAGCCTTGTGAGAAATAAAAGTATCTAAATCATATCAGTGACATTTTGTCATGTATCCTAAGCCATGACAAAAGGGAAGGGACATTAGGTTACAAATGACATCCCTCTTACTCTTCAATTCTGTGAAATCAAGGGCAAAATGTGTAGTTTGCAAGTAAATTAAGGCTTTGCTTTGAACTAGTCTGTGAGCCTATTTCCAGTTTTTCATCGTGAACCACATACATTTCCCACTTCAGAAAATGTTTTACTTACTCTGGATATGCTTTGAATTGAGCTGTGTTTGACAGTTTTATTATTAATGTCTTGTAATCGTTGCACTAAAGAAAGTGATTGGAAAAATTTGCTAAGTCTTATATTTGGAATTCAACTCCCTTGAATGCAGAATGAAGAAACAAATGTTAACTTGTAAATTATAATATCCTCTGAAGTCTATAGACTCACAAATACAAATTTGATTTATTATTCACCTCGGCTATGGCACCTTGTGTTCTGGGAACCAGCTAATATTACTCTTCTCTACAAAAGTGGTGACAAATCATCACTTACAAATTACTTTCCAATATCTTTACTGTCCATAGCATCAAAATTGCTTGCAAGGATTGCACAGTTACTCTGCAAACTTTTCCAATACCTTAGGTAAATGTTGATACCTTTATAGTCCATGGCATCAAAATTGCTTGAAAGCATTGCACAGCTACTCTGTAAATATCTCCAATAGAGTAATTAATTGAAAATCTGTTTTATCTATATTCCCTGCTTTATCACACCAGCATGGCTAAAGGTTGTAGGTGAGGTTATGTCAGCCTTGGAGCTAATCTAATAGTAGAACTATATGTTTTCACACAGGTAATCATATCTGATGGGGCAGCAAGTTAATATTATTAATTTATTAGCATTGTATAAAGGGTTGTAATCAAGGAATACAAAGGGGGAGGATTTTCTTTTTATTCATGTGATTTTTGGCACTTGTGAAAGTTGCCATATTGAAAGCCTTGGAGACTGAAGTCTCTTCAGAAAAAATGCAGCATGAGAAGCTTGCACTACCACTGCCTCTCCTTACCCCACCATTTCTCTACACTGAACCTACTAACCTTCTCAAAGGTGAGTGGGTAAATCACTATCCATTGCCCATTCTCTGCTAAGATTGTGAGCAAAGAGACCTATTAATGCCAATTGTAGAGGTGATGGAGTCACCTATCCACAGGGAACTCATATCACTTAGGTCATTGAACAGTCATCCTATGGTAAAAATTTTCAGGCACTGCTGACCTGGGCTGGATTTGAAATAATGACACAGAGATGAGCTATTTAGTCCCCTGCGAATATGCTGTTTGCATCACGGTAGCAATAGTCTCACTGTTCTATTAGAGCAGAAGCTGCTTTACATTATGCCTAACATCAAGGATTATTCAAAAGCCTTCCTGGCCTTTGCTATAGGTCACTTCCAGACAAGTATAGCTGAGATTCTATCACTTAGAAATCTCAGGTTTGGGGGACAATACAGTGTAAATCTTGTTAAAAGAATGTGACACTCCCCAGGTTGTGAGGCACCTTGCTACAGCCTGCGATTAACATGAGGAAGTCTTGTCTGTGCCTGCCAGGAGTCACCTCCACGACTCCACTCGTATGACAGCAAACAGAAATATTGGAAGCAATAAAAGAGAGTCATAACACACATTCTAGAGCCTAACCTCAGCTAACAAATTATCTTCTTGTCTAATAAGGTCCTGCTAACCCCAAAGTGCTTCTCACAGCATTTTTCCAATGGGGATGGCTGAAAGCCTTCTTTCATAAGGCCACTCCTGCTGGCAGCCTGCTACCCAAAGATGTATAACTAAGGATTCATGTGCACCCCAGAGTCCCAAAAGTTCATTGTCTTTGCTTCTAAACAGGAGAGCCCTGCTGTTTATTCTCCTTGCAGCCCCTGCTATCTATTGATTAGCATATGGCTCAGCCTGTAAATGGGAGTCTATTGTGAACTCATACAAAACTAAATTTGCACATGAACAACCCGTCAGAGAAAAGCATGACAGGAGTATGTGGATCACCTTAACTCGTAGACCTAAAGAATATAATTTTCAATATATATACAGAATTTCTCATATATTTGCTGTACATTAATCTTGCATGATTATGATGACCAGTCTTACACAGACTTTCATTAGAGACTTTACATGACATGCTTTGATGAACTAGAATGTAGATCCCAGATCCAGGGGAACCCTGTAGCCCTTATGCACCCCTGTGCCCTCTGCCAGTTGGCACTAAGAGTCCCTAAGTCACAAGCCTCTGAGGTTTTTTAGCATTTTGAAAAACTAATTTGTGGATTATTTTAATTGAGGGCCCTCTAAAATATATTACAGATTTTTCTGTGTTTTTAAAACTCAAAACTATTTCCCTTATGAAAGCTAAATGTGACCAGTCATTAATTAGTTCATTCTGTGAACTAATTCTATTACTTGCTTTGACAAAAATTGTACAAAGATTGAGTTTTATCGTATAAGGTCATTCAGTCCACATGCTAATACATTTTTCCACTTAGTAATTAAAACTAAACAGTTTTCGATAGAGAGACTAGGTTTCATGCAGAAACTAGGTTAATCAATCAGTGATCAATTTAAATTAGCATGAATAGACTCTCAATTTGGTTGCTGCCTGAGTAAAGAGTTTATAAATATAGACAAATCTCTTTTTATCATAAATATAACTTTGACATCACCAGATATGATAGTGTGTCCTAGCAAATAACATGATCCTGACATTAGAGTTATCCAGTCAGAAGCTGTAGAACCTGAAAAGGTGTCCAACTCTGCCACAGATCACAGGTGCAGATTTCATTTACCTGTCTGTCTGTTCCCAGTTCATACTGGAGCTGGAAGCTGACATGGGAGATTAGTTATTGTCATTCATTGTACAATGTGAATCATGTTGTCTTCATTTACACGAATGTAAATCTGATGGTGGCAATAAGGTTGCACAGATATATCCGGGGGTATAATTTGGCCAAAGAACTTCTGTTACAAGTGCAGATGTAACAGTGATGTGTAAGCTTCACTGTCGGAGCCCTGGATAAGTGTATATGAACCATCCTTTTACTAATAGACTAAGAAAGTTTGATATCCAATCTGTACGACATGATGAATAATGGACTTTACAATGACATTTGTACAATATTTTACAAAGTTTTTCAGTTTGGACTAATACCTTAAATAGGGAGATAAAGCAGTCTACTGTAACTAACCTTAAAAATACTACTACAGCATCAGAGGGATCAGGGAGACACTGCACAGTTAAGTGACTTGTACCCTAGGTCACAAAGTAAGTCTGTGAGAGAGCCTGGAATTGAGTCAAATCTCCTGGCTTCGCCTTCTGTATTTCCTCAAGCTACTAGTCTAAGGGTAACCTAGTGGACGTTATAGATGGCAGTGTTTGGTGTTGTCAGATGCTACCTTTGTGGTGCTCTGCTCTGTTCAATGTTGATATCACTCGGCTGCGTGCGTGTGTTCCCTCTGTGTGCTGTCCCAGCTCTTCGAAGATAGCTGACACAGCAGACCCAAAGAGAACCCCCAATGACCACAGAGTCTAGTAAGGTACGAAGGCACGTCAGCCAGGTTTATTGTCGTATGGAGCACAATAATAGTTCCCTGGAGATTTTTACTCTAGCGCAGGACATACTATGAATATGTGCCCCCTGACAATGGACTCAGCTCAGTCAGTGGCGGGACTTTCCACTGCCCCCTCCGCTGGACAAAGACACCGCCCCAGGGATGCATTCTTATACATAGGTACAAACAAGCTACACATCACTCCTGACGTATGAGGTGCAGCCCCTCTACGTAGTAAGGTGCCACCTCTCAACTTTTACATGTTGGTTCGAACAAAACAACTCTATCCATCATATTACCCTTTTGGCCCTGTTATTGGGATGGATCAGCCTGTTCCTTGTTATCTGTGTGGAGTGTACAAATATGCGAATGTTCTGATATCTGGTGTCCAGTACCTTTTAGGTATGTCTCTTTCTGCAGCATCAGCCCTTTCCTTGCCAGCTTCTGTGAGCAGGTCCTGTCTCTGGCTCACAGCTTAACTTTGCTTTATGTTAGCAAAGTCTTGACCATTACTTTAGTTCAGGCCTTAGGCCTCATTACCAGGCCTCTGATACCAAGGTTTATATCTCAGGGCCTCCTCTTACTACATTTGGTAAACTAGTTCACAAAAATCAAGAGTTTGTTTTTATTTGAAATGTCTTTACTGAAAGACAAGGAATCGGCATGTTCTCTCTCTCACACACAATCACCCACATACACACATCCTGTCTGCTATGCACAGAACAAAGTGGCAGCCAAAATCCTCATCCTTTTCTGTCAAGCTCTGTTTATATAATTTCTGACCTATACTAAAATACATAATTTGGCATGTTTTTTCCCTTAAGGTATAAATCACTTGGAATTACCACTGTATAACACTGTGGAAGCAGTAGTAAAACAGTGACTGGGCTTCTTAAAGATATTGGACAAGGATACAAATAACAAATGCAGAGTTAAATAATGCAGATTGTCACCTCACATTACTTTAACAAAGCAGCTATTTTTAAGTAATTGATTATTTATCGCTAGTAAACCTGAAACAATTTTTACTCAAGCACTCATCATGTGTATATATAACTATATTTATCTATCTAGATATAAATAGATTGGTTGATTTATTAAAAATACTTGGAATACAGATCACAAAACCAGTGTTCCAACTGGTTGACTATTCATCTTTATCTCCCACAGATGGATCATTAGTCTCTGCTTTGGACAGCCTTACCTTAATCCCTTTTTATAGGCTGCTTTGCAGGGGATTTATCCAAGGTCATACCAATTTTTAATTTGTACCCAAGGGGTGGGCAAATCATATATACCATATTGTGCTCAATCTCCCTTCCCACTCCCACCTAGTTCATGACAGAGCATATGGTAGGATCTCTGGGAATATAATTATGTTCTCTTTGCAAGAACTTAGTATAGCTTGCACAGTTTTAGTCACAGACATGACATAGACTAGATGGGAGAAACACACTCTCTGGCTCCTCAGGACTTGGGGCTTGTCTACATGGGGACACTCAGAAAAATTAATTTGAATTAACTAAAGTTGTGAATAAAAACTAGATTAGTTAAACCGCATTAAGCCCCTGTGTGAATGTTCTTAAATTTTAAAGTGGCCTTAATTCCGTTTAGCTTAATTCACTTCCAAAATGCAGTCCCCTTGTGCACAGCCTCTCAACTGCTTTGTGTACCAGAAACATGTCAGTTCTGCTGCCTAAGGAGCATCCATGCCCTATACCACAGGAGGAGTTGGAAATTATTTTTAAGTTGGAGGCTATAGGAGCTGGGCAGGAAATGGCTTTCCCATCCCATGATAATTTTCAAGATTGAAAAGATTTTCCCATCCCGAATCAGGATGAAAATCAAAATCTCAAAAATGTTCACAAACTAAAAATAATCAAAATTGAAATGAAATGTTTTTAAATAATCAAAACAACATTTCAGTTGACCTGATCTGAGTTTTATTGGATTTTCAAATATTTTTACTAGAAATTAATTTAAATTTCTATATAAAAAATCACTTTGAACCAAAAAATAGAACTTGTGATTTTGAAAATGTCATTTTTTTCTTTTGTTTCATTTTGATAATTCTGGAACTTTATTTTTCAAAAAAAAAATTAAAAATGGAAAATCCATCAAATTTTATCCCACAAAATGTTTCAGTTTTGACAAATTAGCATTTTCTGACCAAAGAGATTGTCGAAAAATTCCCTATCATCTCAAACTGAAAGGAAGAAAGAACAGAATATCTACCTAACCACCATCCTCTACTAAAAAGATCAGCTGCATGTGGGAAAGTATAACAATTTGGTAATTGCTACAATAATAAGACACAATCCCCATGTCGTATTGTATGATGTTTCAACAACAGGAAATGGGAAAGCATTTCCCACTAACAAGTTAATATCCAATCTGAATACTACAAAATCTATTTAAATAAGAAAAACGGCACTCTACGTTTAAAATTTGAACAAAAAGAGTTTTTCCAGGATGACGAAGAACACAGTGGGCCCCAGGAATTCTGTTTAGGTAAAACAGCAAGCTGTGCAGCATCTCCTGATCCTCAGGCAGAAGAAAAGCATCCAAGTATAGCAGGCTGTGAAGTTTTACATAAAGCGCAAAACCTTGAAATCAAAGAGTTGCTGAACTGTCAGCCACTGCACAGAATGGAGGAGTGAAGGGAATTGTAGATTTGATTTTTTGTACTTTTTGCAATGTTTCACACAACTGGAGCCTGTGAAACAGTTTGTTAGCCTAGTAACAAAAAAGAATCCCAGTAATCAATATTGGAAGTGACAAAAGCCTCTTCAGTTTAGCAATATTTTGCAAACAGAAAAAAAAAGACACTGGTGATAAGACATAAATGGCATTCCAGAGATAACTGACAGCACATTCTCTTGGCTTAACCTTATTATTAGGGTTTTTCAAAACTCTTACCAGAATTCTTATGTTGGACACAAAACCTGAAAGGTTACATAGTTGGGAGCAGTCATCAATACTACGCTGGATTATCTTTAATTCTTTGTGTGTGTGCACCCAACTCCCAGAGAAGGGTGGGGCTAAGAACTTGCTGGCTTTTGTGGATCCCATTGTTAGGAACCTATGTCTCCCCATGCATTCTAGAGGGAGCCTAGGCACCTGACCCAGAGTTTGTGGATTCTAGTGGGTGGCTGAGCACCTGAATATTAGATGCTGCAATGCTCAGCCTTTTCCATTTATTTACCTTTTTTAAAGGCAGATTGGGGTAGAGAGGGGAGAGAGGAAAGGATATAAGTATGTTCAGATCAGTTGATCCATTTAGAATTTCCTGAGTTCCATAGTTTTCCCCAATGACACACACAGTCCAAGCATATCCAAGTTCTCAGCTAGGATTTTTATTTTTAACTTAAGGAGCACAGATAACTTAGTGTCTGAAATATTTTCTTTCATGTTCTCTTAAGTACTATACAAAATTAGCTACCAATTATCTGTGATACATATGAATATGTAAATAAGTAGCAGGAAGGAACTGGAAATTATTAGACTCCCAGGACATAAAAATGATCTTTTGAAAAAACGAATACATTCTTATCTATTAAAGCAGTCACCTTTTGTTTTACTTTTTTATATTCATTTACATTTAAAAGTATGGAATAATACTTTACTTTGTACTTAGCCCTTTTCATCTGTAGATCTCAAAGCTCCTTATAAAGGTCCAATTACTAATTTGTACTTGAGGCAATGTTGTTGAACAATTAGGAGATAACAGGACACAGGGAGCAGCAACACATTCAAAGCCTGTTTTCAGAACAAATCTCAGGATTCACTGTAACCTAAGAAAAAGCACTCCAAAAGCAGAAAGCAGCCACTGAGCATAGAAATTAGATTAACTGATTGCAGTTATTAAAACCAAAACATTAAACAATTGTTGTGTTAAAGAATGCCCATGTAAAACAAAACCTTCTAGCAATTGCAATAGAACTGAATTTTTAAAATAAATCAAGACGGAGTAAAAGAGATAGAGACAAAAAGAAATCTTTTCAAAATCGGAAGTCAAATCCTACTAAGGAAAATAGAAAGGAACATAAACTGTGGCAAGTCAAGTGTAGAAGTATAATTAGGCTAGCCAAAAAAGAATTTGAAGAGCAACTAGCAAAACACACAGCAACATTCTTTTAAGCACATCAGAACCATGAAGCTTGTCAAACAATCAATGAGCCACAGGATGAGCAAGGTGCTAAACAAGAATTCAAGGAAGACAAGGCCATTACAGACAAGCTAACTTAATTCTTTGCACTGGTCTTGACTGTACAGAATGTGAGGGAGATTTCCACACCTGAGCCATTCTATTTAGGTGACAAATCTGATGAACTGTCCCAGACTGAAGTGTCAATAGAGGGGCTTTTGGAACAAAATGATAGAGTAAGGAGTAATAAGTCACCAAGACCAGATGAATTTCCCCCAAGAATTCTGAAGGAACTAAAATATGAAATTACAGAAATACTCACTGTGGTGTGTAACCTATTGCTTAAATCAGCCTCTGTATCAGATAACTGGTGGATATCTAATGTGACACTGATTTTTAAGAAAGGCTCCAGACGTGATTCTGGTAATTACAGACCACTAAGCCTAACTTCAGTATCAGGCAAATTGGTTGAAACCATAGAGAAGAATAGAATTATCAGACACAAAGATGAACATGATTCGTTGGGGAAAAGTCAACACAGTTTTTTTAAAGGGAAATCATCCCTCACCAATCGATTAGAATTCTTTTAGGTGGTCAACAAAAACCTGGTCAACGTGCACAAGGGTAATCCAGTGGATATAGTGTACACCTCTACCTCGACATAACGTTGTCCTCAGGAGCCAAAAAATCTTACCATGTTATAGAGGGAACCATTTTATATCGAACTTGCTTCGATCCACCAGAGTGCACAGCCCGCCCTCCCGAAGCGCTGCTTTACCACGTTATATCCAAATTTGTGTTATATCGGGTCATGTTATATCAGGGTAGAGGTGTAGTTGGACTTTCAGAAGGCCTTTGACAAGGTTCTTCACCATAGGCTCTTAAGCAAACTAGCCAGTCATGAGATAAGAGGGGAGGTCCTATTGTGGATCAGTAACTGGTTAAAAGACAGGAACCAAAGGGTAGGAATCAATGATCATTTTCAACAGTACAGAGATGTAAATAGTGGGGTCCCCCAAGAATCTATACTGGAACCAGCGCTGTTCAACACATTCATAAATGATCTGGAGAAAAGATTAAACAGTGATTTGGCAGAGTTTGCACATGAGACTAAACTACTCCAAGCATAGTCCAAGCAGACTATGAAGAGTTACAAAGGGAGCTCACAAAACTGGGTGACTGGGCAACAAAATGGCAGATGAAATTCATTGTTGATATATGCAAAGTAATGCACATTGGAAAACATAATCCCAGCTATACATATAAAATAATGGGGTCCAAGTTAGCTGTTACTTCTCAAAAAAGAAAGCATGGAGTCGTCATAGATAGTGCTCTGAAAACACCTGCTCAATGTGCAGTCAAAAAATCTAACAGAAGTTAGGAACCATTAAGAAATGGATATAGAATAAGACAGAAAATGTTATAATGCCATTTATAAATCCATTGTATGTCCACAGCTTGAATAGTGTGTGCAGTACTGGTTGCCCCATATGTAAAAGAAATATTACAATTGGAAAAAGTATGGAGAAGGGCACCAAAAATTATTAGGGCTCTGAAACAGCTTCCATATGAGAAGACTGGGACTGTTCAGCTTCAAAAAGAGACGACTTAAGGGAGATAAGACAGATGTCTATAAAATCCTGAATAGTGTGGAGAAAGAGAATAAGGAAGTGTTGTTTAACCATTCACATAACACACAAACTGGGGTTGCCCAATGGAATTAATGGAAGCACCTTTAAAACAAACCTAAGGAAGTACTTCTTCACACAACACATAGTCAGCATGTGGAACTCAGTGTCTCATGGTATTGTGAAGGCCAAAAATATAACTTGGTTAAAAAAAATGAGATAAATTATTGGAAGATAGGTCTTTCAATGGCTATTAGCCAAGATGGTCAGGGATGCAACCCCATGCTCTGAGTGTCCCTAAACCTCTTGCAGCCAGAAGCTGGAACTGGACAACCGGGATGTTGGATCCAGCTGGAACTCGATCACTCAAAATACCCTGGTTCTGTTCTTTTCCTCTGAAGCATCTTGCACCAGACATTGTCGGAAGACAGGATACTGGTCAGATGGACCACAGGTCTGATCCAGTATGGCCATTTTTATGTTTTTAAGACAATATCTTACTGTGACGGAGTCACCGGGGTGAAACCTGGACCATGGGACCTCTGAGCCCTCTGTCCCACCAACCTGGCGGCCTCTCACACTGATGCTGTTGGGAAGCTACAAATTGTGGCAGGCACTGCACTTACACAGTCATCCACAGGCAGGAACACAGTGAACTGTGTTACGTGAATGATCTTCTAGCCATTCATGAACAAACAACAAAGAGGTTTCAGCCAGTTCCCCCAGCTCCCAGCCTTGCACCCCAGAACTGTACCATCTTGCACTGTTCAGAAGCCTGGCCAGTTTGCCACTCCCTCAGAATGGAGAGGACACACAGTAGCCTTTATAAACTGAGCTGATATTTTCCAAGCACTTCAACCAAAACACACTGTTTTAGGTAAAACAGATTTATTAACTACAGAAATATAGATTTTAAGTGATTATAAGTAGCAGGCATAGAGATCAAAATTGGTTACCTGAGAAATAAAAATAATTTCACAGTCTGAGTTCTACAAACTAAACAGGATTTGAATCAAACAGTGTATCACCTTGACAAATGATACAAACAGGTCACAGATCCTCAATACACAGGCTTGGACTCTTTTTCAGCTTGGGGCCACACTCCCCAGTTCAAAGTCTTTGTCCTCCAGATGTTCCTCCAGATATTGAGTTTCAATCCAGATGTCCTCCAGATATTCCTCCAGATGTTGTGGGGGGGGGAGGGAGAGAGTCCAAGTGATGATGTCACTTCCCCTCTTTCTTCCTGCTTTCTGGAAAGATCTTTGCTGTGAAGTGGGTTACTCCACCCCCATGGCATACATGCCTCCTCCGAGAAATCTCTAGGATAATGGATTCTTTTCTTGATGGGTGTTGCTGAGACATTAATGCATCTGGCTACTCCATGGTTGTACCTGAAAGACTGGGTGTATGTGTTCCCAACCTCACAATATCTTTCAGTAACGTATACAGCAATACTGCATAACCTCACATATAATGATAGCATATACAATCCAACAGGATATTAATGTTCAACTGATCATATTGTAAAAATGATACCTCACAAGGCATAAGAACGGCCATACTGTGTCAGACCAAAGATCCATCCAGCCCAGTATCCTGTCTACCGACAGTGGCCAATGCCAGGTGCCCTAAAGGGAGTGAACCCAATAGGTAATGATCAAGTAATTTCTCTTGCTATCCATCTCCAGCCTCTGACAAACAGAGGATAGGGACACCATTCCTTACCCATCCTGGCTAATAGCCATTAATGCTCTTAACCTCCATGAATTTATCTAGTTCTCTTTTAAACCCTGTTACTCTCCTAGCCTTCACAACCTCTTCAGACAAGGAGTTCCACAGGTTGACAGTGCGCTGTGTGAATGAGAGCTTCCTTTTATTTGTTTTAAACCTGCTGTCCATCTATTTCATTTGGCGGCCCCTAGTTTTTATATTATGGGAACAAGTAAATAACTTTTCCTTAATCACTTTCTCCACATCACTCATGATTTTATACACCTCTATCATATCCCTGATTAGTGTCCTATTTTCCAAGCTGAATGAGTTCTAGCCTCTTTAACTCTCCTCATATGGGACCCGTTCCAACCCCTAATCATTTTAATTGCCCTTTTCTGAACTTTTTCTATGCCAGTATATCTTTTTTGAGAGAGGAGACCACATCTGTACACAGTATTCAAGATGTGGGCATACCATGGATTTATATAAGGCAATAATATATTCTCAGTCTTATTCTCTATCCCTTTTTAATGATTTCTAACATCCTGTTTGCTTTTTTAACCTCCACTGCACACTGCATGGATCTTCAGGAAACTATCCATTATGACTCAATCTCTTTACTGTTTAGTTGCAGCTAAATTAGCCTCCATTCATATTGTATGTTAGTTGAGATTATTTTTTCCAATGTGTATACTTTACTTTATCCACATTAAATTTCATTTGCCATTTTGTTGCCCAATCACTTAGTTATGTGAGATCTTTTTGAAGTCTTCACAATCTGCTTTGGTCTTAACTGCTTGAGCAGTTTAGTATCATCTGCAAACTTTGCCACCTCACTGTTTACCCTTTCTCCAGATATTTATGAATAAGTTGAATAAGATTGGTCCTAGGACTGACCCTTGGGGAGCACCACTAGTTACCCCTCTCCATTCTGAAATTTACCATTTATTCTACCCTTTCGTTTCCTGTCTTTTAACCAGTTCTCAGTCAATGAAAGGACCTTCCCTTATCCCATGACAACTTAATTTATGTAAAGCCTTTGGTGAGGTGTCATAAGTAGATAGGTAAGGGTTAATTTTCTTTTACCTGTAAAGGGTGAACAAAGGGGGAACAAACACCTGACCAGAGGACAATCAGAGACCTGGATTTTTTTTAAGAGTCTGGGAGGGAACTGGAAACTCGGGGTCTTTTTTGTTTTCCTCGGCTGTGAATAACAAGCTTTTCTTCTAACTCATCTTTTCAATAATCTACTATCAAAGTGTGAGTACAAAGGAACCAAAGTAATCGGCTGTGATGTGCTTTGATTTGTATTTACATGGGTGGTTGATTTTGCTGGATGGTTTAATTGGGCTATCTTTTAATCAGACTGTTTTATTCCTATTTTCTTAAAGCCAATATCCTGTCTTGAGTTACTTAATGCAGTATTATGTCTGTATTTTCTTTCTTTTTATATAAAGTTTCTTTTTAAAACTTGTGGGAGTTTCTTTTCCTAGTGAGGCAAGGGGAGAGGAATTCTGTGCCCGAGCTCTGTTATATCTGTGACAGGCTGGGGGGAGGGAAAGCCCAAGCTCTGTGTCTTACTTTCCTATTGTCCCCAGGGCGGGAAAGCTAGGGACAAAAGGGAGGGGTGAATCTCTTGTGTGAGCTGACTAGGTTTGAATGCATAACCTCGGGAAGCTAGATTGCCTCTCTGGTTGTATTCAAAGGAATAGACAGCATCGCACCGGCTAACCCAGGAAAGGGGGGAAGCTGGGGGATGAGATAGAGGAGACCCAGGGGCTTCTGGTCTTGGAGGGGTCCCAAGGAAAGGTTTGGGGAACCGAGGAGGCCGAAACCCTCGAAAACTTCGGCTGGTGGCAGCGAGATAAGATCCAGAGCTGGTTATAAGCTTGAGAGGGTTCACAAGTAAGCACCCGATTTGTACGCTAAACAGTTTTAGAGAAAAAGTTTACCACAGAGGGATCTTGTCAAAGGCTTTCTGGGAATCTAAGTACACTATGTCCACTGGATCCCCCTTGTCCACATGTTTGTTGACCTCTTCAAAGAACTCTAGATTAGTTAGACACGATTTCCCTTTACAGAAACCATGTTGATTTTTGCCAAACAAGTTATGTTTTTCTATGTGTCTGACAATTTTATTCTTTACTATTGATTCAACTAATTTGCCGACTACTGACGTTAGACTTACCGGTCTGTAATTGCCGGGATCACCGCTAGAGCCCCTTTTAAATACTGACGTTATGTTAGCTAACTTCCAGTCATTGGGTACAGAAGGACAGGTTACAAACCATAGTTAATAGTTCCACAATTTCACATTTGTTTTCTCTCAGAACTCTTGGGTGAATGCCATCCGGTCCTGGTGACTTGTTACTGTTACGTTTATCAATTAATTCCAAAACCTCCTCTAGTGACACTTCAATCTGTGACAATTCCTCAGATTTGTTACCTACAAAGGACGGCTCAGGTTTGAGAATCTCCCTAACATCCTCAGCCATGAAGACTGAAGCAAAGAATTAATTTAGTTTCTCCGCAATGACTTTATCTTCTTTAAGTGCTCCTTTTGTATCTTGATCGTCCAAGGGCCCCACTGGTTGTTTAGCAGGCTTCTTGCCTATGATATACTTAAAAAACATTTTGTTATTACCTTTTGAGTTTTTGGCTAGCTGTTCTTCTGATTCCTTTTTGGCATTTCTTATTACATTTTTACACGTAATTTGGCAGTGTTTATGCTTGTTTCTATTTACCTCACTAGGATTTGACTTCCACTTTTTAAAGATGCCTTTTTGCTCTCACAGTTTCTTTTACATGGTTGTTAAGCCATGGTGGCTCTTTTTCAATTCTTTTACTGTGTTTTTAAATTTGGGGTATACATTTAAGTTGGGCCTCTGTTATGGTGTCTTTGAAAAGTGTCCATGCAGCTTGCAGGGATTTCATTCTAATCACTGTTTCTTTTAATTTCTGCTTAACTAACCTCCTCATTTTTGCATAGGTCCCCTTTCTGAAATTAAATGCCACAGCACTGGGCCATTGAGGTGTTCTTCCCACCACAGGAATGTTAAATGTTATTATATTATGGTCACTATTTCCAAGTGGTCCTGTTATAGTTACCTCTTGGACCAGATCCTGCGCTTACTCAGGACTAAATCGAGAATTGCCTCTCCCCTTGTGGGTTCCTGTACCAGCTGCTCCAAGAAGCTGTCATTTAAAGTAACAAGAAATTTTGTCTCTGCATTTTGTCCTGAGGTGACATGTACCCAGTCAATATGGGGATAATTGAAATCCCCCACTATTATGCAGTTCTTTATTTTGGTAGCCTCTCTAATCTCTCTTAGCATTTCATCGTCACCAGCACTGTCCTGGTCAGGTGGTCGATAATAAAACCCTACTGTTATATTCTATATTTTCTTTCACATATAGTGCCACTCACATCCCCACTCTCCCCTGCAGGACCTGTTCTGTCCTTACGATATATTTTGTACCCCGGAATGATTGTGTCCCACTGATTGTCCCCACTCCACCAGGTTTCTGTGATGCCTATTATAGCGATATCCTCCTTTAACATAAGGCACTCTAGTTCACCCATCTTATTATTTAGACTTCTAGCATTTGTGTACAAAAACTTGTACACTTGTAAAAACTTGTAAAAACTTGTCACTGTTTAGTTGTCTGCCCTTTTCTGATGTGTCAGATTCTTTTTTATGTGAATGTTTCTCATCTGATCTGGCCCATACTTTATCCTCTTCCATTCTCTCCTCCTGACTAGAACCTAAAGAATCTCTATCAATAGACTCCTCCAAGAGAAGTCTCTGTCCAATCCACGTGTTCCACTGCAGGAATCTGCTTTCCCCCATCTCTTTGTTTAAAAATTGCTCTGCAAACTTTTTAATGTTAAGTGCCAGCAGTTTGGATCCACTTTGGTTTAGGTGGAGGTCATCCTTCCTGTATAGGCTCCCCCATCCCAAAAGTTTCCCCAGTTCCTAATAAATCTAAATCCCTCCTCTCTACACCACTTTGTACAACACACATCATAATTATATGACAGTGGTGAATATGAGAGTTTGAGGGTGCTGCTTTGAAGTACAGAGTGTCACACTGACCTCAGAAAATTGCAGTATCACTGTAATGGCCTGGGAGCTAGCAAGGATCTAAGTGTCCCCATCGTGGTGAAATAAGAGCAATGCATATTGGAAATAATATTACTGCTTCATCCTGTTGTTTCTCCAAACTATGCTACTGATTGAATGTTTAGAGATGAGTAACTGTATATATTTAGTTTGAATTCATTCTCCCCTGGTAAAACTATTCAATTTCCATAAATTTTTGTGAGATTCTACTAATGACTTAAGTTGGCATCACCCATGTCATGTGGCTGTATACTAGTCAAGCCAAAAGATTATGACAGTGAAAGCATGGGCAATTTTTAAGTGCCAGTTTTAAAAGAATCCATTAGGAAATATCCAGCATAGTCTGAAAAGGCAAAACTAAAATAAACATACTTCATCAGGTGCAGAGGTAATTGGATGTGTGGCAAACAACCAATTGTACTGCAAGCAAGGCACAGGTGTACACCATATGAGCAGGTGAAAATGTGATTGTGAGCAGGAAAGTAATGTTAGCTTTCTGTTCACAACATCATCATTCCAAAGCAAGTCATTGCATCTCTCACACACAGTGAAAAGCCAGCTTCAAATATCTATTGGTCCAGGTTCAAAATTATTTCAGCTGGAGCTGGGAACAAGTTTTTGTGGTTTGAGTTTGACCCTTCAAACCTGTCTTAGAAAACACATTCAAAATTAACATATTCAGTATGTTAATACCATCCACTTCTGTGGTCATTCATAATAATAAGCATGATATTTATATGGAAGAAAAAATAATTATAAGAAAGGCGTTCCATTTATCAAACAGCTGTATTGGCCACTAGGCCTGTTTCTTCCTCTCTTTCGCCTACAAACCATTGTAGGTTTGATACTCATATGAAAAGAAATCCAATATTAAGAATAGATCAGAGAAAAAGCATACCTATTGGAAACAGTGTGATTATTATTGCTATGCAGTGGCACAGGTGTGTATGACACTTTACAGGTATATACAGGAAGATGAAGTCACTGGGTAAGGTAACGGGCAGCTCCAGAACAAGTAGAAACTTGCTGGAACCAATTAGGACAGACTGACTAATCAGGGCACCTGAGTTAAAAAGGACCTCACTTCAGTTTGTAGTGTGCATGGGAGGAGCTGGAAGCAAGAGGCGCTAGGAGCTGAGAGTGAGAAGACGTATTGCTGGAAGACTGAGGAGTACAAGCATTATCAGACACCAGGAGAAAGGTCCTGTGGTGAGGATAAAGAAGGTGTTGGGAGGAGGCCATGGGGAAGTAGCCCAGGGAGTTGTAGCTGCCGTGCAGCTGTACCAGGAGGCTAGGATGACTAAATGGGTTGAAGAAAATATCAGGACACATGGTGAGGAGTCCCGCCAGAGGAGGGGGGGGAAAAAGCAGAGTCCCAGAGTCCTGCTGGCAGAAAGAAAAAAAAAAGAAAAGAAAGAAAGAAAACAGCAGACTTTTAGAAATGTAATGCAGTACAGATAAAATAAAATTATACTAGTTCAATATCAGCACACACCACAACTATAATTATACTCAATCCAAGGTAGAGAGAGATTTAGACCAAACTTCAGAAGTACTCTCTAAATGAGGAGAGTCCATTTTGGGATGCCTGATTTGAGACACCTAGTCTTAATTTTTTAGAGATGTTGATCATGTTGCTGTTCACAGGACCTGTCAGATCCTTAGTAAGTCATAGGATAAAGTATGCATATTTGGTTTATCTGATATTGTATTTTGTTTTCTTTCTCTATTATTCTTAGTGCTTGGATAGTGTGTGCATAAAAATCCATCTTTTGTTTAATAGTACCCAGTTGGAGTGTTTGTTGCTTGTAGATAAAGGATATGTCTATATTGCAATTAAAAAAAGCAGCTAGCCAGTGACAGCTGACTTGGGCTCAGGCTAAGGGGCTATTTAACTGTCTATGATTCTATGATATCAGGGAGCTCACTCTGCCCTGAAAGTTATAAATAGAATAGAGAGGGGAGCATAATACAAAAGGAAACCCTATAATGACCCCCTTCTAGTAGACTGATCCATTACTTTGAAAGATATCTGTGGCAAAGCCTAGAGGGAAGAATACTAGTTTTAAGCAGGAAAAATTTAGTGAAAGCAGCAGGAAGTGAAGTAAAGTGAGAGGACAGACTGAGCCTTAACCCACTGTCATTGAAATGAAGAGGAGTCTTTACACTTATCATAAGCATCTTTCCCAAATCTGGACCTTAGCGTCCAGAAATCTGGGTGCCTGCATGAACCCCTCTAAGCTTAATTACCAGCTCAGATTTGATCTTGCTGCCACCAGCCAAGTGATTCCCAGGACTTGGCTCCCTCTCTAGTCTCCCAAAACCTTCTCTGGGGGACCCCAAGACTCAGAAGCCCCGAGTCTTACCCCAAAGGGAAATAACCCACTTCCCTTCCCCCTCTCTCTCCCACCCAGACTTTCCTCTCTGGGCTAACCTGAGAGTTACTGATGCAATCTCTTTACATCACAATACCAAGAAGCATGTCTCCTCTATTCCACAAAGAGACAAACCCCAAATACAAGGAAACAGAAATGATTCTATCTCTCTTCCCCCTCCCACCAATTCCCTGGTGCTGCAGAGCTTTACCCTCCGTAGATCTAACACAAAGAGAATTCCCCTCCCCTTCGTTCCTTAGCCTACCCAGGGAGAAAAACTCAAACAAGTCTTAAAAAGAAAGCTTTATATAAAAAAGAAAGAAAAAGCACATGAACATGATCTCTGCATCAAGTTGACAATACACAGGGCTATTACTTAAAAGAAAAATATGAATAAACAGTCTTATTCAAAAAGAGATACAATTTAAACATTCCAGCAAACTACACACATGTAAATACAAAACAAAACATATAAAAGCCTATTGTTTTGCTACCTTTGTACTCACAACTTTGAAACTGAAGATTAGAAGCTTGAAGATAGAAAGAAGCCTCTCATAGCCGAGAGACAGACAAAAGACACAGACCCAACATTCCCTCCCTGAGTTTTGAAAAAATCCAGTTTCCTGATTGGTCCTCTGGTCAGGTGTTTGGTTCCCTTTGTTAACCCTTTACAGGTGAAAGAAACATTGCTATCTATTTATGACAACACTAACTTCAGCTATTAGCTATCTATTTATGACAACACTAACTTCAGTTCAATGGATTGGGTACAGTGTTACTGAAAAGCTGTGACAAAAATAATTGAAAATACTATGTATGTGAAACATTTACATATAGACATATAGCTAATTAAAGCCCTATATATATATATAGCTAATTCAATCTGTGTGTATTTTGCACTACTAAAATATAATTCTTATTTCATGCTCAGCTGTGGTTTTCCCCTATGTGTCCTGTCTGAAATATACAATACATCAAGCATTTTTCAAATTGCAGAGGCTGATAATAAATGCTGACTTTTGTTAAGATTAAATTATGATTTACAATCTAATATTGTTCAGCACAGATTAAATGTTGCCAGCCATTTCCAAACACAGACATTATCTATTGTGTGTCAGAATTACATTCTTCAATCAATCCAAATCAGAGTGTTCTCCCCACTGCAATGTTACTCTTGCTCTTAAATGACCATGTTATTTATTTCCTCAACAGAAGGCAGAGTCCTTGGGGTACTACACCCTACATTGGGTTTCTACAAAACATAAACTATAATCTATGGTAAGTGAAAAACTAAGTCCTCTAAACACTGCATTAGCAAAAGCTTCATACAGTTGAAAGTTATTCATGAACTCCGTCCAGCCAATCAATAGTCATACTTGTTGGTAACAGAATGTCAAAAACTAGAGTAGTGCACCAAACCAAAGCAATACTGTCATTGCCCTGCTGTTGGCTTATTCGTTTGGGGCCAAATTCTTTTATTATCCCAATGTAAACTCATGTTAAATCTAGTGAAGTCAGACTTACATCAGTATCAGTGTAACTGAGAGTCGAATTTGGCCCTTGTATTCCAGCAATTAACACCTTCAAAATCAAAGCAACTGTGCTGAACTTTATTTTGAAGTTTACAGATGCTATTGTTTTTTCTAACAATCTTGCTTATCCTTGGTATTTCAATCTCTGATCCCCAAGTAGCAATACCATTGCCAATTTTTTGATCCAGTAGAACATATATACGAGTATAACTGATTAGGTTCCCATAACCTCTGCCTGTTTCTGTATTTCAGATATATATTTTAACAGCACAGTGAAGGTTACTGCCCTGGCCTAACTACCAAATCATCAGTGCCTGAAATCAAAGTGTGGTCCCGTGAGTGCAGGAGCCAACACCCTAGTGTGTTGTACTGTCCTGACACATTGCACCAACTAAAGACTATTATTTTTTAATTTCATCCAAGTTTTAAAATGCCATAAAACTACAGCACAAAAAGCTTTGCACTTCTTTCACTTTCAGATATAGGTATGAAATTTTTAGTTTTACTTGATTAAATCAGAGAAGCTGAAGCATTCAACCATATATGTTCTTCAAGTCTATTTACTCTAGGGAAACACAGCCACTGAAATTCAGTGGCAGTGATCCAAACCATGATGAACTGAGGCAATTTAGTTTTTGTTGACCATTGCTGCAGGTCATTGTAATTTAAGGAGTAGTAATCCTATTTAAAATATGTTACAGGCAGCAAGGTGCCTGCTGGGAGAAAGCTGCTACGCATGAACAGATCAATATGCATTGTGTGCATTCGACCACAATAATCAATTCACCCTTGTTATGAGAAAATAAATGCTAAAGTCCTAAAAGTTAATTTCCATGGAAAGCTTTTACAAGGCTATCAAATTATTAAAAGTTTTCATGGGTTCTCTTTAAAAAAAAAAAATCTTTGTGCAGTACTAGCAGCATCTCACAACAATATCCTATTCAGTACTAGAAGCTGAATCCTGAATTAGATCTTAGGCAGGAAGATGGGGATTGTGGATCAAAGTCTCTTCTCATTTACAGTGATGTGAATCCTCTGAAGAAAACAGTGTTATTCCAAATGTATTCCAAAGAAAGCTGAGGGCAGAATTTGACTCTGTTGTCTCACAGCTAGATTGGTGAACTGAAGGCTCTTTTTTAAAGTCCATCATTGCCCTTTATTTAATTTACTTGACTTTTGTATTAGTTTGTTAAAAAGGATTAGCACATTTTAAATTGTCACAGTCTGGGATACAGTTGCATCTGTCACGTCCTAGGGCCCGATTCTGCCTTTGTTTTTATGTTGCACACCTTGCTCCATGACTAAATCCAAGTAAGGCTGGCAAAAATTAAATTAAATGAGTAGCTACCAATAAACATACCAAAGCTCCATAAAAAGTTATTTTAAAATCACAGACTGAGGGCCCCAGCTGCTGTAAAGTAACATAGTTCCACTGAAGCAAATGGAAGATCACTGGCCTGATACATTCAGACTCTTTGGGCCAGATTCCCTCATCTGATAAGGCTACTTTGAACCCCTCCAGGAGTGCAGGGCAGCCTGAAAACTGGTCAGTGGAGGATTTTCCTGCACACAGTAACCCCCACCAACTCATTTAATCCCCCCAAGCAGGGGTTGCGTGGGGAGTGGACTATTTTATAACAAGCTATCAGGATCACGAAGCCTATGGTACTCCCCACCCTGCAACAAGCAGAGCTGATCTAAACCATGGAATCTGATCCTTTATTTTTAAGATACCTGGTTCTGTCCCTTACAAGTTGCTAGTTTACATATTTTATGGCAAAGACAAGGTGGTTGAGTTAATATCCATCATTGGACTAGAATGACAAGATGTCCCAATTTTATAAGGACAATCCCAATATTTGGGGCTTTGTCTTATATAGGCACCTGTTACCCCCCACCCCTTGTCCTGATCTTTCACACTTGCTATCTGGTCACCCTACATTGGACCAACTTCTGTTGGTGAGAGAGACAAGCTTTTGAGCTGCACAGAGCTCTTCTTCAAGTCAGAAGAAAAAGAGCCGAAGAAGAGCTCTGTGTGGCTAAAAAGCTTGTCTCTCTCTCCAACAGAAGTTGGTCCGATAAAAGATATTACCTCACCTACCTTGTCTCTCTAATATCCTGGGACCCACACAGCTACAACAACACTGCAACATATTTTATGGCAGAAATTTTAGAAAATACAACATAGTATTTACGTTAATGTGTGACTTCAGAGACCTTAGTTATATGCACTGAGTTTCTCGTGTTTGTTGTTGAAACACGGAATGGTTTGTAAAGGATTAAATCTTGTGTATCAAAATCACAAATATTAAGCTGGCATCTCAATGCACTCCATCTTAGCATCTCCACTACCAGGTGCTAATGGTGTTTTTATTGCTGTATTATAAAACCATAATTCATTTAGTGAGCCATAAACACTACTTTTTTCTGAACTGGCTTTCATAGGGGCATCTCATATGTACTGTGTTTAGACTGAGGACAAATATGTTTCTGTTTTTCATTGCTATTCTGACCTCATTCTCTCTCAGATCACTTGCTGCAGTCAGCTTGGAAATTGGAAACTAAACCACAGAACTGCAAGTAACAAAGTCGCCAGTGTGGGTGACTGCTGGTCCCTAGATTTGCATGCACAGGAAAGCCTCCAAATGCTGTTGATTCTCTTCCCATGTAGAATATGCATCACCTCCAAGATATCAATATGCTCGCCCCCAGGTCACTAAAGACCAGTCCTAGGGAGCTGTTACCAATCAGTGTAAATTACATGGACGGCTCCAGGCCCCAGCACACCAAGCGCGTGCTTGGGGCAGCAAGCCGCAGGGGGCGCTCTGCCGGTGACACAAGGGCGACAGGCAGGCTGCCTTCCACGGCTTCAGTGGACCTCCTGCAGCTGTGCCTGTGGAGGGTCCACTGGTCCCGTGGCTTCAGAGGTCCGCCGAAGCCGTGGGACCAGCGGACCCAGCGCAGGAAAACCGTCAGAGGCAGCCTGCCTGCCGTGCTTGGGGTGGCAAAATCCCTAGAGCTGCCCCTGGTAAATTAGAACAGCTCCACTGTTGTAGTTTATGCCAGAGGCAGAACCAGCCCTGAAAGCCCTCAGGAATGGGGGAATGCAAAAATGGAGTACAGTACATATCAGCCACTACCAAGGATTTGGACCTCTATGTTAAAAAACACACCCCTTTTTGTGGTTCCTAAATCTCTGTCACATAATATTAATAATAACCAGCAGAGTACCATATACCTTGAGAAGTAATAGTCATTATAGTATCTCCTGTCTAAAGTTCCCAATGCTTCTGTTCTAGCATTATAGAAGTATAATTTTGAATCTCTCCAGACCAGGATAACAGCTGTTCTCTCCTACTTTGTAACCCTATTGAAGTTAATTAAGTTATTTCTCATAACTAAAACTTGTAGACATCTAAAATTAACAGTTACTTTAATTCTTCTGTGTATCATCTTTCAATGTAATTTGCCTTCCGGACAGACACTAGTTGGTGACTTCACTCCAGCATAGAAGACTGGCTCCTTTTTAGAGCTGATGTCAGTGTTACTTCTCTGCTTGCAAAGGTCAGGTCTCTGCTGTAATGCCCCAAAGAGACACTCAACTCACTCTAACCAGGCAGAGAGTCCAAATCCATTCATCAAAATGATCAAGTATTACAAATTTTTGGTCCTTAACCCTTAGTAGGGCGCTATATATTTTGGAAAATATGGAAACCAAATAAGCCTTAAAGATCTGTGCAATAGTCCAAAACTTGGTTCCTAACCTGCCCATAATGTGTTGGGAGAGTAATGGATGACTAGTGGGAATGGATGCAATTCACCCTTAAGCACAAGTCATATGCACCTTTCAGACCAGTTTTGTGGGTAAAAGTGGGACTTAAATTATGTGTAGACCTTATGATGTTCCTCTGTTTGGAGGTGAATGTCACCAAATACTTGCGAAATCTAATTTGTGATTCAGTCTAACAATAAGACTGATTTTGATCTGCCAGTGTCATGGAACCTCAACAGAAAGTGGTGAATTCTGCCATTCAATAAAATTCACCTTGCAGGACAGCTGAAATGGATGGCTCCAGGACAGTAACTCCATTGAAAACCATTGGCGTTTCTCCAGTATAAAACCATAAACACAGACTAATGTTCATACCCTTTGTTTGCTTTTCTATTAACACATGAGCAAGCAGTTTTTGTTCACATGCACATTTGGGAAGGAGCTTTTATTCACCCAGATATGAGTATTCAAGGAGAATATTCACAACAAAAGAGCTCACCCATCCACAACTGTACGTACTGGCTTTTCTATTTTGAAGTAAGACAGAAACAAAAAAAAAAGGGCAAGAAGACCAGTGAGTTTTAAACAAACACCATAGTGATCACTTTGCATGAGCAGCAACAAAGAGAAGAGGATACTCAAGCAGCAGAAATGTTTCGTCCCTAGAGATACTGAACTCCACCATCTTCTCCTTTCCTTTGCTTAGTGGAAGAATTTTAACATACAGCCCAGGAAAGTCCCATCTAGAACATCAGTGTGGTGTTTGGACTGATGAGGTGAATACTGCTGCAGCTTCTCCTGCTAGCCCTCCTTCACCTGCCCAGGTTGCTGTTGAGGTGGCTACTGCAGCTCTTGATGATAGTGAGAAGTAGAATTCTGCCCCAGTACCTGATAAGAGCCCCAGTGCAGTTGACAGGGGAAGCCTGGCCATGAAAGGGGTTAGCTCCTTCAATGGAAGAATTCTGAAAGGTTGTCCCGCTTTCCAGCCTACAGGAGTTTTAAATATAATCTCTAGGGAGGATTAAATACTTCGGAAGTGATGGAAACTCAGGAAGTGACACAGAATAAAAATATGAAACATTTAATTATTGGTGTTTGTGAGCAATTGTTTCTTTATGAATACATTCCTCACTGTCTCACTACTCCTGTTTTGAATGACAAGCTATTTACAGTAGAAATATATGAACTGAATCAGAGACAACAAAAACTTCCCCAAACTTATTTCCCCACAAAGGGAATCTTTTTAGATGTTTGGAAAAGTTTCAGTAAATTCTGTGTATGTGTTAGGAGAAAGGGGGCATCCATACACGCTGGGGGAGGATGGGAATTGTTCTAATTTTGTTTACCTTTGTATTTCCTAGTTCTGCCTCACACCAGAGGTGAAAATATCACAAGAAAGGTCCCAGCTTCCTTTCAGCACTGAATCAATCTCAGTAGCAGCTTCTGACTGCTTTGCATACTATGAAACTAATTAACAATCAAGGTAGCTATTCCTCAGAGAATTAAATGGTAGTGAACACAACCTGCCAGTTCTCAGATGCTTTTCTCTGAAACATCTGGTACAGCCCACCAGACAAGAATGACTGGTCTTCTCCAGCATGGTAATCAAAGCCCCACAGTAAGGCCAAGTTCTGATATAACAATAGAAATCAGATTGATAGAAATAAATTTCCCCAGGCACATTATTACATCTTTAGCCAATACATATATATTAGGCTTTGTGCACACCACATTAATATTTTATTATACCTTGCATGTGAGCAGTTATGTTAACCGAATTATATTATGTCTTTCCCACATATCAAGATATATATCCCACAATATTCTACAAAGCTGAAATCAGCTTTGGCCCCATGGGAGGCAGATATCATAGGCTGAGGGAGGCTGTGCCTCAAACAGACAGGCGTGGCCCCACCCAAACTCTGTCCCCGGGCCCCCATCCTGCTTCCCACTCCATGCAGTTGGAGTCCAGTCTCGCTGTGGAGTGGCCCCTGGCTCAGGCTCTACCACCCGCTCTCCCAGAGCTGGGGAGTCTGCAGCCATGTACCCATCTTCCCGGTGCTCCAGGGCTGAGGAGAACTAGCCAGGGGCGGGGATAGGCTCTGGGCTTTGGAGGGAGTTCAGAAGGGGTGGGGTTGAGGGATAGCCTCCCCCTGCCGGTGGTTCACATGCCACCAATGTTTGGCCTTGGGAAATACAAAACCAGTCAAAGACATGACACAATCATTGTAAGTCTCGATACGAGTTGGGTGGTATCTTGGACAACTGGTTTGGAATGTAGTGCCCAAAACAGCAATAAGGAAAGGTACATCATGATATCAAAAAAACAAGGTAAAAAGCTGATTGTACGTCTGTGACCGGTTTCACCTGGGGTGCCGCCTGGAACTGGGTACCACTGAGCTCCCCGACTCATCAGCCTGGGCTCCCACTCACCCTGTAATGCTGTGAGAAGTTGCAGACACACTCCTGGTCTGACACTTTCACCAGTATACAGGTAGTTGTAGAAACATACAGATAGGCTTTCTGACCAGCCCCTGCATGGGAAGGCTATACAGCTAGGGCACTTACCAGCTTCTCAGGCGCACATACCCTATGGATGGAAAATCCCAAAATTATACTGCCTTGTGCTGCACAGAGAACTGTACAGTGTACGCTCATACAATTCACCCTCTCCCTCAATGTGGAGAGAGATGCAACAGCTTTCTGCCCCAAGTATGATTTCCACACACTGGTTTTAGACAAAACAAAAACAAGTTTATTAACTACAAAAGATAGATTTTAAGTGATTATAAGGGACACCAAATAGGTCAAAGCAGATTACCTAGCAAATAAACAAAAATGCAATCTAAGCTTAATATACTAAAGAGATTGGATATAAGTAGCAAATTCTCACACTAATTGTTGATTTAGGCAGACTGCAGAGATTCTTGAGGGCCAACTGCTCTTGCTTGCATCTTAAAACCCCCGGGTATTCCTTTCGCAGGCTAGAAATCCCTCTTGCCTGGGTTCAGCCCTTCCGCCCATTCTGTCCTTGTTCCTCAGGTGTTTCCAGGAGTCTCTTTGGGTGGGGAGTCAATGAAGAATCACAATGATGTCACTTCCTTGCCTTACAAAGCTTTTGCATATGGCAGAAACCCTTTGTCTCCAAGCTTGGTTCCCACGCCTTTCAATGGAAAAATACTAGTATTCCAAGATGGAGTCCAGTATCAGCTGACTTGGTCATATGTCCCTGTAGAGCCACGGCAGCTATGACTCGGAGGCTGTTTGTAGCATCCTCAGGAAGGCTCCCCGGTGGGAGATTAGCTTCTTCTAAGACCTGCTGTTCTCCCTGTTGGCCCTTCCCAGCCAGCCATCTAGACTGATTGCATTCTACTGGGTGTTTCCCAGGTGTGAACACATTTGTAATAAAGGCATAGACAATATTCCAGCTTCAGATACCAAAATGATATCTGCATACAAATAAGACAGTCATATTCAGTGAATCATAATATTTTCAATGATATCTTACATGACCTATCTTGCATAAAATACATCATAGTTATGCCATAATCATATCATAACAATATCTCCATGACGAATATGGGGCATAGTATCACAACATCACCCAAGACTAAAATTTACCAGTGTGCTTTTAGCTCATAAACAACTATGACATAAATATATGTAGTTCTGGGGTCATACTTCAGCATACACCTGTGTAAGGTAAACTGCACGCTATGAGGAACAGGCTTCCCAGAAGGACTGGTCAAGTATTAACTCTTTTCTTTCTGTATTGTATTGCTTTGTCTTTAATTATATAAAGTTGGCTAAGGTTGGTTATTTAGTCACTTAAATATTTTAAATATCACATATCACAAGTGTAGTCAAGCAATTGACTATACTTTTAGAAGTATCATCCAGAATATTAACAAATAATGTGACAGTTCCCACAAATGGGAGAATTCCAGCTTAATGGGACAAAATCGGAGGGCCCAGATAATCTTCATCCGAGAATATTAAAGGAACTGGCACATGAAATTGCAAGAATTTTTAATGAATCAGTAAACTCAGGGGTTGTACCGTATGACTGGAGAATTGCTAACATAGTTCCCA